>NW_024070190.1:28173033-28696344 GCF_014754425.2 Oryx dammah
CTGTATGCAGGACAGCAAAAAAGACACAGATGTGTATAGCGGACTTTTGGACTCAGAGGGAAAGGGAGAGGGTGTGATGATTTGGGAGAATGGCATTGAAACATGTATAATATCATGTAAGAATCGAAATGCCAGTCTATGTCTGATGCAGGATATGACACGCTTGGGGCTGACGCGCGGGGATGACCCAGAGAGATGTTGTGGGGAGGGGGGTGGGAGGGGGGCTCATGTTTGGGAACGCATGTACACCTGTGGTGGATTCATGTCAATCTATGCCAAAACCAATACAGAATTGTAAAGTAAAAATTAAAAATAAATAAATTAATTAAAATAAATAAATAAATAAGTATATTTAAAAAAAAAAAAAAAAACAAGTGAGGGGCAAAGCCAGGAACCAATTTCTAAGTGTCCATCTTGTATTCTTCCCTAAACAGCACTGTACCTATGATAACAAAATAAACATACAGAGAAGACAGATTATGAACCCTAAAAAAAAAAAAATAAATAAATAAAATAAAATAAAAAATAAAAAAAACACACATTGCATTGTCTAATGAGACTGGGGCTGGTGGACGGCCAAGTCACTGATAGTGGCTTCCAAGAGCCTTAGATAGATAGAGACCTGATACTGAGTAAATAGTCAAGGTTATAGCCGCGTCCACCTGCATATGCACTCACAGGTATGGCACATGGACAGCCTTGTGTCCTTCAGCTCCCTGGTTGAATTAACAGAAAAGATGAAAGTCAAAATGTGAGTTGAGCAGCTTTGCTTTTTTCCATTCATCCCAGTGAGTGAAGTGGGAGAACTAATCTTCCATCATTTATCCTTGGTCACTATTATGTATTGTTATATATTTTACAACTCTCAGCTTGCTGGGTGGTTTTGGTCATCTGACAGTACCATTAAAAAGTTCTGTCAATATTATACACTGTAGTATGACAGAAGGAGCATTAAATTATAGAGACAAAAGTACCTGAGCTTCTTTGAAGTTTAACTATATTTCTTATTAGTAGTGTGACCTTAGACAAGTCCCTAAAACTCTTTGGCCTCAGTTTCCTCATCTGTAAGGTAGGGTCACTACTACTTCATGTTGGACCAAAATCAGTGTTGTTATGAGGTCATCTGACATAATAGAGAAGAATGGGTTTTGTGAATATAACTCATCCTTTCAATGACCTCTGCCTCATTTTAAAACCCTATCCCGTGTCTTGATAACTTGCCCTTTTTCTTTTTTTCTGAGAATGCTTGTGATGGAATTGTTCAGTTCAGTTCAGTCGCTCAGTCGTGTCTGACTTTACAACCCCATGGACTGTAGCAGGCCAGGCCTCCCTATCCATCAACAACTCCCAGAGTTTACTCAAATTCATGTCCATTGAATTGGTGATGCCATCCAACCATCTCATCCTCTGTTGTCCCCTTCTTCTCCTGCCTTCAATCTTTCCCAGCACCAGGGTCTTTTCCAATGAGTCAGTTCTTTACATGAGATGGCCAAAGTATTGGAGTTTCAGCTTCAGCATCAGTCCTTCCAATGAATATTCAGGACTTATTTCCTTTAGGATGGACTGGTTGGATCTCCTTGCTGTCCAAGGGACTCTCAAGAGTCTTCTCCAACACCACAGTTCAAAAGCATCAATTCTTCAGCATTCAGCTTTCTTTACAGTCCAACTCTCACATCCATACATGACTACTGGAAAAACCATAGCTCTGACTAGACAGACCTTTGTTGACAAAGTAATGTAACAGATGGAACTGCAGCATTCCCTTTCAACTTTTTCACCTTTCAGAACCCAGGCTCATGAGATCACACCTATCCTTCTGAGACGCTTCTAGTGAACATGTGACTGTCTCCTCTAATGCTTTTTGGCTATACTTGAGCTTGAACCCCTTCTTCCCTCCTTAACTTCACTCATTCTTTCTTATTAATCAGATTAATTCACTCACACATTCCCTTCTCTGAAGCACCTCGCCATCTCTGGCGGCTTATTGGGGGTCAGAGGGAGACGGTGAGCATGGGGATGCAGGAGAGTTCTTGGGGGAAGATGCAAATAGGGCTCTATAACATGTCTATAAATTTCACCAACTGACAAAGGGACAAGAAAGTGGGGTTTTGTTCTGACCATGAACATACCACTTGGTCTTTCAACCCCTTCCTGGGACTTGCCTTGCTCGTGTTCCCAAAGTCAGATGTGATGCTACATGAAGACAGAAAAATCATGGTGAGTTACAATTCTGCCATTTCTCCTTGCTGTTACTCCCTGCTGATGACATGAGCTGGAAGACCGCCAGAGATCAGAGAGAAAACTCACCAAAATGATCATAAAGCCACTTAGAAATATATGAGCATGATCAACACACTAAATAATAATTACTCACATTTGTATTCCCTGCCAACCTTCATACACAGGGTATAAATGTGACCTGCTCCAAATGAACCACCTGGTTTTAAATGCCTGAGAGTCATTGTTGTATGATTCTGACAAAGTAACCCACATAGTTCATACCTTGGGCTTATAACAAAGACACTGCTGTGAATTGAAACCCCAAAGAACAAAGCCAGTTGAATTTTTTAAACATTTACTCCAAACTTTTCATTATACGTTATATTCTTCTCAAATATTTCATCAAGCCTTTTCTCCACTCTCTGGGTTAAATCTCAATCACTAAAAGGAATGATTCGAAGGCAATAATGTAGAAACAAAAGGGGAGATTAAATACAAATTAAGCTTTCATTTGTACTGTTTTTCCAGACTGAATTAAAGTGATTGAGCTAACTTTGGTGAAAAGTAAATTTTACAGCTGTTGGAAATGATAGAATGTAAATTGGATTATACTATTTAAATATTTTACAAATAATTGAAATGGCATTCTTGTAAGTTATGTCCCAATATACATGTTCAAACATAGTAGATCACACTGACTGGCTCTGGATATATATCTTTTCCAATGCTTTAAATTTCTTCCATTACCAGAAATTCATACAAAGGCAGGTCGGGGGGAACAGGTTAATATGATGGGAATGAAAAGGCATGATGGTATGGTTCAACCTATTCAAATTAACTCATTACAACAGATATATATCTATTGCAGGGCATTGAGCAAGCTACTGGACACAATAAGGAACTGGCCTTGCCCTGAAAGTGCTTACCATCTCCGAGAAAGAAGGGAAAGTGAAAAGTGAATGTGTTAGTTGCTCAGTCGTGTCTGGCTCCTCTGTTCAGGGGATTCTCCAGGCAAGAATAGTAGAGTGGGTTCCATTCCCTTCTCCAGGGGGTTTTCCTGACCCAGGGATTGAAACCCAGTCTCCCACATTGCAGGCTGATCCTTTATCATCTGAGACACCAGAGGAGCATCTAGCCAAATAAAATTGTGTTATTTTAAACACCATCATCCAAATGTGTAACATACAGGAAGTGAGGGGTGGGTGAAGGGGGCTGGGTGGGGAAGAATTTATTAAAAAAGAGGACATTTAAGATGAGTTTTGAAAGATGGATAAAATGTCCATAGGTAAACACTGCAGGAAGCATGTTTAAGGAGCAAGAAAGGAATGAATAGCCTCATTTCGTGGGCATGGGAAAACATGCGACCTATTTAGAAAACTGAGAACAGAAGCAACCAAAAGGAGCCAGCATGCCTGGAAAAGTTGGGAGATATTTTCTCAGTCAACCAAATTGTATTGATTATCCATCTACCCATAAGATCTATTGGGAAATCTAAAGAAAAATAAAGCAAAGTCACTTCTCTTGAGGAATTTGCATCTTAGCATCTTAGCAGTGAAAACCTGTAAATAAATTAAAAAACAAAAGAGAAAACACAAAGTACCACACAGGGGTATAGACGCAGGGTTTTGTAAATTTAGAGGCAGTAAAGGTCACTACTAAGCAGCAGGGAGAAAAGTCATGAAGGATGGATATGTGAGGATGAAGACATCCCTTCATTCACTAAAAATACTGATTGACAAGTAGTTTCCCCATATATTAGATACTGAGCAAAATAATGCAAGCAGAGGTGAACAACAGAGTCCCTTGTCTTAAGGAACTCAGCTTGACTGGAACAAAGGGTGAAAGTGAAAAAGGAAAGAAAGCCCTGGGAAGACAGGTTTGTGGCCAACCTGCCAGCCTAGCATTTCGGAAAACAAATTTTCTTACATGAGGAGGCCTCTGAAGCAACTGGGGATGTCTGTGCAGCAGCTTCTAGAAGACTGTTCTGTGTCTCAGCTCAAATCCCTCTGAAAGCAGAGTCTGTAACGAGCACCTGGATACAGGGAGCTTATTTGGAAGGTGATCCTGGAAAGCAGGAGAGCGAGCATGGAAAAGGAAAAATCCACTATCAGGGTGCATTGTCAAGATCACTGTTCCCAGCAGTGGGGCATGATCCCATTTCCAGGACACCTAAGGACCACAGAGAACCCCTCCCAGAACTGCCTGTATAATGGACAGGAGGCTGAGCAGTTAGCTATCAGCTTCAGTTCCCCATTGGTTGAGGGCTGTCCAGGATAGGGGTGCTGGCTTCCTTGTACTTTCAGGCTGAGCTTAGCTTATGCACAAAGTCACATGGCTCTGGATAAGGTCCTAGGGTAGGAAAGTAGAAAGACTAACTTGAGGTGAGACGCTGCCAGCAAGAGTCTGAATGCACATCAGTTCAGTTCAGTCGCTCAGTCCTGTCTGACTCTTTGTGACCCCGTGGACTGCAGCACGCCAGGCTTCCCTGTCCATCACCAAATCCCAGAGCTTGGTCGAACTCATGTTCATCAAGTCAGTCATGCCATCCAACCATCTCATTCTCTGTCGGCCCCTTGTCCTCCTGCCTTCAATCCTTCCCAACATCAGGGTCTTTTCCAACGAGTCAGTTCTTTACATCAGGTGGCCAAAATATTAGAGCTTCAGCTCAATATCAGTCCTTCCAATAAGTATTCAGGACTGATTTCCTTTAGGATTGACTGGTTTGATCTCCTTGCAGTCCAAGGGACTCTCAAGAGTCTTCTCCAACACCACAGTTCAAAAGCATCAATTCTTCAGCACTCAGCCTTCTTTATGATCCAAATCTCATATTCATACATGATTACTTCATGGTCCAAATCTCAAATCCATACATAACTACTAGAAAAACCATAATTTTGACTAGACAGACTTGTGTCACCAAAGTAATATCTCTGCTTTTTAAATATGCTAAGTTTGAAATAGCTTCTCTTCCAAGGATCAAGTGTCTTTTAATTTCATGGGTGCAGTCACCACCTGCAGTGATTTTGGAGCCCAAGAAAATAAAGTCTCTCACTGTTTCCATTGTTTCCCCATCTATTTGCCATGAAGTGATGGGACCGGATGCCACAATCTTAGTTTTTTAGATGTTGACTTTTAAGCCAGATTTTTCACTCTTTTCTTTCACTTTCATAAAGACGCTCTTTAGTTCCTCTTTGCTTTCTGCCATAAGGGTGGTGCCATCTACATATCTGAGGTTATTGATATTTCTTCTGGCAAGTTTGATTCCAGTTTGTACTTCATCCAGCTTCATGGAACTGTGCAATGCAGCTGTGACTGAAACCAGAGGTGAACTGAGGGGATGTGATGGAGGCCTCAAAAATGCTGCAATCAGGCAGCAGCCTGTATGCAGTGCAGGATGGAAGAAAAAGACTCAAGAAGAACAATCACTGTCTAGCCTGGGAAAGAGAAAGATAATGGGAAACTGAACAAGATGGTGGGACTGGAGAAGAGAAGACGGATGTTGAAATCATCACCAAGGATTAAGCAACTAATGAACTGTGTGGAGCTAAGGAAGTATATCATAGATAACTGAGATTCTAAACCTCCATGACTGAGAAAAAATGGTGTCATGAACAGAAGGCTAAGTGAACATGAAAACAGCAGCTAAGAGAAGATGATGCCCAGGAGAAAGACGGAAATACAAGACTACAGTTTGCGAGACAGTGAACTGGAAATTATCAGCATAGAGACAGTAGCTGAATTCACAGTTTTGCTAAGAGATTTATATAAGAAAGAAAAAAAAAAGTAATGGTTAGAAACTAAAGAAATGTTTACTAAAGAAATTTTTAAAATGAATGGAAAAGGAAGACACATGATAAAACAGGAGAAATCACAGTGTCAAAGTAAATAGAGAACAGAGAATTTCAGGAATGATAGTGTAGACAACAAGGTGGAAGAGGACAGAGAGGATGGATAATAAAGACCAAGAAGCACCCACTGAGTGAGGTGACTGAGAATCAGAGAAGAGCTTCAAGGACATGTCCCAGACCTCCACCAGGCTACCTGGTGACCAAGGTCTAAACAATAAGGGAGAGGAAGTCAGTCTTTTTCCACGAGGGTTCCTCATATCAATCACAGGATGTGCTTCCTGTGACAACTTTCTCAATTCTCTCATGGGTGGTACACATCTAAGACATTCCTAAATACATAGAAGTTACTGTCAAAGCCTTAGGACATGGGTCAGCAAACTTACTCTATAAAAAGGCATATGGCCTCTTGAGACTACTCAACTCTGCCTTTGTAGCACCAAAACAGCAATAAACAAGAAGACTGGGTGTGGCTATGCAAGCATAAAACTTTATTTACAGATACTGAAATTTGGATTTCATATATTTGCATGTGTCACTAATTGTTCTTTTTAAAATTATTTCAAGCTTTAAAAACATGTAAGAACTATACTTTTAGTTCCTGAGCCCAAGAAAAACAGATGATGAACAAGATTTGGTTTTCAGGTGATAGTGTGTTCCCACCTTAGGACATCAGAACATAGTTACCACCTGAGCCCCAGGTAAGAAATGCTGGTAGATACCTCAAATAATGAAGAGGTGACAAGAGAGGAGGAGATGACAGCATCAGGGAGAATTAGGATCGATAATTTACCAAAGAGTAGATAAAATATATGCAAAGTGACAGAGGTCAGGGGGGAATTCTCTTTGGAGAGGGAAAAATTGAAGACACTTGAAAAAGTAGAAGCAACTGGTGGATCAAAGTCCTAGATGAGGAAGAAGGAGACAGGATGCAGGAAGAGCCTGGCAAGAGAAAGGCTGATGGGTTCCTATGAGATGCCAGGTGAGGAGGGAAGAGCACCTGGAAGCAGACAGTGGAGGATCAGGAACGCCAGCCTAAAGAGGTCACACTCCATCAGGTGAGTAGTGAGCAGCTACCTAAGGTGTTTAGGTGATTGGTGAGGCACTGGGTCTCCCCACCAGACTCAATAAAAAAGCAGATACTCTGAGTATGCATATTTATAACATGCAGGTCTGGCCAGAAGAGAAGTGGAAACATGTAATAATGGACTCTCATTTTCAAAAACCTATCACCACCCACCCCATACATTCTGGGAAGGAAAGATAAGACAAGCAGACACATTCCAAAACAGCTAGTTCAGAGAGAACAAGATGGTGGAGGAGTAGGTGGATGGGAGTACATCTCTCTCCACGGATAAAATAGTAGATAAAATATATGCATAGTTACATATATACATCAGGAATATACCTTCAGACACAGAAGTGCATGCAGAACACCAGCTGAGAGCAGACAGGAGTACTGACCAGTGGAAAAGAATATTTAGAACCACACAAAACTCGATATGATGAAGGAACTAGGGGGAAAACAGGAGTGTGAGTAGGACTGGACCTGCCCTCAGTGGGGCGGGGAATGGAAGCAGGGGTCCAATTCCCACATCCGGGCGACTGTCTGAGTCAGAGGAGAAACATTTGAGGCTGAGAGTGAAACAGCTGATCTGTGGCATTCTAAGTGGAATGAGAATCAGACAGGCCTTGCTGCAGCCATACTGACCCCAGACAGAAAAGCTGGTCCCCTGGAAGGTGCACTGGCTGGCAGCTGGAGTTTAGGGATTGCAGAGTAATCCCAAGGTGAGGGCTGCTGTTGACTGCGGAGAGACGGATGGAGGGGATGTGAGGGAGGAGAGTGTGTGGGGAAATGCCTGTGGAGGAAAGCCGGGCAGCCGTGGAAGCAAGGCGACGCTGCTGAGTCATGCGGAGGGGGTGGAGCCATCACCAAAGCTTCTCTCTCCCCACAGGCCAGCATCAGCATCGGCAGCTGAACAATAGAGAGGCTGGCCCATCAAATGCCTGGCACACTCAACTGCAGAGTAGGACCCACCCAGGGTGCTCCTTTAAGTGAATGGTGCACGAAACTACAGAATACAACCCCAGCCAGGGACGCCCCTCTATGTGCCTGATGCACCGGACAACAGAGAAGGACCCCAGGCAAGGGAGCCCTCTAAGTCCCCGAACGGGCAGAGCTACGGAGAAAGACTGGCCAAAGAGGCCTTCTGACACCAGCTACAAGAGGCTCCATAAAAGACTCTGATAGGGCCGTAACTCCTGCAGCAGAGGCAGTCCGTGTCCCTACACACTTGGCGCCGCCAGGGTGCCCACAAGCCAAGCAGCTGCGCCACCTTCACCCTCAACTCTCACTGGGGCAGAGCTGCCACAGGCAAAAAGAGTCTTGGGTCTATGCGCACAGGGTCACTTTGGTGTGTCTGACTCTTTGCAACTCTGTAGACTGTGGCCTGCCAGGCTTCTCTGTCAGGGAGGGGGGTTCTCCAGGCAAGAATACTGGTGCATATGGGCCAGCGCTGCTGCTGCTAAGTCGCTTCAGTCGTGTCCGACTCTGTGCGACCCCATAGACGGCAGCCCACGAGGCTCCCCCGTCCCTGGGATTCTCCAGGCAAGAACACCGGAGTGGGTTGCCATTTTACCCTTCTAGAGCACTATATTTCCTGCTGCCCTAACCGCCAACTCCCCTGAGTACCTGGAGCTGCCAGAAACTCTGCGGCCCGAGCAGCTGCACCACCTCCACACCTGGCCCTCCCAGGGGCAAACCCAAGTCCTCCAGGGCAGCCTCAGGAGCAAGCCCCAGTGGACGACCCACATGTCGAGGTGGAAATAAACCACCACTGAAACCCAGAGGGAGTGTGGCTAAGGAAGAAGACCCAAAACCTTCCCGCCAGCTGTACAAGTTGCAGATTAAATCCACACGATCAACTAGGATATATAAACATCATTGAGAGTTTCCACAAAAGAAAACACGCTAGTTCTGATAGCTGTGGACACTGGAGGCAAGAACATAAAGGAACAGGACAAGATTAGAATATGAGCTGCCCCCACAGCAGGCCCAGAGATCAGCACAGTGTTGGAGGGCATCCTAGGGGGCCTAAGAGGGACTGTGACTCCCAGTGAGGGAAAGGACTCTGACAGTAGTGGCTCAAGAAAAACATTTATTATTCTTATTTTTTGACTTGTTCTATAGAATCGTTTGGATTTTTTTTTCCTTCCCCCCCCCCACCTCTGTTGTAGTTGTCGATTTTATTGGCACTGTGAAATTCAATTAAGCTTTTGAGCTTCTTTTTCCCCTCAGTCACATTTTTTATTGTTGTTATAAACCTCTGCCTCTACATTGGGCTTTTGCAGTTCTGTAGAGTTTCCCTTTTTCTGTCCTTTTTTCTTTCTTCCTCTGTTTTTTTATAATTTTAATTTCTAATTTTTTAACCTATTATATTTTTTCTACATTTATTTCTTGGTTTGCCTTTCCTACTGTTCTTTTCCTCTTGCAGTTAATCTTTAATGTATATAAATCTTCTTCATCTACCTCAGTTTAACTTTCCATATCTATTCTTCCTTTCTTTCCTTCCCTCTCAACATATTTGTTAGTTTTCTTTTCATTGCTTTATTCCCCACTTGGCACCTTGCTTTAGTTTTGTTTTCCAGTTTGTGCTTTAGTTAGTTTTGTTCTTAACTGGTAAATATAATTTTTTATTTCTTTTGTTCGCTGGGTCAATCTATTGTACTTTATTTTTGTTGGGCTGTTTTGACTTTGCTCATGAGTGTATATGTATATGTGTATATTCCATTATTTTAATTATTATTTGCTTGATTTTGTAACTGCCATAAGTCTGAGGTTCATCTTTGGTTTCTTGTTTTTGGATATTTGTTTTAATCTCACTTAATGCCATAACAAATCACTTGTGGAATCTTCGTTCCTGACCAGAAATCAAGCCCAGAAGCCTTTGGAATGGGAACACTGACTCCAAGACCCTAGACTAGCAAAGAACTAATCCTAGGGAGTATCAATAGTGAGAACTCACACAAATGAAACCACTTGAATATAAGACCCAGCATCACCCAAACACCAGCAGCACCCTGTGCAGGATGCCTCATCTAAAGAATAAATAAAACAAAAATACAATCCCAATCATCAGCAGACAGGATTACCACTTTACTCAGCCTTGCCTATCAGAGGAAAAACGAACAAAAACTCAGCCCAAATCACACCCTATATGAAGCTTACACAAACCACTTGACCAAATTTAGGAGGGCAGAAACCAAAAGGAACAAAGAATTCAACCTTCTTCAAGGAAAGAATTCAACTTTCCTTGAAGGCTGAGAAAAGGACACCTCAAACACAATGAGTTAAAAAAATAATAATAATGAAAATGCAGATAAATACTACACAAATGAAGGAACAAACTAGAAACACAGAAGTCCAAATAAATGAAAAGGAAATAGGCAAACTACCTCAAAAGGAGTTCACAATAATGATAGTAAAATGATTTAAAACCTTGAAAACAAAATGGAGAAGATGCAGCAATCAATTAACAAAGACCTAGAAGAACTAAAGAAAAAACATACAGAGACAAACAACACAATTACTGAAATTAAAAATACTCTAAAAGGAAACAATAGCAGAATAACTAAAGTAGAAGAATGAATCAGTGAACTGGAAGATAAAATGGTAGAAATAACTTCTGAAGAGCAGAATAAAGTAAAAAGAATGAAAAGAACTCAGGATAGTCTCAGAGATCTCTGGGACAATATCAAATGCACCAACATTTGAATTATAGGGGTCCCAGAAGAAGAAGAGAAAAATAAAGGGTATGAGAAAATTTTTGAAGAGATTATAGTTGAAAATTTCCCCAGCATGGAAAAGGAAATAGTCAATCAAATCCAAGAGGCACAACGAGTCCCATACAGGATAAATGCAAGGAGAAACGTGACAAAACACACACTAATCAAACCAACGAAGACTAAACACAAAGAAAGAATATTAAAAGCAGAAAGGCAGAATCAACAAGTAACGTACAAGGGAACCCCATACGCTTAACAGCTGATCTTTCAGCAGAAACACTGCAGGCCAGAAGGGAATGGCAGGATATATTTAAAGTACTGAAAGGGAAAAATCTACAACCAAGATTACTGTACCTGGCAAGGATCTCATTCAAAACTGATGGAGAAATAAAAAGCTTTTCAGACAAGCAAAAGTTAAGAGAATTCAATACCACCAAACCAGCTTTACAACAAATGTTAAAGGGAGTTATATAGTCAAGAAATACAAGAGGAGAAAAAAGATCTACAAAATCAACCCCAAACAATTAAGAAAATAGCAATAGGAATATATATATTAACAATTACTTTAAATGTAAATGGATTAAATGCTCCAACCAAAAGACACAGACTGGCTGAATGGATACAAAAACAAGAGCCATATATATGCTGTCTACAAGAAATGCACTTCAGGCCTAAAGACACATATAGACTGAAAGTCAGAGGATGGAAAGATGTATTGCATGCAAATGGGAAACAAAAGAAAGCTGGAGGAGCAATCCTCATATCAGACAAAAATAGACCTTAAAATAAAAAATATTCAAGCAATAAGGAAGAACACTACATAATGATCAAGGGATCAATCCAAGAGGAAGACATAAAAATTGTAAATACCTATGCACCCAACACAGGAGTGCCTCAACACATAAAACAAACACTAACAGACAAAAAGGAGAAACTGACAATAACACGATAATAGTAGACTTTAACACCACATTCACACAATGGTCAGATCATGAGATGGATTTCATTGATATCTTCAGGGACATTCCATCCAAATGCAGAAGAATACACTTTCTTCTCAAGTACACATGGAACATTTTCCAGAACAGACCACGTCTTGGGTGACAAATCAAATCTCACTAAATTTAAGAAAACTGAAATTGTATCAAGCATCTTCTACGACTACAGTGCTATGAGACTAGATGTCAATTACAAGAAAAAAAACTGTAAGAAACACAAACACATGGAGATTAAACTACACATTTCTAAATAACCAACAGGTTACTGAAGAAGTCAAAAGGGAAATTAAAAAATTTCTGGAAACAAATGACAATGAAAACACGACAACTCAAAACCTATAAGATGCATCAAAAGCAGTTCTAAGAGGGGAGTTTATAGCAGTACAATCCTACCTCAAGAACCAAGAAAAACATTTTAACAGACAACCTAAATTTACACCTAAAAAACTGGGAAAAGAAGAACAAAAAAATCCCAAAATTAGTAGAATGAAAGAAATCATAAATATCTGAGGAGAAATAAATGAAAGAAACAGTAGTAAAGAGTAATAAAACTTAAAGCTGGTTCTTTGAGAAGATAAAACAAAATTGACAAACCATAAGCCAGACTCATCAAGAAAAAAAGGGAGAAAAATCAAATCAACAAAATTAGAAATGAAAAAGGAAAGGTTACATCAGACACTGCAGAAATACAAAGGATTATAAGAGACTATTATGAACAACTATATGGCAATAAGATGGATAACCTGGAAGAAATGGACAGATTCTTAGAAAACTTCAATCTTCTAAGACTGAACCAGGAAGACATACAAATTTTGAACAACCCAATTACAAGCTGTGAAACTGAAGCTGTGATAAAAAAATCTTCCAAAACACAAAAGCCCAGGACAACATGGCTTCACAGGAGAATTCTATCAAACAGTTAAGAAAAGCTACTGCCTATCCAACTAGTTCAGTTCAGGTCAGTTGCTCAGTCATGACTCTTTGCAACCTCATGACTGGAGCATGCCAGGCCACCCTGTCCATCACCAACTCCCGGAGTTCACTCAAACTCATGTCCATCAAGTCAATGATGCCATCCAGCCATCTCATCCTCTGTCTTCCCCTTCTCCTCCTGCCCCCAACCCCTCCCCCCCAGTATCAGGGTCTTTTCCAATGAGTCAGCTCTTCGCCTGAGGTGGCGAAAGTATTGGAGCTTCAGCTTTAGCATCAGTCCCTCCAATGAACACCCAGGACTGACCTCCTTTATAATGGACTGGTTGGATCTCCTTGCAGTCCAAGGGACTCTCAAGAGTCTTCTCCAACACCACAGTTCAAAAGCATCAATTCTTCAGTGCTGGGGTTTCTTCACCGTCCAATCTCACATCCATACATGACCACTGGAAAAACCATAGCCTTGACTAGATGGACCTTGGTTGGCAAAGTAATGTCTCTGCTTTTCAATATGCTATCTAGGTTGGTCATAACTTTTCTTCCAAGGAGTAAGGATCTTTTAATTTCATGGCTGCAGTCACCATCTGCAGTGATTTTGGAGCCCCCCAAAATAAAGTCTGACAGTGTTTCCACTGTTTCCCCATGTATTTCCCATGAAGTGATGGGACCAGATGCCATGATCTTAGTTTTCTGAATGTTGAGCTTTAGGCCAACTTTTTCACTCTCCTCTTTCACTTTCATCAAGAGGCTCTTTAGTTCTTCTTCACTTTCTGCCATAAGGGTGGTGTCATCTGCATATCTGAGGTTATTGATAGTTCTCCTGGCAGTCTTGATTGTAGCTTGTGCTTCGTCCAGCCCAGCGTTTCTCATGATGTACTCTGCATAGAAGTTAAATAAGCAGGGTGACAATATACAGCCTTGACATACTCCTTTTCCTATTTGGAACCAGTCTGTTGTTCCATGTCCAGTTCTAACTGTTGCTTCCTGACCTGCATACAGATTTCTCAAGAGGCAGGTCAGGTGGTGTGGTATTCCCATCTCTTTCAGAATTTTGCACAGTTTATTGTGATCCACACAATCAAAGGCTTTGGCATAGTCAAGAAAACAGAAATAGATGTTCTTCTGGAACTCTCTAGCTTTTTCCATGATCCAGCAGATGTTGGCAATTTGATCTCTGGTTCCTCTGCCTTTTCTAAAACCAGCTTCAACATCTGGAAGTTCATGGTTCACATGTTGTTGAAGCCTGGTTTGGAGAATTTTGAGCATTACTTTACTAGTGTGTGAGATGAGTGCAATTGTGTGGTAGTTTGATCATTCTTTGGCATTGCCTTTCTTTGGGATTGGAATGAAAACTGACCTTTTCCAGTCCTGTGGCCACTGTTGAGTTTTCCAAATTTGCTGGCATATTGAGTGCAGCACTTTCACAGCATCATCTTTCAGGATTTGAAATAGCTCAACTGGGATTCCATCACCTCTACTAGCTTTGTTCGTAGTGATGCTTCCTAATGCCCACTTGACTTCACATTCCAGGATGTCTAGCTCTAGGTGCGTGATCACACAATCGTGATTATCTGGGTCGTGAAGATCTTTTTTGTACAATTCTTCTGTGTATTCTTGCCACCTCTTCTTAATGTCTTCTGCTTCTGTTAGTATAGGAACCTGGAATGTTAGGCCCATGAATTAAGGCAAATTGGAAGTGGTCAAACAGGAGATGGCAAGAGTGAACATCAACATTCTAGGAATCAGTGAACTAAAATGGACTAGAATGGGTGAATTTAACTCAGATGACAATTATATCTACTACTGTGGGCAGGAATCTCTTAGTAGAAATGGGGTAGCCATCATGGTCAACAAGACAGTCCAAAATGCAGTACTTGGATGCAATCTCGAAAATGACAGAATGATCTCTGTTCGTTTCCAAGGCAAACCATTCAATATCACAGTAATCCAAGCCTATGCCCCAACCAGTAAAGCTGAAGAAGCTGAAGTTGAATGGTTCTATGAAGACCTACAAGACCTTTTAGAACTAACACCCAAAAAAGATGTCTTTGTCATTTTAGGGGACTGGAATGCAAAAGTACGAAGTCAAGAAACACCTGGGGTAACAGGCAAATTTGGCCTTGGAATATGGAATGAAGCAGGGCAAATACTAATAGAGTTTTGCCAAGAGAACGCACTGGTCATAGCAAAAACGCTCTTCCAACAACACAAGAGAAGACTCTACACATGGACATCACCAGATGGTCAACACCAAAATCAGATTGATTATATTCTTTGCAGCCAAAGATGGAGAAGCTCTATATAATCAGCAAAAACAAGACTAGGAGCTGACTGTGGCTCAGCTCATGAACTACTTATTGCCAAATTCAGACTTAAATTGAAAAACGTAGGGAAAACCACTAGACCATTCAGATATGACCTAAATCAAATCCCTTATGATTATACAGTGGAAGTGAGAAATAGTTTTAAGGGACTAGATCTGATAGATAGAGTGCCTGATGAACTATGGACGGAGGTTCATGACATTGTACAGGAGACAGGGATCAAGACCATCCCCAAGAAATAGAAATGCAAAAAAAGCAAAATGGCTGTCTGAGGAGGTCTTATAAATAGCTGTGAAAAGAAGAGAAGCAAAAAGCAAAGGAAAAAAGGAAAGATATAAGCATCTGCATGCAGAGTTCCAAAGAATAGCAAGGAGAGACTATAAAGTCTTCCTCAGCAATCAATGCAAAGAAATAGAGGAAAACAACAGAATGAGGAAGACTAGAGATCTCTTCAAGAAAATTAGAGATACCAAGGGAACATTTCATGCAAAAAAGGGCCTATCCTTCTAAAACTCTTTTAAAAAATTGCAAAGGAAGGAACACTTCCAAACTAATTCTACAAGGCCACCATCACCCTGATACCAAAACCAGACAAAGACAACACAAAAAAAGAAAACTACAGGCCAATATCACTGATGAACATGGATGCAAAAATCCTCAACAGAATTTTAGCAAACAGAATTCAGCAACACACCAAAAAACACATATACCATGATCAAGTTGGGCTTATTCCAGGGATTCAAGGATTCTTCAATATATGCAAATCAATCAATGTGATACACCATATTAATAAATTGAAAGATAAAAACCACATGATAATCTCAATAGATGCAGAAAAAGCCTTTGTCAAAATTCAGTACCCATTTATGATTAATATTCCTCAAGAAATGGGCATAGAAGGAACCTACCTCAACATAATAAAGGCCATATATGAGAAGCCTACAGCAAAAATTATTCTCAGTGGTGAAAAACTGAAAGCATCCCTTCTAAGATCAGGAACAAGACAAGGGCGTCCACTTTCACCACTGTTATTCAACACAATTCTGGAAGTCCTAGCTACAGAAATCAGAGAAGAAAAAGAAATAAAAGGAATCCAGATCAGAAAAGAAGTAAAGTGCTCACTGTTTGCAGATGACATGATACTGTACATAGAAAACCCTAAAGACAGTATTGGAAAATTACTAGAGCTAATCAGTGAATTTAGCAAAGTTGCAGGATACAAAAATCAATACACAGAAATCACTTGTATTTCTATATAGTAACAATGAAAAATCAGAAAGAGGAATTAAGGAATCAATCCCATTTGCCATTGCAACAAAAAGAATTACATATCTAGGAATAAACCTACCTAAGGAGACAAAAGAACCATACACAGAAAATTATTAGACACAAATGAAAGAAATCAAAGATGACATAAACAGATGAGAGATATTCCAAGTTCCTGGGTAGGAAGAATCAATATTGTGAAAATGACTATACTACCAAATGTAATCTACAGATTCAATGCAATCCCTATCAAATTACCAATGGTATTCTTCATAGAACTAGAACAAAAAATTCACAATTCAAATGGAAACACAGCAGACCCCAAATGGCCAAAGCATTGAGAAAGAAGAATGGAGACAGAAGAATCAACTTTCCTGACTTCAGATTATACTACAAAGCTACAGTCATCAAGAGAGTATGGTACTGGCACAAAGATAGAAATAGACCAATGGAACAAGATAAAAAGCCCAGAAATAAATCCATGCACCTATGGATACCTTATTTTGACAAAGGAGGCAAGAATATACAATGGGGCAAAGACAGCCTCTTCAATAAATGGTGCTGGGAAAACTGGACAGCTACATGTAAAAGAATGAAATTACAACACTTCCTAATACCATATACAAAGATAAACTCAAAATGGATTAAAGACCTAAATATAAGACCAGAAACTATAAAACTCTTAGAGGAAAACATAGGCAGAACACTCAATGACATAAATCAAAGCAAGATCCTCTATAACCCACCTCCTAGAAGAATGGAAATAAAAACAAAAGGAAACAAGTGGGACCTGATTAAACTTAAAAGCTTTTGCACAGCAAAGGAAACTATAAGCAAGATGAAAAGACAACCCTCAGAATGGGAGAAAATATTAGCAAATGGAACAACTGACAGAGGATTAAATTTCTAAAATACACAAGCAGCTCATACAACTTAATACCAGAAAACAAACAATCCAATCAAAAAGTGGGGAAAAGACCTAAACAGACATTTCTCCAAAGAAGACATACACGTGGCTAACAAACACATGAAAAGATGCTCAACATCGTTCATTATTAGAGAAATACAAATCAAAACTACAATGAGATAGCACCTCACACAGGTCAGAATTGTCATCATAAAAGTCCACAAACAATAAATGCTGGAGAGGGTGTGGAGAGTGTGGGAATGTAAATTGATACAGCCACTGGAAGACAGTATGGAGATTCCTTAAAACTACAAATAAAACCACCACATGACCCAGCAATCTCACTCCTAGGCATATACCCTGAGGAAACTGACATTGAAAAAGACACATGTATCCCATTGTTCATTGCAGCACTATTTACATTAGTTAGAACATAGAAGCAACCTAGATGTCCATCGACAGATGAATGGATTAAGAAGCGTGGTACATATACACAATGGAATATTACTCAGCCATAAAAAGGAACACATTCAAGTCAGTTCTAATGAGGTGGATGAACCTAGAACCTATTATACAGAGTGAAAGTAAGTCACAAAGAGAAAGACAAATATCGCATTCTAATGCATATATACAGAATCTAGAAAAATGGTACTGAAGAATTTATTTACAGGGCAACAGTGGAAAAACAGACATAGAGAATAGATTTATGGACATGGGAGGAGGGAGGAGAGGCTGAGATGTATGGAAAGAGTAACACAGAAACTTATTTTTACTATATGTTCAGTTCAGTCGCTCAGTCGTGTCCGACTCTGTGACCCTGTGAATCGCAGCATGCCAGGCCTCCCTGTCCATCACCAACTCCCGGAGTTTACCCAAACTCATATCCAATGGGAACTTGCTGTACAGCTCAGGAAACTCAAACAGGGGTTCTGTATTAACCTAGTGGGGTGGGATGCAGAGGGCAGTTCAAAAGAGAGGAGATTTATGTATACCTATGGCTGTTTCATGGAGAAGGCAATGGCACCCCACTCCAGTACTCTTGCCTGGAAAATCCCATGGACGGAGGAGCCTGGTGGGCTGCAGTCCATGGGGTCACTAAGAGTCAGACACGACTGAGCAACTTCACTTTCACTTTTCACTTTCATGCACTGGAGAAGGAAATGGCAACCCATTCCGGTGTTCTTGCCTGGAGAATCCCAGGGATGGGGGAGCCTGGTGGGCTGCCATCTCTGGGGTCGCACAGAGTCGGGCACGACTGAAGTGACTTAGCAGCATAGCTGTTTCATGTTGAGGTTTGACAGAAAACAACAAAATTATGTAAAGCAATTATCCTTCAATAAAAAATAAATTTTTTTGAAAAAGAAAAAAAAACACAGCTAGTTCAATACAGTCATATACAAATGTGCTCTCACCTTCAAGAATCTGAATATCACACATAGCAAGAGTCCATGGTCAGGGCTTATAGCAGCTTGGGGTTGAGAGCGGAGTGGAGTATGGTAACTAGTACTAGGTTCCAGTCTCAGCTTTGTCATTAACCATCTGCATGGTGCCAATATAGTTAAATTAACCTCTCTGGGCAGAAGCTTCATCAGCGTCACATGGGAATTTGTTCCCTGTGCTTCAAAGGTTTGTTCCGTTCAGTTCAGTCACTCAGTCATGTCTGACTCTTTGCGACCCCATGAACCGCAACAAGCCAGGCATCCCTGTCCATCACCAACTCCCGGAGTCCACTCAAACCCATGTCCATAGAGTCGGTGATGCCATCCAGCCATCTCATCCTCTGTTGTCCCCTTCTCCTCCTGCCCCCAATCCCTCACAGTATCAGGGTCTTTTCAAATGAATCACCTCTTCACATCAGGTGGCCAAAATATTGGAGTTTCAGCTTCAACATCATTCCTTCCAATGAACACCCAGGACTGATCTCCTTTGGGAAGGACTGGTTGGATCTCCTTGCAGTCCAAGGGACTCTCAAGAGTCTTCTCCAACACCACAGTTCAAAAACATCAATTCTTCGGCACTCAGCCTTCTTTATAGTCCAACTCTCACATCCATACATGACCACAGGAAAAACCATAGCCTTGACTAGATGGACCTTTGTTGGCAAAGTTATGTCTCTGCTTCTTAATACACTATCTAGGTTGGTCATAACTTTCCTTCCAAGGAGTAAGCGTCTTTTAATTTCATGGCTGCAATCACCATCTGCAGTGATTTTGGAGTCCAAAAAAATAAAGTCTGACACTGTTTTCACTTTTTCCCCATCCATCTGCCATGAAGTGATGGGACCAGATGCCATGATCTTAGTTTTCTGAATGTTGAGCTTTAAGCCAACTTTTTCACTCTCCTCTTTCACTTTCATCAAGAGGCTCTTTAGTTCCTCTTCACTTTCTGCCATAAGAGTGGTGTCATCTGCATATCTGAGGTTATTGATATTTCTACCAGCAATCTTGATTCCAGCTTGTGCTTCATCCAGCCCAGTGTTTCTCATGATGTACTCTGCATAGAAGTTAAATAAGCAGGGTGACAATATACAGCCTTGACATACTCCTTTTCCTATTTGGAACCAATCTGTTGTTCCATGTCCAGCTCTAACTGTTGCTTCCTGATCTGCATACAGGTTTCTCAAGAGGCAGGTCAGGTGGTCTGGCATGCCCATCTCTTGCAGAATTTTCCACAGTTTATTGTGATCCACACAGTCAAAGACTTTGGCATAGTCAATAAAGCAGAAATAGACGTTTTTTGGGAACTCTCTTGCTTTTTTGATGATCCAGGGGATGTTGGCAATTTGATCTCTGGTTCCTCTGCCTTTCCTAAAACCAACTTGAACATCTGGAAGTTCATGGTTCACCTATTGCTGAAGCCTGGCTTGGAGAATTTTAAGCATTACTTTACTAGCATGTTCAAAAGAGCTAGTGGACATTAACATGTTTGAAAAAGTGTAACAGGCTAAACAGATGGAATACTGTAGCTGAAAAAAACAGTTCTGTGATGTCACTTGTCAGAGTAACTTCCCCAGAATTTCCTGATTTCATATCTGGACCTCTCTCCCACGAGGCAGGAGGAAGTGATTTCAGAGGGACTCTGAATTAAAAAAAGGACACCCTGCTCAAGAAAAGCATTCTGCTTGGTTGACCTGCAGCCTCCTTGCATCTACCCTTTTCTTAAAAGCTCTGTGACTTTTGGGGAAAAGGATATCTTTCTCGAGGTATGGTCCTGGTGTGGTCATTTATATAGGACAGGATTGCATGGGTTGAAGACAGCCATGCAGGATTTCCTGGATAAGGTGGCACTTCAGGTGAACCTTAAAGGATCACTAAGATTGACCACAGGTATTTGTAAGGCTTCCCCAGACAGCCGTTTTGTTTTTTTGCATTTCTTTTCCATGGGGATGGTCTTGATCCCTGTCTCCTGTACAATGTCACGAACCTCATTCCATAGTTCATCAGGCACTCTATCTATCAGATCTAGTCCCTTAAAACTATTTCTCACTTCCACTGTATAATCATAAGGGATTTGATTTAGGTCATATCTGAATGGTCTAGTGGTTTTCCCTACTTTCTTCAATTTAAGTCTAAATTTTGCAATAAGTAGTTCATGATCTGAGCCACAGTCAGCTCCCGCTCTAGTTTTTGCTGACTGTAGAGAGCTTCTCCATCTTTGGCTGCAAAGAATATAATCAATCTGATTTTGGTGTTGACCATCTGGTGATGTCCATGTGTAGAGTCTTCTCTTGTGTTGTTGGAAGAGCGTGTTTGCTATGACCAGTGCATTCTCTTGGCAAAACTCTATTAGCCTTTGCCCTGCTTCATTCCATATTCCAAGGCCAAATTTGCCTGTTACCCCAGGTGTTTCTTGACTTCGTACTTTTGCATTCCAGTCCCCTAAAATGACAAAGACATCTTTTTTGGGTGTTAGTTCTAAAAGGTCTTGTAGGTCTTCATAGAACCATTCAACTTCAGCTTCTTCAGCTTTACTGGTTGGGGCATAGGCTTGGATTACTGTGATATTGAATGGTTTGCCTTGTAAACGAAAGCCTCTTGATGAAAGTGAAAGAGGAGAGTGAAAAACTTGGCTTAAAGCTCAACATTCAGAAAACGAAGATCATGGCATCTGGTCCCAACACTTCATGGGAAATACATGGGGAAACAGTGGAAACAGTGTCATATTTTTCGGGGCTCCAAAATCACTGCAGATGGTGACTGCAACCATGAAATTAAAAGACCCTTACTCCTTGGAAGGAAAGTTATGACCAACCTAGACAGTATATTCAAAAGCAGAGACATTACTTTGCCAACGAAGGTCCAAAGAGTCAAGGCTATGGTTTTTCTAGTGGCCACGTATGGATGTTAGAGTTGGACTGTGAAGAAAGCTGAGAGCCGAAGAATTGATGCTTTTGAACTGTGGTGTTGGAGAAGACTCTTGAGAGTCCCTTGGACTGCAAGGAGATCCAACCAGTCCATTCTAAAGGAGATCATTCCTGGGTGTTCATTGGAAGGAATGATGCTAAAGCTGAAATGCCAGTACTTTGGCCACCTCATGCGAAGAGTTGACTCATTGGAAAAGACTCTGATGCTGGGAGGGATTGGGGGCAGGAGGAGAAGGGGACGACAGAGGATGAGATGGCTGGATGGCATCACGGACTCGATGGACATGAGTCTGAGTGAACTCCAGGAGTTGGTGATGGACAGGGAGGCCTGGCGTGCTGCGATTCATGGAGTCGCAAAGAGTCGGACACGACTGAGCGACTGAACTGAACTGAACTGACGATTGACCAAACTGTGAGAAGGCAAAGCTTTCTGAGCAGTGGGGCACCTTAAACTGCATCATTTCATGTAGGCTGAGCATCTGATGCACTGGGAGAAACAGTTTAAAAAGTTGGAGAGTCTATGAAAAGGGGGGAAACAAGAATATTTGTTTTCTTCCTTCTACAAGTCAAATTCTAGCTCTATTTTTGCAGCTAAAATAGAGAAGGTATAATCCTTTAATATTAACAACAAACTAGTTAACAAGAAGAACTCACGTGGGTAAAGCACTGAGAACAACGCCAAGGTCTTATATTCATACAATGATTTATTGTTTACTAACAACTCTAATTTCTCTTAACTTGATCTATTTTAAAAATGTAATATAGGCAAGGAAAGTATAATTACCCATTTACAGAAAACTAAAAAGAAAACAGGTTCAGAGAGGTTAACTGAGCAACCTGAGGTCACACAGCTAGTAAGTATTAACAAAGGGTTGGTGTGGGAACATGGGTTGTCTGCCTCAGAGCCAGCTTTGTTTTCATCCATATCCATTACATCTTGGCTGAATACAGCCATGGACTTAATCTTTAGGTTGGCAATACCATTCTCCCTAAAGGGACAGCTATCATCTTTTCACACTGATAAAAGGAAAGCAACAAGACAGAGAAAAAAACAAAGGTCAGAGGTCAAAAACTACATTCATGGTCCAAATCCAGTCCACTATCTGTTTTTGTACAGCCTGCAAGTTAAGACTGATTTTTATATTTTTAAATAGCTGAAAAATATCAAAAGAGGGATAATCTTTAATGACAAGGGATATGATATCAAATTCAAATGTCAGTGTCCCAGGAATCTCAGCTTTAGAACTCTGATCAGCTAGAGGGGTAGCATGGGGATGGGTAGGAAGGAGGCTCAAGAAGGAGGGGATATATGTGTACTTAAAATTGATTCATGTTGTAGTAAGCAGAAAGTTACCCAACATTTTAAAACAATTTTACTCCAATTAAAAAAAATTTTTTTAATATCACAGGAAAAAAAACTGTCAGTGGCCATAATACAGACACATCCACTCCTTTATGGATAGGCTAGGGTTGCTTTTGGGCTGCAAGAACAGAGTGGAATAGTTACAGCAGAGGCTGTATTGGCCTACAAAGCTGAAAATATTTACTATCTGGCCCAGCAAACACAAGAAGTTTGCTGACTGCTGTCATCAGTCATAGATCTGCAATTACAGTAAGGAAAAAACAAGATAACTGGATAGGGGAATTGCAGGAAATAATAGAACACAAAGTCCTGAGTACCCAGATTTTCCATATCTTGGTTTATGAAAACAACGTTTTCAGGGAAAAATTCTCAAAACTCTGGTATTCTCAAAGCTCTCCCCACTGGGTGCTATTGGCTCCCTGGGACATTTTCATAAAGAAAACTGCTTCTCATGGTCCCTTTAATTTTTCTCCACCCCTTCACCCTTTCCCTATATAGGGGCTGAACTTCATTGCTTCTAGAAATGAAGACGCTCTGGTGTTACCTCTAAAATCTGTATCTTACTTCCTCCAACAAGAGGATATTTATTGACAGGGTGTGGGATAGAGAAAGAAAGGAGAGAGCCTGCTTGTCCAGAAAGCAGTAACCTTGGTGGAAATGCAATGTCACCAGCCCTAAACCATCATTCTCACAGATGTACAGCATATTATTTAAAGGGAAACAAATATCAGCCACTGAATGTCACGGCAAGGACACATCTCCTGCCTCTTAACTAAACTTATCAGAGCTGCAGTTTAATATGGTTCCTTTTTCATCCTCCCCTCAAATTCATCTTCCAGGGCAGCTCTTGACACCACCAGCAAACAGTCAAGACGAAGATTTAGTGACATGAGCTTCAAACAGATCTAGATTTATTGACATGTGGGGCTGGCTTCCATTCTCGGAGCCACAGTACACAGGATTAATTTAAACTGTTCCCTAATGTTCAGTGCTGCTTTGCAAATACCCAAATGTCTGGCTGCTCCCTAGTTTCATGGTGGGGAGGGAGGTCATTTTTCATCAGGAGAAGGATTCTCAGTGGTGGCTTGGGCTTTCTCTAATCAGGTGACTGGGTTAATTGGCACCATTCTGTTCTTTAACAAGAGGGCAGAACCTCAGCAAACTTTCTGCCAGAACCCCTTCCCACTTCCTTAAGCAGTCCCTGCCTCTCTCTGAAACCAGCCAAGAATCATCACAACCAGCAAACCATCTCAGTTGCTAAAATTTAGTAGCTCTGCATCTTGTTTTGAATCTTCCTACAGATGCTTTGGAGTCTGAAACCAGAGGCAGAGCAGCTGCAAGGCAGTCTCCTTACAGGCTGTGTTTTCCAATCCGTAGGCTGCAGTGTTGAGCTTTGCCCACTTGCAGCAAAAGCATTCTAGGAGCTCACTTGCTGTGCAGCAATTCTGTGCTGCATAAGGCAGAGGCAGCTACTTGTGTCCCGATGCCCACTGACAGCAGGAAAGCAAGGCCTGCATCTCAAGCCTCTCTCTGCCAGCCTCAGCTGCCCATGTCCCACAGTCACCCCAGGACATAGCCTAACACAAGAACAAGTGAAGCCTGGGCACGTGCAGGGACTATGAAGGGGGTAAAGAAAACTGAACTCTCTGTCAATCCTTCCCTAACACTAGACTGAAGAACAAATTTGCTGAGCTCTGTTAAAAGATTAACTGCTAAATGAAAAAGAGCTACTCGATGTAAATTTAAAAGTCCCAAAACACCCAAGAGGCATAACTATAATTATTGCTGAGGGAAGCTCTTTAAGACTAAAAATACATTTCCATTAACAATCAAAATTAGTTTTCATTGCTTTTTTTCTGAAGCTTTCAGTGAATAACCTTTATGGTAGTACATGATAATGATTCATTAGAAGTGGATTTGTATTTCAGAAGCGTGCACCCTCCCAAAAAAATTAGCCAAGAAAAATTATTCCTCCATATAAGTCAAATGGCAGAAGAAGGGAACATTTTTAGAATGAGTAACGGCTTCTTATAGAAGTTAACAGACAGCAGGTACGCACTTGAATATCCATGGCTAACAGAGTTGGCAAATTACTTTTTTCAAACCTCCAATGACTTAGAAGAACTGGTATTGTGATACATCATCTTTTCAAGCCCTGGCTTAGAAGGTATAAGGAAAAGGCACCATATTGCCTCAAATCTTCCATAGCTTATGGGCATCAGTAAAAGTGCACCTAAAATGACATATGAAAACAACAGGTCATAGTTAATTTTTTAATTTTTTATTGAGATGTAGTTGCTGTTGCTTAGTAGCTAAGTCATGTCCAACTCTTTCATGACCCCATGGACTATATATAGCTCACCAGGCTCCTCTGCCCATGGGAGTTCACAGGCAAGAATACTGGAGTAGCTTGCCATTTCCTTCTCCAGAGGATCTTCCTGATCCAGGGATCAAACCCGTATTTCCTGTATTAGCAGGTGGATTCTTTACCAGGGAACTCTGGTAAAGAACTCTTTACCATTCTTTCCCTGAGCCACCAGGGAAACCCCTGAGATGTACTTGCCTAGAGTGAAATGCATAGATCTTCAGTGTACAATTTAACCAGTTTTGACAAATATAGGCACTTGTGTGTGTATTTAACTACCTCTATCAAGATCTAGAACATTTCTAATTTACACCATCTCACCAAGTTGGACTTCCCTGATAGGTCAGTTGGTAAAGAATATGCCTGCAATGCAGGAGACCTGGTTGGATTCCTGGGTTAGGAAGATCCACTAGAGAAGAGAAGGGCTATCCACTCCAGTATTCTTGGGCTTCCCTTTTGGCTCAGCTGGTAAAGAATCTTCCTGCAATGCAGGAGACCTGGGTTCAATCCCTGGGTTGGGAAGATCCCCTGGAGAAGGGAAAGGCTACCCACTCCAGTATCCTGACCTGGAGAATTCCACGAACTGTAGAGTCTATGGGGTTACAAAGAGTTGGACACGACTGAGCGACTTTCACAAGTTAATCTCTGTCCCCCAGAAGCAACTCCAGACTAGTTCTAGAATGACATATAAATGAAAACATATAGTAAGTACTCTTTTGTGCATGACTTATTTCACTCAGAATATATTTGAGATTCAGTTTTGATTAACTTTTTCTATAAAATTTTCAGAGTTCAAGTGATTTAGGGGGGATTTAACAAGCAACAGCCTTTCCAGATAGAGGGTAAAAAGAAGGGAAACATTGCAGGTTTTCCTAGAATGTTTTAAGGTACTGGGAGAAATTTGGAGGTTTTCCTTTAAAAGCCATAAACCAGCCTGAAAGGCTCTGAAAATCCTGTGACAATCTCTGATTCACTTACTTATCACAGAGAGGTATGATGTAATGATGAGGTGTACACAATTCATAATTCTAAACTTAATTATGATGAGTGGCCTAGAAATATGATTAAAAATCATTTCGTTCTCCTCAAGAGCCTCAAAACAGAAGTGAATATACAGAACGGATAAACTGCTTTGCTAGATGGATTATTACTTGAAAATGTGAAGCAAGACGATAAAAGTAAATTATTTCAAAGAATCACTGCCAAATTGTAAAGTGTAAAATGCAAATGCTGAGTCGCCAGTACCAGGGCAGAACATGTGACTTACATTAAGTGCTGCAAATAAAATACACAGTCTTGTACCCAACAAACAATATGGAAATTACAAAGGCAAGACTTATTTTTTCTCTAAGGATATGGGCAAATAGTAGCACAAGAGCTGAATAAAGGAGGAACATTCCTTGGAACCAAGGATCCAGGGAGTCTGGGGTTCTTTTAGGCCTTTGTCTCTTAGGCAGAGTTGGGATTCTCACCCAGAACATAATGGGATCATAGAGCCAAGTCTTCCCTATGTCTTCAACAGTCACAAAGCACATGCTGCTTCTTTGAGAGCCTTTTCAAATCACTTAATATCTCATCTTTGCAACACCTCTGTTAGGTGGCATCATTAACAGTTCCTAACATTTATGTAGTGCTTTACAGTATCTGGAGTCCTATCACCAACATCAGCTCATCAGATTCTCAACATAATCCTGCAGAAAGAGACTTGGACCCTTTAAAGAAAATAAATAAATAAGCCTTTTGCCACAGCTATTCAGTGGCAGACTTGGGGCTGTAAAATGTCTTTTGATTTCTAACCCAGGGTCCATGTCACTATTATATTGTACTCTATACAGGTACTGGGGGGCTTCACAGGTGGCTCAGTGGTAAAGAATCCACCTGCCAATGAAGGAAACGTGGCTTTGATCCCTGGGTCAGGAAGACTCCCTGGAGGAGGAAGTGGCAACCTAGTCCAGTATTCTTGCCTAGAAAACTCCATGGACAGAGGATCCTGGTGGGCTACAGTCCATGGGGTTGGAAAGAGTCAGACATGACTTAGTGACTAAGCATTGCACAAAGCACAAACAGGTATTATTATTTTTTATTTATTTTCATTGGAGGCTAAATACTGTACAATATTGTAGTGGTTTTTGCCATACACTGACATGAATCAGCCATGGGTGTACATGTGTCCCCCATCCTGAACCCTCCTCCCACTTCCCTCCCCATCCCATCCCTCAGGGTTGTCCCAGTGCACCAGCTTTGATTGCCCTGACAAACAGGTCTTATTAAACCCAAGTGATAGATGAGAAGAGGGGCAGAGTGAGGTCGATCTTTTAAAGCTAACTAATGGCAGACCTGGAATAAAAACCTATTTTAGAATAACATATAGGAAAATAAATCTTCAGACTAAATTTTGGACTTCAGTGAATCCTTCTCTTTCTTGGCCAGGGCAAAACTTCTGAATATTCTTCATCTGTTCAATCAAAAATATATTCAAGGGGGGAAAGGAGGGTGGGATAAATTGGGAGACTGGTATTGGCATATAGACACCACTACGTACAGGACTGGAAAAGGTCAGTTTTCATTCCAATCCCAAAGAAAGGCAATGCCAAAGAATGCTCAAACTACCGCACAATTGCACTCATCTCACATGCTAGTAAAGTAATGCTCAAAATTCTCCAAGCCAGGCTTCAGCAATACATGATCCGTGAACTTTCTGATGTTCAAGCTGGTTTTAGAAAAGGCAGAGGTACCAGAGATCAAATTGCCAACATTCGCTGGATCATGGAAAAAGCAAGAGAGTTCCAGAAAAACATCTATTTCTGCTTTCTTGACTATGCCAAAGCCTTTGACTGTGTGGATCACAATAAACTGTGGAAAATTCTGAAAGAGATGGGAATACCACACCACCTGACCTGCCTCTTGAGAAATCTGTATGCAGGCCAGGAAACAACAGTTAGAACTGGACATGGAACAACAGACTGGTTCCAAATAGGAAAAGGAGTATGTCAAGGCTGTATATTGTGACCCTGCTTATTTAACTTATATGCAGAGTGCATCATGAGAAATGCTGGACTGGAAGAAACACAAGCTGGAATCAAGACTGCCGGGAGAAATATCAATAACCTCAGATATGCAGATGACACCACCCTTATGGCAGAAAGTGAAGAGGAACTAAAAAGCCTCTTGATGAAAGTGAAAGAGGAGAATAAAAAAGTTGGCTTAAAGCTCAACATTCTGAAAACAAAGATCATGGCATCCAGTCCCATCACTTCATGGCAGATGGATGGGGAAACAGTGGAAACAGTGTCAGACTTTATTTTGTGGGGCTCCAAAATCACTGCAGATGATGGCTGCAGCCATGAAATTAAAAGATGCTTACTCCTTGGAAGAAAAGTTATGACCAACCTAGATAGCATATTCAAAAGTAGAGACATTACTTTGCCAACAAAGGTCCATCTAGTCAAGGCTATGGTTTTTCCTGTGGTCATGTATGGATGTGAGAGTTGGACTGTGAAGAAGGCTGAACGCCGAAGAATTGATGCTTTTGAACTGTGGTGTTGGAGAACTCTTGAGAGTCCCTTGGACTGCAAGGAGATCCAACCAGTCCATTCTGAGGGAGATCAGCCCTGGGATTTCTTTGGAAGGAATGATGCTAAAGCTGAAACTCCAGTACTTTGGCCACCTCATGCGAAGAGTTGACTCATTGGAAAAGACTCTGATGCTGGGAGGGATTGGGGGCAGGAGGAGAAGGGGACGACAGAGGATGAGATGGCTGGATGGCATCATGGACTCGATGGACGTGAGTCTGAGTGAACTCCAGGAGTTGGTGATGGACAGGGAGGCCTGGTGTGCTGCGATTCATGGGGTCACAAAGAGTCGGACACGACTGAGCGACTGGACTGAACTGATGTATAAAATTGGCTCAGATGGTAAAGTGTCTGCCTGCAGTGCGAGAGACCCAGGTTCAATCCCTGTATTGGGAAGATGCCCTGGAGAAGGAAATGGCAACCCACTCCAGTACTCTTGCCTGGAAAATTCCATGGACTGAGGAGCCTGGTAGGCTACAATCCATGGGGTCGCAAAGAGTCAGACATGACTGAGCTCCTTCACTTCCTGATAAAATAGATAACTAGTTAGAACCTACTGTGTATCACAGGGAACTCAGTGCTCTGTGATGATCTGAATGGGAAGGAAATCCAAAAACGAGGGGATATATGTATACCTATAGCTGATTCATTTCACTGTACAGCAGAAATTAATACAACTATTATACCCCAACAAAAATTTAAAAAATAAAACACATGTCGAACATATCCAAGGTTTTCCTTGAAAACTATAGGTCAGCATTCATTCATTCACTCACTCATTCAGCAAATTAGTTTTGTCTTCCAGATGGAGCTTGTGATCCAGATATTCTAGATTAAGCAGTCTGATGAATGTAATTTTGTAAACAATTCATCACCTGAATTAAAAACGAAATTCTGCGAAAAATGAAAATATCTAAGCACCTTATACCTATATTATCTTCTACTTTTCCCCTAAATAAACCTGCTGTGTGTACTAAGTCACTTCAGTCATATCCGACTCTTTGTGACCCTATGGACTGATCCTGTCAAGCTCCTCTGTCCATGGGACTCTCCAGACAAGAATAATGGAGTGGGTTTCATGCCCTCCTCCAAGGGATCTTCCCAACACAGGGACTGAACCCAAGGCTTGTACAGCTCCTGCGCTGCAGGTGGATTCTTTATTACTGAGCCATCAGGGAAGCCAGCCCCTCGCAAAAAATTCTAGGCTCCCACTTGAACATAACTGAGCCTTTCCAATATACCTACCTTACCACCTACTTACTAGAGTTTGAATGACTAGCAGATAATAAGCAACTTCTCTGTGCCATGTACTTTTACCAATATTAATCTTCCAATCTTCACAATGGTGTATAAGTACTAATACCGTTTTATAGGTATGAAAATTGGAAGCATGAAAGGGCAAACATCACAGTCCAAGACACAAGCAGTAAGCCATCCAGGTGGGATTTGAACCCATACAGTCCAGCTCCAAAGGCCACACTCTTCACCAACAGGCTGCATGGAAAATGCTCATCTACAGAACACTGGATCAACCCCAAATTCTCTACTCCAAAGCATATGAGAGTGACAAGAATGCTCCTAAAATATAGATACAGTATATATTTTTTATTTCAGAGAGCGGGCTTATATTTATATGTGCAAACAGATTAAATAAATCATGATTACAACAGTAAACATGTAAATTCTGATCAATAACTACTTGCCTTCCCCTCCCCCCAACGCTAACAGCTGCAATAAAGCTTTAACTGTAAAGCGATGCACAACCAGCCATAAAAGTATGTAAAATAAATGAGGATAACATAATGAGGGAATCCAACATTCATCTCATAAATATAACATAACGACCACAACTAAAATGTCAGAGAATCTAATAAATCAATATGGTAGGACAGAGCTATCTTTATGTTCAGAATACATAAAAAATATATTTACATGCAGGGTGGTTTTTTTTTTTTTATAAGCCAGGACCAAACAAAGAAGAATTATAAGAAACTTAACCCATTGTTTACCCAGGTTCTCTGGTTCGACAATGATATTTTCAACCCTCCACTGGGTCGCCCACCATCATCTTATGGTACAAAATGGGCTCCAGCCTGAAAGCTGCATAGAAGGCCTTAGATACTGTGCTAATATGCAAATACCACCGGATGAGAAGCGAATAGGCAAACATCCTGAGGGTACTTTGAAAGGATCAATTTCAGGCCCTGGTTTAGAATACTTCTGATCACGGTGATTTCTGGAACTTCCAGCTCATTTTATTAGCACCAACCAACCCTGGGAGGTTTAGTTATTTCCCTGTTAATGCACTAGCGATTGATGTGGATAAATCCCATAAATACTAATGAGGGTGACACAAGTAAATCTCTCCTGAATTAATGAGCAGAGAGCCTCCTGCACTGACCAACATGCCTCCTAATGACTTGAAATGATAGATTTATAAATTTTCCCAGGTTCCCCCTTGGATGAGAGCTGCAGAAATAAATATCCTTACCGAGACACCTTCTCCTATGGGCCCTTCTGGATCCAGGGGGCCTAATGGGAAGGGAACTGGCCTAAACAGGAAACAGACAATGCTCCTTACACCACCTTTTCCTTTATGAAGTAGACACGTCCTAAATGCAATGCCTCACACCTTGCTGTTTAGAGCGGACTACATTATGGAGAGAAATGACTGTCTTCAGGTAAAACAGCCTGAACTTAAACCTAAAAACAGCAACTTCTCAGATATAAGAAATAGGTGAGTGCTCGTACATTAAACGGAAGTTTAATATGTGTGTGTGTGTGTGTGAACCCAGTGTCACAGTTATCTATTGCTATACAACAAATGGAGTGGATTTAAAGAACCACTATTTTATCTGCTTGTACCTCTGTGCACTCCGAGGGGCTCAGCTGGGCAGTTCTCCTACTGCTCTCACTTCAAGTCTTCACGTGTTTGCTGTCAGATGGTGGCAGGGCACAGAGTGCCCAAGGTGGCTCGACCCACACGTCAAGAGTCTGGGCAGTGACGAGGGGCTGGGACCTCTCTCCTCATGGCTAGCTTGAGATTCTTTACCTGTCAGGTGGACTTTAAGTGCAAACGTTCCAAAACCAAAGCCAAGGTGCAAGCACTTACCAAGTTTCTGTTTGCATGCCACACATCACTGTCCCATCGGGCAAGTCCCAGTCACCACGGAAGAGAACGGCACTGAGGTGTGCGCACAGGGAGAGATGGCTTACTTAGAGTCACCGAAGCAGCACCGCGGCGCGACAGTGCTGCTGCCCGCAGGAGGAAAAATATTTGCCAATATTATAACAAGAGCCCTGTTCATGCTTTCTTTTTCCTTCTTCTCGTCTCTCACTTTAATATTCAATGATCTAGTATTTTGATGGTTTCTTAAGTGTTGAAAACTTGGGTTCAGTGTGAAAGTGGGGTTAGGCAGGGAAGGAGAGAGAGAAGGACTAAATAATTTACAAACAAGTAAAGGTCAAACTTTTCATTTTTTTAATAACACAAAACTAGAGATAGCCATTGATGAGATCAAGGAACCGATGGTCAGCTCTACCCTCCCTCTGATCATCTTAGCACAAGAACACATACAGTCTTCACCCTGCCTATTATTCACACTTAAAAGACCATCGGCACCCTTTTAAAGGACCAACACCATACCTTTCTTCACTCCAGTGAGTGAAGACTTAAGGGATGCCATAAATCTGGCTCCACCAAATCTTGCCTGAAGATACTCTATTAATATGATCCTCCTTCACTACAAGAACCCTACAGGCTTGGTTAATATTTGTCGATTACAGTCTACCTGTTGGGATTCATCAGTTATAAATAATCTTTATGACATTTTCAATTTTATCAAAGGACATCCTATTTGATGTTCAGAATGGCTCTCAGAGGTAGGTGAGACAAAGATGTATTAACTGTATTGGACCAAAACAAAAGCAAGGCCTGTACATATTAGTATGCAGTCCTAGTCTTTGTAGTGTTTTATAATTATCAAAATGTTCCCTAACACATTATTTGTATAAAAAGTCCTTAAAACCATTCTGAGAGGTAGATGAGAATATCCCTATTAAGAGACGAGATACAGAAGTTAAGCCTTTATCCTCAAACTCCACAATCATTCAGTGGCAGGCACCAGTCAGGATTTCAAGCCTACTCAATCTAATTTGTTCCCCAGCATATAACAGAGACAGTAAGTGATTTGTGGCCATAGAGAGTACAGCAGAATTAAAATTAGAACCTGTATCTTCTGATGGACATCTTACTGCCAAAAATCAAGCTGACTCTCATGCCTCATTTAGAGCCCAAGAGAACTACCCACTGTTAGTGATAAGATGGGCCACACAAGCAGTAGTTGGCTTTAAGAGTGGAGTTAGAAATGCCATAATAACCTCTCGAGACATAGGAAGCTAACAGAATCCTGTTCTGTTCACAGATCTGTGAAAAGAATAGAGCCCAGATCTGTGCCTAATTAGAAATTTTATAGATGTAAGAAATAGCATTGCAAAATGGTTAGCAAAATGGCCTAAAACAAATGGTTCTGGGTCAACTGGCTATCCATTTGCGGGGGGGAGGGCAGGAAGAAATGTATATATGTGTATATATGTGATATATATATATATCAATTCATATATATATGAATTGATCTCAACATGAAAGTATTCATATGTATATCTATCTATATAGAGATATTTATTTATTTCCAATGGATCCATACCTAAAAGATAAAACTAGAGTTTTCAAAGAAATACAGGAGAATATGTTTGTGACCTAAGGATTAGTGAGGCCTGCAATAAGACAGAAACAGCATAAAGGAAAAGACTTGTTAATCTGACAACATCAAAATTAAAACCCTGTGTGTAATAAAAAAGCACCATAAAGTTGAAAGGCAACAGAAGAAGGAAGAAAATATTTGCAAAATGAGAGATTGAAGCCAAGTATACCTCAGTAAAGACTTACTAGAAGTCATTAAGTAAGTAAGGGTCACACATGCCAACAGAAAAACGGACACAGGATATACAAAGGCAATTCAAAACACAGAAAACAAAAATCTAGACGACGACTATATAAAATGATCCTCATATTTGGCAAGCAGATGAAAATCTTAATTGGCAATGAGATATACTGTGTTATAGTTAATAGTCTGCAATAATTTTGAGAGTATGCTAATATCAAATTTTGGCAGAAACAGGTCAAATGATACTTCTCCTAGTAAGAGTGAATAGTAATAAAAATCATTGGAGGACAATTTTTATAGTATCTATTACAACTGAAAATATGCATATACTATGATTAAACAATTTCACTTTTTAGAACACACTCAAGAGAAACAATTCCACATGTACACAGAGAGACTCATAATAAGGCCATTCATTATCTATGTGACAAGGAGAAATGACTAACAACCTAAATACCCGCAGAAAGCTAACAGTCTAATTATACCTTGGCGTATCTGCAACATGTAATACTGCACACAAGTCATAAAGGGTGAGTATATCTCCGTGACATCAGAAGATATCTAAGACATACCAACAAGTGAGAACAGCAAGCTAGTTATCTTATATAGCACCATAAATTCTTAGTATGTACATATATATATCTATGCATGGGAGTGTATAAATTCACAGAAGAAAGAAAAATAAATATAGCAAACCTCTGATGTTATTACATTTGGGGAAGAGAGTGGGTCAGGCTGAAGGTCAGCCAGAGAGAACTGAGCTTTAGCAGTTAGTACGGAGGATACTGTACTTGTATAATTCAATAAACAAAAGGACATGGCAGAGCAACCTCCCCCTACCCCACTGCTGCCAAAATTCTCCAAAGCGTTCATAATCTTCTCTGAAACTTGTAAAGCAAGCAAAGAAAGAAACAAACCCAACAGACAAAAAGAAAAGATTATAATGAAGGAGGATGAGAAGCAAAGTGGTGTCAAGCAAGAATGGGGGTGCCAGTGGCCCAAGCTCAGATCCGGGCTGTGCCACTCTGAGGTGTGCGACCCGGTCCACGGCTTAGTCTGTTCCAGCCGCTATAACAACATGTCATGAACTGAGTGGCTTATATGCAAATGTGCTTCTCACAGCTCTGGGCGCTGGAAGCCTGGGATCAGGGCCCTCTTCCTGGCTGCAAACTTCTCCCTGTGCATTTGCCTGGCATGAGGATCCCGGGAGCTCTCTGGGGCCTCTTCTATAGGACACTAATTCTACTGATAACAGCTCCATTGTCATGACCTATCATGAGCACAAACCCCACAGTAGACTTTGCTGCTACTCACAGTAAACACTGCTGCTACTCAGCACATATGAAGTGCTACGCAAAGTATTAGCTCCTAAATGCAACAGGAGTCCCGCTGAGGTCTAAGGTCAGGTGGAGGGCTTTACTCATTGCCAGACTCTTCTGTGATCATTAGTGGGTGGGTGGGGGTGGGGAGGAAGGTACTGGAAGGAACAAGAATGCAAATGCACAGATATGTATTATCTTCTCCTACCAAGGGCTCCTACAAGCCATGAGTGGTGCAGCCAGCCCAGTGTGATCTGTACACAGCCATTTACTGAGGTGAAGCAAAGTCCCCACTGGGCACCTCCCTCGCCTGAGTGGACAGAGGCGCTAAGGCACTGTGAGTGGACAGGCACAGAGGGCCTCAGAGTCTGTGCGCCCCATGCAGCAAGGGGGTCCCCTGGAGCTGGTCACAGCTGTCAGTCCTGGCTGCTAACATTTTATAACTTTCTTCTACAGACTTTGAGCCATCTGGGCTGGAAATCTTGAGGAAAATAAACTCTTTTTACTCTAAAAACATTAAAAAGACTAATCTCCATAAAGCTATACAAATTCCTTTAAAAATGCTAATGCCTGTTGGGCCAGTTAAACAGAGCTGTGTGTGTCCTCCTGAGACTTCAGAGAAAGAACGAGGTATTACTAAGCAGCACTGTAAAGGACATGGGAATCTCAGGACCCGGAATGGCATTGTTCCCCATGGTCGTTTTACTCTCGACCTAGTATTCTGGTGTTTGGGTGCCTCAGCTCTGCAAAAGGCAAGAAAACCATGATCCGCCATGTGTGCCCAGCCTGGTACAGGCTGTAGGACTCCTGTCCATGTGTGGCCCCATTTAATTCCTACTACAATCTTTTGAATCCCCATTTCACAGATGAAAAGACAGAGGCTTCTTCAAGATCAATAGATTATTTTCACTGTCACATTACATTTGAAAGGCAAGGCCGTTTACTGTACCTCTTTCTGTTCCTTTTGGTACAAACAATAAATCCGCAATTTGTTCACCTGAAGAGAAAACCCAGCGTCTCTCTTTTATGTGACTTTTTCATCTCTTTGTAGGGGGCATTCTAAGAGGTTTGGGCAGAGGGTCTTTCTTCACATGGGGATGATTCTCTTTTTCTTCTTCTCTCTCTGTCACATGGGCTGATGCTGACTTAATTGTTTGCAACACAAAATTAGGTTCAGAAGCATGGCAAAGTGTCTTCCCTCTCTGGGCTTATTCTGAATAAAGGAGAACAAATGTTTTATCTTCCACCTATCTATCTGGCTAGCAATTTGCTAGGTTCTTTACATTCTGTTTTATTTAATCCTCAGCACAAATCTGTGAGGGATGTACAATGAACCTCATTTTATAGATAAAGAAAAAGAGGCTCAGAGAACCTACGTAGCCCAAGGTCATACACTAAGGGATAAATTCACTTTCCCAAACTTGGATTTTCTCAATATGCCACAGTCTCTATGAGGCTGAGGAAACACATGTAAAAGTTCCTTTCAAGTATCATATATAGATAGGGTGATCATCTAAATCTCAATACTTTTACGAATCAACAGAGGATGGGGATCACTAATAATAATTATATCAGAAAAACAGGCATAAATTGAGACTCTCCCTGGGAAGCCAGGACATACGGTCACCTTGATTATGTGCCACCCAATGGAACATCACCCAAGGAAAAGAAGGATGTTCTAAAACCCATAAACCATGAGCGATAAATGTTTCATTCCAGAAGGACACAGTTGTATAGATGGTCAGGATCTAGCTTATCTTCTATAAACCTCACAAGCAAAGGGAAATTCAACTAATACTGGAGCTATGAACACAGATGAACTCTTCTCCTGCTCTTACTGTCTCCAACAACCTGCCAGTCTTTATTGCTACTCCCATCATACACCAAAACTTCAAAAGTGTAGCCAAGTCAAGAGAAGAGCAGGACAGATACATGAGGAATCAGGTCTAGGAAAGGAGTCACCATGGAGGTCTTGCTCTGTCCTGGAGCACAGAACACCAGCAGCTGCCTCCTGGATTTCCAGAAGCAGGTAGGGAAGATCATGAGCTGTGTTTGCTTCCCTGAGCCCTCTCCCACAACAAGCAGAATGCTACCACTGTGAGAGGAAGATCCCAAGAGCTAAGGAGGCTCAGCTTTGTGGATTAGGTAGTTGTGGAGGTGTCCAGGGATTGAGACACTGGTGTGGAATAAGCCCATGGAACCACTGTGAAACTACAGACTTGACTGCTTTTAAAGACACAACCCAGAACATCTTTGCATTTCAGATTCAATATTCCAGGGAATAACTGCTCCTTTCTGCCTCATGACATAATGCTCATTTATAGAATCATTAAGTTTAGTTTTTAGAATGGGCTATTCGGATTCACAAATGATCTGGCAGCAGCTTACCCCAACATCAGAACACACTCACAGGAGAATTTATACCACTCACAACAACTATGTTGTTCTTTCAGCTATATGAGAAAACACACACCCCTTCTTTATACAGATGATTCAGAACAGGCTAGGTCACCCAAATTATCATAAAGGAGTAGGAGGATATGCTTCCACACATAACCCAGGAGACAGTTTAAGTTCTTCAGGGCTCACATTTACCTTCAGTGCACTGGGCTACAGGTGAATCCAGGAGGCCTGCAGCAGACAAGAAGTTGATAAAAAGAAGGACTTCCCTCACGGTCCAGTGGGTTAAGAATCCACCTTGCAATGCAAGGGGTGCAATTCGATCCCTGGCCGAGGAACTAAGCTCCCCATACCATGGAGCAACTAGGTCAGTGTTTTGGGGCCACAGGCCACAACTAGAGAGTCCACGCGCCACAACGAAAGATCCCACAGGACACAAGTAAGACTCCAAAGAGCCAAAGAAAGAAAAGTCGACAGAAAGAGGAAAGAAAGAAAAACTTCTTTTTCCCTTAAAACTCGATCCCCAAACCATAGCTTCTAGTGCCACACTGAACCAAAGTGAGTGAACGTGGACACTCACTGTACCTGGACTAGCACCCAACACCCCAAGAACTACTTCCTACAGAAGTCTATCTTCACCTCCATAAAGCTGCCATCATTGTTTCCACAGAGGCCAACAAAAATAACACACACTCAGTGGGAAGCAGAGAAAGTCCTTAAGAGCTCTGTCCAGATTCATTAACCATCCAGGGTCACGTGGGAAAGCTGGACCAAATTTTGAGACCATCCCCCAGAGAGAACTGTTTTCTTCACAGTTGTCTCAGCTTCAGGACTTCACCGACGACAGGTAGTGGTCCCAAAAGAAACTCATTTACAACATATCCTACCAGATAATTAACCTGTTTTCCACAGAACGTTGCTTTCTTTCAATGTCGCTCGCAAAATAGGCTCCTAAATGGATATCATTTCCCACCCACCGTTCAGTAAAAATTATGTGTCATTTCACACCTCACATATGCAGATTACAACGACTCTTTAAATGAACCTGCGAAGTCAAAGTTTTCCATCCCTGTTTTTTCTCCAAGTTTAAAAATCTTGTTTTTCACTGAAATCATCTGAAGTTTGGCCTCTCTGGCCTGGCTGGAAGTTGAGCTGGGACAGGATGATAAAATGGCCTGGGGCCTACAGCCGGCCTCCTGGTCGCTGCCACAGAAAACCACTCCCACAGCGCCTGGCCCTGCTGTGGTCTGAGTTGCATAATAGGGACCCTGGGGATATCTTTTCTAGGGAAGAAGACAGATAACTTCCTACTGCACTTGGACCCTTTTTAAGGCCCTTCTTAAGCCCACATTCATGGATCACCACCAAAGAGGACCCTCTTCGTTTCCCAAAGCCATGCTACAAAGGTGGATTACTTAAGAAACAATTAGGTGCGTACACAAAGCAATTTGCAGGCAGCCGTACTCCTTCAGCTTCCTAAGTGAAGGGCCTTTCAAGGCTGATTTATAACACTGTCGTCTTCAGAAGGCAAAATAATTAATAGGAGCATGGACTTCTAATTTCAGTGACTTCCAGAGAAAGTGGATTTCATTTGATTTATGACGGCCGGTGACTTTGCATTTTATCAGTTCATTCACTCATTATTTATGCTGATGGCCAATTTCAATGGGTCGCTATCATCTAACTCGCTACTAATCAAAGAGAATTAGGGTTCACTGCATTATTTAGAAGTCGCTAATTTATCTTCAGAACAAGTAGTGAGAAGAGTTTGGGGCCTTCCACCAGGAAAAAAAAAAAAAAACTGAGCAGCTGGCTGAAGCTAGAAAATTTGGTCAGCATTATAAATGAGTTTTATCAGGGGTATTGCAAATTGATGAGTTTTGAGTTGGAAGGAGAGAAGGAATGAAAGAATGAAAAAGAGAAGCCAGCAGGAAAAACCAAACAGAATAAGGCTTTTAAAAAATGACAATAAAACTCAAGTTCCCACTGCAGCCTGGGTAGCCTCAGCATTACTAATGGTTAATCTAGCCATATAACCCTGGGATTTGAGCATCTACATCATGTTAGTATTCAAATATCCCAGCACCCTTCAGCTTAGTTCAATAAACAAGTACGTTTGCACTGAAATAACCAGAGTTCCCTTGTTTCTCATTTTAAAGTCATTTTAATATGTTCTAGACACAAGATAATGGATCACATTTAAACATGAGAAAATTAAGTCCCATCAGCAAGTAATAATACCCAATCATATTCAATCATGTTGAACAACAACCTCTACTAAAATGATCTTCTCCTAGGTGAGGTTAAGAAAATAACAACAACAATTAAAAAAAAAAAGCTATTATGTTACTTTCAGAAAGATCCAACTTTAAAATACTCCTGTGTTATTTCCCATAAGGCAATACAGTTTCTTGTGTTCATGCCTTCCAGACCTCTGCATACTGTGACCAGATGTCCTCTCTCTTGATGCTTAGTGAATTCCCTCATTTTTCAAATTTAAAATTATCAAGTCTATCTAGATACCCTTTTCTCTGCTCTCCAACCTGCTGAACTTCCCTGGTTCTAGTCCTAAATGACTTTATTCCTCTAGAGGATTACAAGCTCCATGAGACCAGGAACTGATGGATTTCTTAGATGCTAAACCCCAGGCCAAAGAATTGATGCTTTTGAACTGTGGTGTTGGAGAAGACTCTTGAGAGTCCCTTGGACTGCAAGGAGATCCAACCAGTTCATTCTGAAGGAGATCAACCCTGGGATTTCTTTGGAAGGAATGATGCTAAAGCTGAAACTCCAGTACTTTGGCCACCTCATGCGAAGAGTTGACTCATTGGAAAAGACTCTGACGCTGGGAGGGATTGGGGGCAGGAGGAGAAGGGGACGACAGAGGATGAGATGGCTGGATGGTATCACTGACTCGATGGACGCGAGTCTGAGTGAACTCCGGGAGTTGGTGATGGGCAGGGAGGCCTGGCGTGCTGTGATTCATGGGGTCGCAAAGAGTCGGACACGACTGAGCGACTGAACTGAACTGAAACCCCAGGACCCAAGTCTCTAGTGCATAAATATTGTTGAATATGTTATTGCTTTGACTTTGATGTTTTCTATATCACTTAACTCCTTGGAAGAAAAGCTACGACAAACCTAGACAGTGTATTAAAAATCAGAAACATTACTTTCCCAATAAACATCCATATAGTCAAAGTTATGGTTTTTCCAGTAGTCATGTATGGCTGTGAGAGCTAGACCATAAAGAAGGCTGAGTGCCAAAGAATTGATGCTTTTGAACTGTGGTACTGGAAAAATCTTGAGAGTCCCTTGGACAGCAAGGAGATCAAACCAGTCAATACTAAAGGAAATCAACTCTGAATATCCATTGAAAGGACTGATGCTGAAGCTCTTTCAATATTTTGGCCACCTGGTGTGAAGAACCGACTCATTGGAAAAGACCCTGATGCTGGAAAAGATTGAGGGCAAGAGGAGAAGGGGGTGACAGAGGATGGGATGGTTGGATGGCATCACCAACTCAATGGACATGAGTTTAAGCAAACTCCAGGAGATAGTGAAGCACAGGGAAGCCTGGTGTGCTGCAGTTTATGGGGTTGCAAAGAGTCAGACAACACTTAGCAACTAAACACCACCACCACCACCACTCAACAGTTCCCTTGTAAGAAATTCTGATTCCAAGTTCCCCTGTAAGAAAACTATATGGTATTACAGGGATAACAAAAAAAATACTTGTTTCTTACTCACCCAGTATTTCTCAGCAGCTGAAAAGTCGAGGAGAAAAAAGTTGAAAATGATATCAAGTTTTGAACATTTTTAAGTCTGAATGGGAATACTCAACTCTTGAAGCTAATGAGGGCTTCACTAGTTTGTTGGGACAGCTCCAACATAGCCTAAAAGGACTCTAAACCTCCTAAAACAAAACGGCTCCATCAATGGAAACATTCATATTAATGCCACTATACTGTTTTATCTCAAATGAGAGGCAAAAATGGCTACAGACTAATATAAATACAGTCTGCAGATGAGTTCCCAATCCAAACACCATTTTTTATCTTAGTCCGAGCTCTCCTCCTAGATATGTCTGGCCTAATGCCCAACAGTCAAGGTGGTCATATAATAAATATGGCCTTATTAAACTAGACAGAGTAACTGTGCTGGGTCACGGAAGTTTCTTTAATATGAAAATACTATGTTTATCATATTTATGATCTAAAATAAAGTCTAGGAGTCCAGCATTTCCTTCCATCCCATTTCACAATTCACGTGCTACCATGGGTGAAGCAAGACTCACTAAGCACAGACCAGTTTACCTTACACCATCATCAATCGTTTTCACCTTTGGGTTCAGATCCAGCAAACGGTGATCCTCTACACCTGTTACTGAAATCAGCAGTCACACCAAAACTGATGTTTGTTTCCAAATCAGGGCTTTCTGAAAGCCCATAGACTACCAAGAAGTTGTCAGGTACCAAAGAACGGCATCAGTCAGGGTCAAAAGTAGAAAATAGGCACTGTTTCTAATATTTACCACGGAAGGAATTTAATGCAGGGAATTGGACATGCGAATGATGGAGAAGCCATAGAAAGAAACCTCTCCCACTCCCAAGCTTTTTTTTTTCTTTTTTTTTTACTTAGGTCAAGAGAGAAAGAGAAGACTGAGACAAGGTCACTAACCAAAGCCCAAAGCCTGGCAAGCCTTATCCTATAGGAATCAGGACTAAAACAGAGATTTAGTCCCCCACGGAGAAGCCACAGAGGTGGAGTGGGATGGAGAGAAGCACATTGGCTTATTCCTACCTCCTGCCTTCCAGTCTCCTGCTAGGGTCTCCCCCTGGTCAAACCTAAAAGGAAGCTGGCTTGTGAAAAAGCTTAAGAAATGCTCCCACTGGTGACAGCCCCTGTGACAGAGAGCAAAGCAGGGCAAAGATGGCTCTGAGGGCAAAAGGAGCCCCATTCTCCTTCTCAAGGGAAGACCTCTGAGCCAGATGACACTGAAGCAGAAGAGAGATGCAGGCTGCTGCCCTACCCCTGCTCTCGCTTTTCCTCCCCAGTGAGTATCTAAAGTCTGAGTACACAAGATAATTAGAGAGGCATTAAGGTAACAACTCTAGTGGGTAAAATTATAATTTCATTTTGGGGTATCATGAAGATTTATGAGCCAAGTTTGCCTTTGGAATTTGAAAGTAAATAGGCAGATGTGCATGAAAACCCAGGAAGAAAGCAAGAGACAAGGTAGCTACAGCTCGATGCATGATGCTGGGTCCCATCAATGGGCCTCCGCAGAGCACAGAGGCATGTGTATAGGCAGGCTGAATTAACAGTGACCTTGGGGCACTCCCTGGCGGTCCAGGGGTTAGGAATTCATGCTTCTACTGCACGGGGTGCAGGTCCCATCCCTGGTTGGGTAACTAGGATCCCACATGCCACACAGCAAGGCCAAAGGCAAAAAAAAAAAAAAAAAAAAAATGACCTTGGGTCAGAAGCTGCTAATTTTAGCTGGTGAAGCAACAGGCCTCCCCTCTACTGCCTCAAAGACCCACTCTCTACTTTAGCTGTGTTATGAAAACCTGAACTGTCCCAGCAGCAGCCAGAAGGTGAAAAAGGCCCACTAAGGGGATCAAAAAGACCCACTTGCTCCAGGAAGCCTTCCCTGACTACAACAATTTCTATTACAAATAAGCTACTTTTTTTTTTTATAAATTACTTTTTTTTTTTTTTTACTAAATTCCAAGACTCCTCAAAGGCAGGGACAACACATACTTCGGCTTTCTGGCTGTTACTTTTATTGTGATAAAAACACATAATGTTATATTTATCGTCTTAACCATTTAAATGCACACTTCAGCCATGCTAAGTTTATTCACATGGCTGGGCAACAGGTCTTGAGAACCTTTTCATTTTGTAAAACTGCAAGTCTATATCCATTAAACACAAATTGCCTTTCCCATCTTTTCCCTCATCCCATACTTGGCAAGCACCTTTCCACTTGCTATTTCTATGATTCTGACTACTTTAGATACTTCATGCGCATGAAATAATATAATGTTTGGCCTTTTGCATCTGGCTTATTTCAATAAGATCAATGTTCTCAAAGTTCCTCTACACTGTAGAATGTGACAGTATTTTTTTCTTGTTCAATGCTGCATAATATTCCATCAAGTGTATATACCACATTTTCTTCATCCATTCATCTAATCAGGGATACTTTCACCTCTTGGCTATTGTGAATAACAGTGCATTGACTATGTATGTGCAAGTATCTCTCAAGATGTGCTTTGTATCCATATCTATATTTATACACACAGAATAATATGGTAATTTGATTTCTGATTTTTTTAAGGAATCTCCATACTGTTTCTCATAATGGTTGCACTATTTTACGCTGCCACCAACAGTACAAGCAGTTGGAACAAGGGCTCTAATTTCTCTGTATCCTTACCAATACATGCTGTTTTCTGTGCTTTTGATAGTGGCCATCCTAATGGGCCTGAGGTAATATCTCAGTGTGATTTTGATTGGCATTTACCTTATGATTAGTGAGGATGAGCATCTCGTATGTTTGTTGGTCATGGTGTACCTTCATTACAAAATGTCTATTCAAATAATTTGCCCAACTTTTAATCAGGTTTTCTGTTGTCTGTTAGTTTTAGGAGTTCCTTATATATTGTGATTATTAACCTCTCATCAGACACAGAGTTTGTAAATGTTTTCTCCCATTCTGTATGTTGCCTTTTCACTCTGCTGGTTGTTTCCTTTGATGTCAAGTAAGTCTAATGCAGTCGCATCTATTTTTACTTCTGCTGCCTACGCTTTATGTATCATATCTAAGCACATCTAATCATTGCCAAATCCACAGCACTGATGCTTCTCCCCTGTCCTTTCTTCTAGGAGTTGTACAGTTTTAGGCATTACTTTCAGGTCTTGAATTCTTCTTGAATTTGTGTATATGGTATAAAATAAGCATCCAATTTCATTCGTTTGTATATCCAGTTTTGCCAACACCATTTGTTGAAGAGACTGTCCTTTTCCCCTTGTGTAACTGAATACCCTTGTCAAAGGTAACATGATCATCTACACAGGGTTTATTTCTGGGCTCTCAGTTCTGTTCAAGGGTCTATATGTCTGTCTTTAAACCAATACCACACTGTCGTGATTACTATGGCTTTGTAGTATGTTTTGAAACCAGGAACTATGAGGTCTCCAACTTTGTTCTCTTTTCAAAATTGATTTGGCTATCCAAGGTCCCCTGAGATTCCATGTAAATTTTGGGATGGTTCTATTAGTGTGAAAATGCCTTTGGGGTTTTGATAGAGATAACACTGAATCTTCAGATTGCTTTGGGGAATATGGAGATTTTAATAATAAGTCTTCTAATCCACCAACACAGGAAGGCTTTCTGTTTATATGTCTTCTTTGATTTCTTGTAGCAATGTTTTGTAGTTCTCAGTGTACAAATCTGTCAACTCCTTGGTTAAGTATATCCCCAAGTGTTTTATTCTTTCTGATGCCATTGTCAGTGAGATTGCTCTCTCTCACTTTTTGTTTTGCAGTAGCTGCTGCTGTCACTGTTGTTTCTTTTTGTTTTTGCCTCCTTTCTATGCTTAACATAGTGCTTTTCACGTAACATTCCATCATCAGGAAATATTTGTAGAATGAAAGAAAGACTGACTGAATGAATTTGTCTCCAATTAAAAAGAAATGTTAAGAGGATTGTGAATGCTTTCTTCCAACAGTAAGACCACCTTGGCCAGTTCCTTTCAATGACATTTGTATTGATAATAAAGACCTTTTCAGCCTCAAGCCTCAACTTGACTTGTTTGTGTTGATAAAAAACAACTTTACCAAACACAATGCAGACAAGACTAAGCCTATAACTTTTTCCATTGTTTGAATGCTTGCCTTTCATTTGAGATGTGCTCATTACTCACTTTATCTAATTAAGTCCCTCTTTCCCTTTAATTATTGAGTAGTTGCTATGAATTTGCTCAGTAAGATGGGTGGAAATCTGTCTGCTGAGTTAAAGGAGAGAACCTCCCACACAAAACAAATAAATAAACTTAAACAATAAACAACAGCAGCAGCAACACTCATGCAATACATGCATCACTTATTTAGAAGGCACTCGTGACATTCTCCTGCTCTATGGAAGCCCTCCCAGTCCTGGCTTTGAGATCCTAAGAAGCCAATTCCTTAGGCAGAGCAACAACGTATACCAACAGCAGCAATGCCATGAAACTTTGGGGGGCTAGGCCCCTAAATTGTGACTGTATACCCTGAAATGCTAGGAGAACTTAACGAAACAGATGGATAGAGGTTGTAAGCACTAACATTCTGCTCTTACCATTTCCTCCTATTTCCAACTTCTCCCCTCTCTGCCCCCATGTGGTTCTTTCATTTACGGAAAATGCAGGAAGGCCCTTCCCCTTTTTTTTGTTTCTCTCCATCTAAGTTACATGAAATTTAACAAACTAGATCTCCCAGTGACACAATTACCAAAAAATGCAGACATGCCAGAGGACCCACAATCAAGAACTCAAAATCAGAGAAAAAGCTCCATTGATGGCCCAAGTCCTGGCTAAGGTCACAAAGGCCCTGCCTTTGCCGCAGCCTGGCATCATGACCTTTAAAAAAAAAAAAAATGATGGAGATGCAAGAAAGATGCAAAAACATGACCTTAGGGCCACTATTACAAAATGCCTGACTTAAGGTAGGAAGTGTGATGAGCTTGTCAAAGCAGATGAGAGACTCGGAAGCTGGGGAAAGCAGTATTCGTTGCCGGCATATCATGACAGCCAGGCAAAAGCTGAAGAGTGGGAGTTTTTGAAACAAATGCCAGTTAAATGATCCATTCAGTTATACTTGATATGTCTGGTATAATATAGCTTGTTCCAGATGTCAAATAATATTGCCAAACCATGCTCACTAATGTGAAAACCATTGTTGCTGATAAGCCTAAGTGTTGTTGAATTTGTGCAACAGCCACCCATCTGCAAACAAAATATTGCATTAAAAAAAAAAAAAAAACAAACCTGTGGCTCAGAATTTAAGCCGACAAAGGGAACGACTACAAAATGTAATTTATAAAAAGCCGTTTTCCCCTGAGAAACTTTTTTTTTCAAAACTAATATTTCACATTTATACATTTAAGTTATATTCGATTTTATACAAAAATTATAGTAATTGTCCTTCCCCTAACATGAACGTTATAATTATACTTTCAGCATTGCTGCGCTTCGACACGCAGCCAAAAGAAAAGTACAGTGTGTTCACAACCAGCGCTGGGAGGAAGGAATAGATTTGCAGCATTTGACGCGACCCCCTTTAAACATACAGCTCTAAAATATCCATTGTTCATAAAATTCATAAAGGGCTGCATATGTACATACCACCTCCCTTTTCCACTCGATATATATGAAAATGCAATTTACTGTATGTCAAATGAAAAATGCAGTTTTCAAATGCATTGACAACAGGTGCTAGTTAAATGATCAGACGCTATTTGTTACCTAGGCCCTTACTCTCATTTGCAGCAAGATAAATTGCATTTTAGAAGAGTGGTGCGATCTAAGGGGTCCTGACATGTTTTTATTGATTTGCATAGGTTATATGCATGTATTCCTGTTTGTAGGCAAATAGTGCCACAAGTAAATTCAAGGCACCGTGCCTGTGTTTCAAGAAAATTGGAGTCATCACAGGGGAGCCAAGATGGAGTGAGCCTGGGTAAAAGAGACACATCCAGCCTGCTGGAATCTCAGAACCTCTATTAAGATTTATAGGCTGTAGGATTCTTTTGGGCTTCAACATTATTCTTAGTAAACCTTTTCTGTCTTCTGTTGTTTATAAAAACTGGCAGCTTTAGCAAAGACAGAAGCTTAAGTTGTAGGTAGCACAATTTAACATAATAGTTCTCGCCTGTCCTCCAAATAGCCTAATGCTGATTTTGCAAAAGGAAAAGAGAAAAAAGGGAAGAAAAGCCACACGAAACCACATTCCATAGGCGGCTGCTCTGACACGGATGGATTTGGCTGTCACTACAGAAAACCACTGGTGAAATTTGATTATGTTTCTAATGTCAAAATTTACTAACTTTTTAGACTCTCAGGTTCCATTTCTCATTTGATTTTTTTTTGTCTTGTTATCTCAGCACCATCAGGCCCATCACAGAGAGTAATGCACCAATTAGCCCAAGGAGTCACTCACTCAGAAGGGACTTTTTCATCCACATGGGGCTTCTCCTTTCGGCTGCCACCACCACGGCCAGGCCTCGCTTCCCTTCCATCCAAGACTCACTGCCTCTCACCACCTCCCTACTTCCCTCTGCCTATGCTCTACCTTTCTACACAGAGTTGACGCCTCTTTTCTGGAGTCTGAACAATGACACAGAAGGCGTGGCCTTACAACATCCATTCTGCCAGCGCCTCATTTTAAGTCTTACATTGCTGTTCATCTGCTCACCAGTTTCGCCATGACAACTATAGGGTCCTTACCCTTAAAGATCTTATAAGGACCTTACAGTCCTCATGGTAAACAATCAATATCAACTCCTGATTTTCTACTGGAACTTTCTTCTTGTTTGAACTTCTAATTTTTTTTTTTTTTTAACTTCTGGTGCCCACCACAGAGCCTTGCCTGGAGTAGGGGTCTGATACAAATATTTTAAGGTGACCTAATAATGAACATCGCCTCTGCCTGGGGATGTCCTCTCCCTTCTCAATGTGCTCTCCTACACATTCCTCCATCTGAACCCCACAACTCAGGTGTACAATAATCCTTATTATCATTCTGACTTCCCCTGGGTCTAAGGAACTTGACAAAGAAGCACAGGTGACCAGTCCAAAAGTCGTGACAGTTTAAGAAGGAACAGGAATCAGAACTCAGGACCCCCCCGTTCAGGGCTTGGGCCCCTTCCGCTCACCATGCTCATTAATGTGTCATATTGATCCTTCAGGATGGAACTCAAAACTGGCTTCTTGTCTGAATCTTCTATAATAAAAAGAAAAATTATTTGTCCACCCATTGATATGTATGCCCTGTTTCAGGAAACTACAGGCATTGAGTTGAAAACACGAAGATATGTTGAGGACTTATTTAGTGTGGAGTCCTATCCCAAGGCCACAGGTGCAAGGCCTTGCACCAAGAGCATAGAAGCAGAGCCCAGAGCCAAGGTCCTGTTCGGAACTGACTTAGCCCCCTTGTAACTATTGCCAAAAGCTGCCCTGATCCTTACAGGTCAGCTTCATGACCCCAAATTAGGCAAAAATGTTCACCATGGTACTCTCCCTATAGCATCCTAACCAATCACCTAATATCATCCTTCCAGCAGGAATTTTCTTTTTCTTGAGGCTGTAAAAATTGGCTACTAACCCACAGAAAGCGTTGGCTCTCCCTTGAGCCAGCCCACCGTTCTAGCAGTGTCCCATCAGCTCTCCCCGTCTGTCAGGAGGTCGGCCTGCCAACCACGTGATGTTCACATTATCTCTGCTCTTTGTTCTCAATAAATTCACTCCTTTCTGCAATACTCTTGAAAATTCTTTTTCCAATCTGCCCTTAGACTGCCATGACAGTGAGGTCCATGATAGTCAATTAATTAATAAAGCTATTTCATCCCTGAATTCAGTCATCCCTTCAAAACATTTATAAACATCCATTCCTTTCTCCAGGCATTATACCAGGCCAACAAAAACAAAAGAAAGATTAGTAAGACAGGCTCTCTGCCCCCACAGAGCTTACAGTCTCCCGCTCTGGCTTTCCAACTCTCTGACCATGATCCACTAGATCTGATGTGGTAACTCAGCTTGTGTGTATACACAACACAAAACCTTCCGAAAACAAGCTTCATAAAGCAACATATAACCTGACTATGTTCAACAGACTCTAATATTTTGGCTTATTTTATAAACTGTTTCTAAAATGCTACTTGCAACCCTATAAATTAATTTCACCAACAAATAATTGATCTTAACCCACAGTTTGAAAACCACTCAACTAGTGAGATTATAAAATGACTTAGATCAGAAGTTGGTAAGCACTTCCCATGAAGAGCCAGGTGTGAATATTTTAGGCTTTGTGGACCAAGCAGTATAAGTGCAGATTTTCTGTAGGCACAAAGAAAAAATATTTTCCACAAAATCTTGATGAAAATTCAAAATATTATAATAATTAAGTATCTTTTTTATAAGGTTAAAAATGGGGAGACTGGAATTTATCTATGGACACTGAGATTTGAATTTCATGTAATTTTCACATGTCACAAAATATTCCTTTTCTTTTTATTGTTCAGACTATTTAAAAATGTAAAAACCAAGTTCAGTTCATGGGCACATGAAAACAGGGAGCAGTCTACAGTTTGCCCACTCCTAACTTATAGTATTGGAGAAGGCAATGGCACCCCACTCCAGTACTCTTGCCTGGAAAATCCTATGGACTGAGGAGCCTGCTAGGCTGCAGTCCATGGGGTCGCAAAGAGTTAGACACGACTAAGCAACTTCCCTTTCACTTTTCACTTTCATGCATTGGAGAAGGAAATGGCAACCCACTCCAGTGTTCTTGCCTGGAGAATCCCAGGGATGGGGAAGCCTGGTGGGCTGCCGTCTAGGGGTCACACAGAGTCAGACATGACTGAAGTGACTTAGCAGCAGCAGCAGCAACTTATAATATATATACTTATAGTATATATAAGTGTGGCTCAGATCATGAACTCCTATTGCCAAATACAGACTGAAATGGAAGAAAGTGGAGAAGACCACTAGACCATTCAGGTATGACCTAAATCAAATTCCTTATGACTATACAGTGGAAGTGAGAAATAGATTTAAGGGACTAGATCTGATAGACAGAGGGCCTGATGAACTATGGACGGAGGTTCGTGACATTGTACAGGAGACAGGGATCAAGACCATCTCCAAGAAAAAAAAATGCAAAAGAGCAAAATGGCTGTCTGGGGAGGCCTTACAAATAGCTGTGAAAAGAAGGGAAGTGAAAAGCAAAGGAGAAAAGGAAAGATATACCCATTTGAATGCAGAGTTACAAAGAATAGCAAGGAGAGATAAGGAAGCCTTCCTCAGCGATCAGTGCAAACAAATAGAGGAAAACAACAGACTGGGAAAGACTAGAGAAATATTTAAGAAAATTAGAGATTTAAGGGAACATTTCATGCAAAGATGGGCTCGATAAAGGACAGAAATGGTACGGACCTAACAGAAGCAGAAGATATTAAGAAGAGGTGGCAAGAATACACAGAAGAACTGTACAAAAAAGATCTTCATGACCCAGATAATCATGATGGTGTGATCACTCACCTAGAGCCAGACATCCTGGAATGTGAAGTCAAGTGCACCTTAGGAAGCATCACTACGAACAAAGTTAGTGGAGGTGACGGAATTCCAGTTGAGCTATTTCAAATCCTGAAAGATGACGCTGTGAAAGTGCTGCACTTAATATGCCAGCAAACTTGGAAAACTCAGCAGTGGCCACAGGACTGGAAAAGGTCAGTTTTCATTCCAATCCAAAAAAAAGGCAATGCCAAAGAATGCTTAACTACCGCACAATTGCACTCATCTCACACGCAAGTAAAGTAACGCTTAAAATTCTCCAAGCCAGGCTTCAGCAATACGTGAACCGTGAACTTCCTGATGTTCAAGCTGGTTTTAGAAAAGGCAGAGGAACCAGAGATCAAATTGCCAACATTCGCTGGATCATGGAAAAAGCAAGAGAGTTCCAGAAAAACATCTATTTCTGCTTTCTTGACAATGCCAAAGCCTTTGACTGTGTGGATCACAATAAAGTGTGGATAATTCTGAAAGAGATGGGAATACCAGACCACCTGACCTGCCTCTTAAGAAACCTATATGCAGGTCAGGAAGCAACAGTTAGAACTGGACATGGAACAACAGACTGGTTCCAAACAGGAAAAGGAGTACATCAAGGATGCATATTGCCACCCTGCTTATTTAACTTCTATGCAGAGTACACCATGAGAAACACTGGACTGGAAGAAGCACAAGCTGGAATCAAGATTGCTGGGAGAAATATCAATAACCTCAGATATGCAGATGACACCACTCTTATGGCAGAAACTGAAGAAGAACTAAAGAGCCTCTTGATAAAAATGAAGGAGGAGAGTGAAAAAGTTGGCTTAAAGCTCACCATTCAGAAAACGAAGATCATGGCATCGAGTCCCAACACTTCATGGCAGATGGATGGGGAAACAGTGGAAACAGTGGCTGACTTTATTTTTATTGCAGCCATGAAATTAAAAGACACTTACTCCTTGGAAAGAAAAGTTATGACCAACCTAGACAGCATATTGAAAAGCAGAGACATTACTTTGCCAACAAAGGTCTGTCTAGTCAAGGCTATGGTTTTTCCAGTAGTCATGTATCGATGTGAGAGTTGCACTATAAAGAAAGCTGAGCGCCAAATAATTGATGCTTTTGAACTGTGGTGTTGGAGAAGACTCTTGAGAGTCCCTTGGACTGCAAGGAGATCCAACCAGTCTATCCTAAAGGAAATCAGTCCTGGGTGTTCATTGGAAGGACTGATGTTGAGGCTGAAACTCCAATACTTTGGCCACCTGATGCAAAGAGCTGACTCATTTGAAAAGACCGTGATGCTGGGAAAGATTGAGGGCAGGAGGAGAAGGGGATGAGATGGCTGGATGGCATCACTAACTCGATGGACATGAGTTTGGGTGAACTCTGGGAGTTGGTGATGGACAGGGAGGCCTGGTGTGCTGTGGTTCATGGGGTCGCAAAGAGTCAGACACGACTGGGCGACTGAACTGAACTGAACTAAATTTATAGCAAGACCAGTTTTTACTGATAATCCTAAGACTTTAATTATTTCATGGCCATGTTGGGTATAAAGAATACCTTCAATGGGTGCTAGAGAGAGAGCCAGAAAAATCTAAGTATCTAAATAACTGAGAAACTTTCCAGTGAAGCCTCTCAACAAACTGAGTTTGGTCCCATTGTGTGTCTGTGCTCAGTCGCTCAGTTGTGCCTGACTCTGTGCAGCCCCATGGACTATAGCCTGCCAGGCTCCTCTGCCCAGGGGATTTTCCAGACAAGAATACTTGAGTGGGTTGCCATTTCCTTCACCAGGGGATCTTCCTGACCTAGGACTGAACACGTGTCTCTTGCATCTCCTGCCCTGGCAGGTGGATTCTTTACTACTATGCCACGTGGGAAACCATCTTTCCCATTATTTCTACCTTATCAAGGAAGAAACCCAGGCAGAAGCATTTGCCCAGACTTGGCCTGAAAGCTTCCAAGCCCAGGGCTAGGTGCACGCTACCCATCTAAGCAACGAGAGGGTTTAGCTGAGATGACCAAGGGGTAGAAAATGAGATCAATTCTGGAACAAGTCACTCACTCCTCCAGAGGCACCAGTGGAGACTACCACGGATTCTGATAAACTCATTTTCTCTTACACCATGCAAGTTAACACAAAGTGCCAACGCCAACCCTACCTGCCTCTTGGCCGTAACACAGATAACCTGCAGGGTACTTGGATCTCAAAGTCCCTGAGCAGTAGTCACCTGGGATGGTACATAAAAGACCACTGAAGCTCATTTACAGCTAAGGTTCTTCATATTCCTTGGGCTTCCCTGGTGGCTCAGCCAGTAAAGAATCTGCCTGCAGTGTAGGAGACCTGGGTTTGATCCCTGGGTTGGGAAAATCCCCTGGGAGAAGGAAATGGCGATCCACTCCAGTATTCTTGCCTGGAGAATTCCATGGACAGAGGAGCCCGGTAGGCTACAGTCCACGGGATCACAAAGAGTTGGACATGACTGAGCAACTAACACACACACTTCATATCCTAAAGGGAATTAAATGGAACAAATCACTCTATCTGGAGTCTCATATACGCTCCCTGTCATCCTGTGCATTTGGCCACGTGCCCGTACAGCCAGAGGGGACAGCAAGGTTCTCAACGTTTGGGTGGCAGTATATGGTAAACACAGCCCATGACCCAGTCTCCTGAGATCGGCTTGAGTCTGTGTTGTACGTTTGTTCTCCCTGAGGGCAACTACTCACACAGACAAAAAACAGCATTCCAAAATTCAGGTTATATTTATGTTCAATAATAAACTCTAAGAAATCCAGGGCCACTCTAAGTCTCCAAGGACACAAGTGCTTAGTGAAGAGCTAGAGAGCCTAAGGAAGATGATTAAAACACACCCACCATGTGAATGTGCTCTTTTGCCATGCTGGTAAGGCTTAAAGAACCAAGAGTGTTACCTCCAGAAAGAACATGGACCCAGTGTTAGCTACAGTAATGCTTCTTGACTTCAAACTCCATCTCCAGCAATGCTGTTGATGAATTCTGTTGAACACAGTACCCAGAGCTATTGAATACGTGGGCATCATCACAAAGCCCTGGCAACATGAGCATTTAAAACACAGACAGGTTCCTCTAATAGTACAGATACAAGTCTTTTAACAAAAGCACACACAAACACACTTAAACTTGCCACACCAATCAATGCAGATGCAGACCACCAACAATGGTCAACAAGTAAATATACCAAGTGAACATGTATGAGACTACCAGCAGATATTTTCTGCACTAAAGTGACTTAATATAGAGTTCCTCACTCCTGCCTGAAGGTATTCAAGGTCTTAATAACGCATAATTTGTACCAAGAATGGGGCAACTGTAAAGTTATTTTATTCTTCATAGTTCATTAGTAGCAAAATAAAGCAGTATATTGTCCCTATATCTGCATTAGACTTTCATTGTTTTCTATTGCTTTTTTTTTAACCATATCTAATATGGTCTGAAAATGAATAAACAGACACATAGATACACATGGACACCATATACATACATAGCAACAACATATATACCTACAAAGGCCCAATAGCTCTGGCACTAAAGGGGAAGCTTGAGGCCAATGGCCACAAGAATTTAAGTGTATAAAGACTACCCCTAAGTGAAAACTCTACAAGGAGAACCCATTGCTCAATTGATCATAAAACAACATTCATAATTACCATAGAGTGATTTTCAGATTTCACGAAAGGCTTTTACTCTCCTCATTTAGTAGACTGGGAAAATGAGGTTACAAAAGACAGGGCTCCCTATTTCTTTGGTGGTAAAAGAGGCTGAGGGTTTAAGATCAGCGGCTTAGACTACTATACACAGAGGTAGAGGAAAACCTCTAAGTATATGTAGGCCACAATCTATCGTCTCAAAGGCCTGGAAAGTAAAAGGGAAGAGAAGGAAGGAGAAGAAGTAGAATTGGATGATACAGGTAAAGTTGAAGAAATCTGGCACAACAACAACAAAATGTTTCTGTCCAACTGATTTCAGAAAACAAATTCTAATACCTCCCTGCAAAAGCTGGATGCATGTGAAGGAAGTATAATTCCATGCAAATATCAGACTTTAGAGCCATAAAGCTTTTTCTTCTCCAGTGAATCTAGACAATCTTCTAAGTAGCAAAGCCAGGTGATGGGATAGTTAGGGTTTCTGCAGGATGAGAAAAAAAGAAAAAGAAAAGAGGTCCCTTGCTCCAGCTGTAGCCCCCAGGCTGGTATCACATACAAGCACATAGAGAGCTGGTGTATCTAGATAACTCCCCCCTTCCTCCCACGCCCTTCCTCCCACAGAAAAAGAAGTGTGTTCAGCAGAATCACAGCACATGAACTTTGTTTGTGCTTATTAAATAAAAAGAAAGGATCACCTTCAACGATATTAATGATGGACTGGTAGATGAAGGATGCCTGTGAAAATTCACAACATCTGTTTGCTCCACTCTCTTCTCAGCATGCTGCACCTATTCCTCATGCTTAATGATGCTCAGCCACTCTGCAAGTTTTACGAACAAATGTGTGTTTAGCCACATTCATCATTCTGAATGAGCGTTCTTGATGAAGCCTCCACTGGCCTGTTTCGCTCTTTCTGCTACACTTTAACAAATGACAACTGCTCTGCGTATCTTTCATTTGTTAAAAATGAAAAGCTAAGTGAAAGATAGGCCTGGAGGATTTTTTTCCCCTTCCCTTTGACTCCCCCAGAAACTTTTAGCACACCACCCATTGTATTTCTACACTCACAAGCCATGGTCCTGAAGAGGGCATGCTGGGAGACCTTGCCTAGAATCTTCGGGGTCAGGGTACCATTGGCTGTGGTCCACCTACTGAATCCTAACCTAGCAATGGATTTCCTCTCCTTTCTCTAACCACCTACCACTCTTGGAATCTCTATCACACAGCATGGTATTTAAATATGTGCCTCTCTTTATTCTTTGCTGGGTAAGACTTTCAACCAGTAAGTTATCAAGAAATTAGGAACTACTCTTTGTGTTACCAAGAATGCTTAAAACATATTAGATCAGAGAGGAGGAAATAAATACATACTCATTAAATTGAGCAATAGTAATTTTGTTCAGTTCTCTAGAAGAAAGGCAAGATGCTACTTAGTTTTGACAAATAAAGTGATACTTAGGTTATCATGAACTCAGAAACTTCAAATAAACAAAGAGACTCAATTTTTTCACCCCAGGAAAATCTGAACTCACCATTTGAATGAGCCACAGAAACCAGGCTAGAATCCAAGAGTTCAAAACAACAAAGGTATTATAATATGTTGAGAAGTAACCTTTCAGAATTTATTTTCAAGTGATTGTTTTTATTCCTATCATTTAACCAGAAGCATGAGAAGAAGAAAAAAAAAAAAAAACACGAAGAAGAAGCTATTTCCTCTGTATTAAATATTCAGAATCATTGGAAATCAGCTTAAATTCCATTTCATAGGATAATACGTTTTTCTCTGTATTTGCACTGCTGAATTTATCGCATTAGTATTTGTATTGCACCTGACTCAGCCTGCTGCACAACACTTTACATATGAAATAATTATATTATATATTCCATAAAGCCTCACTATCCTATCACTGATTTTAACCATAGTGGTATCTGGTTTTTCCCCCTCCTGATAATGTTACAAACATTTAAAGGAAAACATTTCAGTCATCAAATTTTGTTGCTTCTCCTTCTCTTAACCTTCTTTAAAATGTCCCATTAGTGACTGTGGTTTTTATGTACTTCATTAACTGAATTGTTAATACAGTTCCATCTAGTTGAGAAAAAAATCTTCTGGGATCAGGTACAAAAAGCTTTTAGAACGTACTTACCCAACAACAAAGCTAAACCTTAGCAGACCCTGTGAAGAACTGGTCAAAATCATAAATCAAGAACTCTTAACTGGAATCCATCAACAATACACAAGTATTTATTAGGTACTACTTCACAGGTTCCTTGAGGACCACAGTCCACCAAAGAGCATTGGAATTTCTTGAGCCCTTGGATCCATACATGTCACAAGCTTGGTTGGAGGCAGAATAAAAAATGTACAATAAAAATAGGTATTAATTAATCTTCAACTTGCAACTGATTTTTGTCCATTCTGTTTTGTTTTATAAACAAGCAACAGTAAAGATGTAACTACTGTCATGTAGGCAAACATGAAAATGTCTGACATTTTAAATAAAGACCTTCAGCCCTGTAAGTGTTGGATACAAACACCCTTCAAGGACCCACTAAGTTCCACCTCCTCTGTAAAGATCTTCCTAACAACCCTAGCCCATTCGCATCATCCTCTTCTCTGAAACACAGAGAGGGTGACCATCTGTGCCATATAATTTAACCCTACCCAGCACAATTGCTCATTGACATTTTGCTGTATCTTCTCTACAATTTTACTAAGGCCTCAGATCTCATATTAGACTTCTTTCATATCTCCCATTTTATCTATCCTTGGCATTCTCTGAACACTAAGTTATCTCTCTATCAATATGGATATCAATATCAGTAAATCAATATACTCATTTATTGTATCTTACATATCCAGTAAATTTATGCTTAAGTGTAAGTAGATCTTTATTCTATTAATTCTTTCAACACATTAATTAAGCCCCTTCTCTTGCTTGAGATACTATGAGAGATACAAAGACAAATAAATTCATCTTTGACACCATAATGTGACTGAGAGAAAAACATACATTCAATACCTACTATGACCAATCCCATTAAAAATTAAAGGCTAGAAATACAATAGGAGGTTAAGAAAAAGAAAGGATCATTTGGAGAGAGAAGAAATAAGACATTCTATCTACAAACATGGCCAATACTTAAAGGACAGAGAATAGTGTTAGCATGTGAAGACATGGGCAAAAATTTCCAGGCAGAGGAAATAACAGAAGAAAAATTATGAAGGCTCCATCATCTGAATGAAGAGGAGAAATTCCTCTTTTTAAAAACACAAGATTTAAGCCAGCCTTACAGGCCAGTTTCGAAAATCCTATGTCCTTACCAAAGGCACTTCTTTTTAACTTCTCATTATCATGCTTATTGTCCTTTAGAAACATTGCCTATGAATTCCCAGTCGCACAGAGTCCCAGTGGACAGAAGAAAAAAATGAGTTTCCCCTTCTGAATTCTCCTAGATTCGGTGCTTAAACTTCACGACCTGATTTGTTGAGGTCTCAGCTCAAGTTAACTTCCCTCTTTTGCTTGTAGAGGGCTTAGCACCCGACACCACCTCCAACTCTCTGGAGTTCTATAACCTGCGTTGGCTGCTGCAGCCCACTCTGTAGCTGCGGGAAGCCAGCAAAAGCCAATACACAGTCACTCCAAAGGTCTCTGTCTCCAATAGGAGACACAAACCTCTGCATTACCTTCACCCTTTCTCAGCCACACTATCCACCCTGGAGAGCATAAGACACTCTTTATTCAGACCTCAGCTTTTACCATTTAAGTCATCCTAACCCCCCTGCCCACTAGAGAGTATGATCTTTCCTTGTTATTCCATCCAAGCACCTCCTAAGAGAAAGTATGCTTGAGAAGGCTTTTGCCTCAAGGTGCTGAGTGTAACAGGTCCACAATGTGGTAAGAACAACAACAGCACACTGACGTCACCTCAACTGAAACTCGGCACCAGGCTGCATGCCACTTGGGCTCATTCACTCCTAACTCTCTGGCAATGGAGACTCATCACCACTTCTTTCTCAAGAAGCATGTGATTGCAGTGAAAGCCCACAACCAAAGAACTGTAACAGTGAAGAGTCCTAAAGGGCCTTGGCAATCACTCAGTGTAATCTCCTCATTTTACAGTTGACAAAACTGAGGTCTGAGCCAGTAAAACGGCTTGTTCTAACTTTCAGTTAGAACTTTTAGTTGGGCAAGTGAGAGTGAATTCTAGACTTCTGACTCCTACATTAGTCCTTTCCACAACTACATGGTGTTTATCAACCTAAAAGTTGGAAGAACTGGAAGAAGAGCAGTGAGGTAGGTTGAATAACACCAGTTAGTCTTTATCCTAGGCCTTCTCTGGTGGCTCAGATGGTTAAAAAAAAAAAAAAATCCACCTGCAATTCAGGAGACCCAGGTTCAATTCTGGGAAGATCCCTGGAGAAGAGAATGGTTACTCACTCCAGGAGTCTTGCCTGTATAATTCCATGGACAGAGGAGCCTGGTGGGTTACAGTCCGTGGGTCACAAAAAGTGACTAGTGCACTTTTTTTTCAGTCTTCATCCTAATCCCCGAACCTGTAAATATTACCTTACCTGTGAATATCACCTTACCTGTGAATATTACCTTACATGTAAATATTACCTTACCTGGAAAATGGGACACTTACATGTGAATATTACCTGACATGGAAAATGGGACACTGTAATGGACCTGGATTATCCAGGTGGACCCAGTGTATTTGCAAAGATCCTTCTAAGAGGAACACAGGAGGTGCCAAAGTCAGAGAAAGGTGGCATGATGGCAAAAACAGATGGAGCGATACTCTCTGAAGAGAGAGCAACGGGCCAAGGAATGTAGGCAATCACTAGAGGCTGGAAAAGACAAACGGATTCTCTGCTCAGACCCTCGCAACAGAACCAGCCCTACTGACACATTGCTTTTAGCCCTGTAAAGCTCACTTTAAACTTCTGACCTCCAGAACTATAAGATAATTAATTTGTGCTATGCCAGTAATCTGTGGTAATTTATTGCAACGGCAACAGGGAAGTAAGCAGGGTGCTATCGTGACAAATAACTAAAAATATGGAAATGGCTTTGGAGTTTGACAATGTAGAGAGGGTGGAGAACTTTTGAAGAACATGAGAGAAGAGCTAGATTGCCTTAAGCAGATGGTTAGTAAAATATTAGCATTAGTGAGTCCATTAGTGAGAACTCAGAAGGAAGTGAGGAGTGTGGTAGAGAAAACTAATATTCTCTTAGGGAGTTCTTAAACAGTAATAAACAGACTGTTGATAGGAGTATGAATGTTAAAGGTGCTGCTAGTGAATGCTCAGAAGGAAACAAAAGAACATATTATCGGACACCTGAAGAAAGGGAATCATTTTCACATAGTGGCAAAAAAGATTAGCTGAATTGTGTCCTACAGTTAGATGGAAAACATAACTTGTAAGCAGTGAAGTTCCTATTTAGCTGAGGATATTTCCAAGGAGCTTCCCTGGTGGCTCAGATGGTAAAGAATCTGCCTGTAATACAAGAGATCTGGTTTCGATCCCTGGGTTGGGAAGATCCCCTGGAGAAGGGCATGGCAACTCACTCCAATATTCTTGCCGAGAGAATCCCCATGGACAGAGGAGCCTGGCAGGCTATGGTCCATGGGGTCACAAAGAGTCAGACATGACTAAGCACAGCACAGTATCATTTCCAAGCAAGGGGCTTCCCAGGTGACTCACTGGTAAAGAATATGCCTGCCAATGCAAAAGGATGCAGGAGATGTGAGTTCGATCCCTGGGTTGGGAAGGTCCCCTGGAGAAGAAAATGGCAATCCACTCCAGTAGTCTTGGCCTGGAAAATACCATAGATAGAGAAGACTGGTGGGCTCCAGTCCATGGGGTTGCAAAGAGTTGGACACGACTGAGCAACTGAGCCCACACATACTTCCAAGCAAAATGTTGACAGTGAAACCTGATGGAATTCCTCTCAATGTTTAGAGTGACATACAAGAAGAAAAATGTGAATTAAAGAAAGAATTGTTAGGCAAAAAATAACCAAAGCCTGCTGATTTGGGAAATCCTCAGACTATTCATATTGCAAAAGATGCTAAAATTTAAGGACATACCATCAAGAAAGGATGCTCCAGAGAGAAAACAAAGGGTATAACTTTATAACCTTTGGCTAGTGCTTCAGAAGGATCAAAAGATCAGAGTATTTAATCACATAGAGGGCTCTTTGAAGAGATTAAGCATGTTTCTGATGAATTCCCATCTCAGCAGAAGTCAGAAACAGAGACAGGATTATCCAGAAAAGATCTGTGGATGACCCTCTTGTCTCAAAGAATGAATTCCATAACATACACTGGAGACCACAAGGTTTTTGAGAATGTTGCATCAGCAGAAATACCACCACTTAAACTGAAAGGAAAAATAATATGAACTGAAAGAACTCTGTCAGGTAACCACAATTCTGTAGACAAGAGACACACTAATGTAACTACTCAGCTGTAAACACAGGCTATCTTTCACAAAAAAAGGAAGGATGACCCAGACAATGGAGCCAAAGACCAGGAAGGCAGATCCTCAAGCCACAGAGGATTATTCCCAGACCTGAAAACCTAATGGAGCTTGCTCTGCTGGATTTAAAAATTGCTTGGGGCTGGTAAATCCCTTCTTTTTCCTTTCACTTTCTCCATTTTTGAACGGAATGTCTAAAACTGGTATTGTTCGTCTATCCTGCACGTGTGCTAAGTTGCTTCAGTTGCGTCCAACTCTTTGAGACCCTATGGACTGTAACCTGTCAGGCTCCTCTGTCCAAGGGATTCTCTAGGCAAGAGTGCTGGAGTGGGTTGCCATGGCCTCCTCCAGGGGATCGTCCCAACCTAGGGATCACACCCGCATCTCATATGCCTCCTGCACTGGCAGGCAGGTTCTTTACCACTACTGCCATCTGGAAGCCCCGCATCTCTCCTACTACTGCATTTTGGGAGCAGAGAATTTACTTCTAGCTTCACAGGTCCATGGATGGAGAGTAATTTTGCCACAGAATGGATTCTACTCTGAGCTTCATTCATAGCTCATGTAGATGACTGAGGTAATGAAATTTGCTACTGTTGAGCTGATGAGACTTAGATGGTACTTTGGACTTGAACCTGTAAAAGTTAAGACTTTGAGGGAACTTGAAGGTTAATGTGCTTTTTACATGTGGTTGGCATAATTCTTTGGGAGGCAAAGACAGTATATTTGTGTTGTTTTGTCCTACTAATTTGCAACAGCAGTGATAAGACATTAATGAATTAGGGAGAGAAAAGGCAATCAGAGGAGGAGGCCTCCACCACAAGTGATCTTACTTATGCAGAGATCACAGCCCTTGGAAGTAGGGAAGAACCATCTTTATCTTCTTGCTATACCATCCTAGCAAACAGAGATCTTGAAACATGAGAAGCTCTCCAGAGTATCTGGCTGCACTATTTCTTCAAAACTCTTCTTTGTCTTATGCCAGTAAGGTATTCCATGGCATGTCAGAAATAGGATAATTGGTACTTTCTGATTTAAATTAGAAAGCATTAGACAACTGTTTCTATGCTATTTTTGACACAAGAGATTGGCTAGGAGATTCCAAAACTAGATATCAAAATGTTCATATTTCTAAGACATTGCAATAATTTAGGGGACAAAGGGACAAAATATTTTACAATGAGACTGCTACAGAAATTCTGTGATATGTGCTCACCTTATTTATCCAGGAAATTAGAGAGAATGTAATGATGTATTTGGCATCTCAGAATCCAAGTTCATAAAAAATGCAGGCATCTGGAGACAAGACTCAAATCCCTGATATACATGAAGATCAGTAAGAGACCTAAGGTCAACTGCAGTAGACTAAAGCAAAAAAATAGGTATCTCTACTCCTAAGTATCTGTTAGGTTCTTGGAGCATTACACAGACCATTTTGCTCAAAGGAGTCCCTCAGCAGAATGTACAAAGAGGTTAGACACATTTTCCCTGGTAATCTTCATAAAAAGGTAGGTGGCTGGGCTGAAACCCCAAAATACTTCCCACTATACCATGCTGCCAAATAACTGGATCCAGTGATAAGTGATTATAGAATATTTGTGCTGAGAAATATTGGGGAGGAGAAAAGCCTTTTGATTGGACACAGACTGAATAGACACTCTTGAAGGCAATAGCAAGTAAAATTATTTTCATGATAAAGATGAGATATGAGTCAGTTGACATCTCTCAGCAGCAAAGATTTGCTTATTCAAAAATAATGTCAATGTATGGCAAAACCAATACAAAATTGTAAAGTAAAAATTAAAAAAAAAATTTATGAATTATGTATGTAACATTCAGTCAATAAGCATTTATTTTATAGGCCGATTGATGAGTTAGTTACCAACCAAAATACCTAGGTGGTGCAAGTAGTAAAAAAACCCTTCTGCCAGTGCAGGAGACATAAGGGACATGGGCTCGATCTCTAGGTCAGGAAGATCCCCTGGAGAAGGAAATGGCAATCCACTCCAGTATTCTTGCCTGGAAAACTCCATGGGCAGAGGAGCCTGGCAGGCTACGGTCCATGGGGTCGCAAAGAGTCAGACACGACTGAAGCAACTTAGCACACATAATTTAACAACAGAAAGAACTTAAAAACAAAGAACTTAGGGAAGAACTGATCAATTTAATTTACCTGAATCTTCCTTCTGGAAAACCTAAAATGATGAATGAATTCTTGTTTTACTAACATATCCTAAAAAAGAAAAATAAATAAAAATGATTTTTTTCTTTAAAACTGACACAACTGACCTTGAAAGTTGATTTAGAACAGCAGAATGGAGTAGTAAAAAAAATAAAGTGGAAAAAGTGACTTTGTTTGCTTGTTTTTAATGTCCTATACTTTTTCATTTTTTTACCCTTTGAAGAGTGATTTTTAAAATCTGTGTCTCTCAGAACTGACATCAGTGGAGAAAAGTTGAAGGGCCACAGACATCCCACCAAAAGAAAGAAGAAAGTTCTCATGACAGCCTTTCATCAGTGGCCCAGCTGCTTCTTGAATTGCTTATGGCTCCAACAAGAGATAATAAACTGACAGGGGTAGCATCAGATGGATTCCTTCTTTGGGATGGGGAGCTCAAAAGGATAACCTTCTAAGTCCTAACTTAGATGTCTGTGATTCTTGGACCATCACCTTACAGAAAGGGCTCAGCAGACTACCTAAAGTCATTTGGCTCAAACAACATCCAAAGAACGTTCATTTCACCAGGACTAACTTTGGAATCTAGTGCTAGAGGTCACCTTGTCACAGGAATTCTAGGTGACACAGGTTCTCTAAATATAATGGAACGAGTCCTTCAACTTGGCTGGCCATAGTACCTACCCCTGCAGGCTGAATGGCAGGACCAGCTGACCCCCGAAGGCTTCTGCCAGCCCCATATTTCCACAGCTCCACATCTCACTTATCTGTCTGGCTGAGTAAATTACTACAAGAAATACCTCCCTCAAAGACCTATAATAAAAAGAGATTCAAGAGGACAACGGAGAAGTGGAGCAGCATTCATGAGAACTCTGAAATGAAAATTCCCAGTCGACCTTAATGCTGGAGAATTTACTTTAGGATGTAAAAATAACACGTACTGCTATATTTCTTCACTTTATTTGCTCTCCTCTGCAGAGATTACTGCTGTGTGCGCAGCATCGGAAGAGTGGAGAAGGTCAGGTTGACAAAACTTCTTGGTGGGGAATAATCTTTAGCCCTCCAAATATATGCGCCTCACAACTTCTAGGCCACAAAAGCAAACTCTGGTTTGGAAAATGCCAAGTCTCATCTCCAAGGAAACTCAATAACCTCCAAATGGCCCCAAGATCACATTTGTGTGGTTATAACAAACCGTTAAAAACATTTAGGAGTAATTCAGATCGAAAGAGCTTTCAAGGTTATTTTTTTTTTTTTTCTTCTCAGTTTTGGCAAAGACAATATAAACCTCAGTGAAGAAAACGTCAGCTAAAGAAAATAGGAAAATGATAAAATTAGACCTAGTTGAACTTGCTTTTCATCTACCAACAACATCTTAAGACAATAATAATATTTATGCAGCAAAAAGATATTTCATAGCTTCTCTATGGAAAGAAATGTTTCCTATTTTCAGGCTTGAGATAGTTGGGGTCAGTGCTAAAGAATCAAGTCCCCCCCACCCCCTGCCAAGGAGTAATGTTTTCTCAAACAAACATGAAAACGGTTTGTGCAGATTTCAAAGGAGCTGGTATGGGGACACAAGGAGCTCTATTTAACACGTCAGTCCCAAGGCTGTATTTAAAAGCCAGAAATGAAACTGGGTTTGAGGAGTGTGTGAGTAAAGTTACTGTGTTCCCCGAAAATAATTGCCTATCAACAACGCCAGCTCTTCACCTACAATTCTAAGAAAGTCCAAACCCTCCAAAGAATCCCAGGCGAGCCCAGAATTAAGGCCCCACTGCAGAATGTCACAACAGCTGGAACACCAAAGATCGCCATCTTTCAGACCTCATATGAAGCCACAGCATGATAAACAAATTCAATAAAATTACGAATTGGCAAACTGTTTGCAACAAATGTTATTTCCTGGATAACAAGATGGATAACGTACATTCTGCAGCATATGTGAGGAATTATTGAAAACAGATGTAAATGTTCTCAAACTTGAGTCTTTCTTTGGCACAAATCTGAATACGTTGATTTTACACTTTGCTTTACAGCAGTGCCCCCCAAGTGCCTCAGATAGTAACCCTTGGAGTGAAGAGAAGACTTTCTAGGAAGATGTGTCTGCTGGCCTTCCTTATTTCATGATACTTGTGATGGGGAGGGTAGTTAGTCCAAAAGCCTTTCCGTAAGGCAGCCAATAAAACTCTGAATCGTCAATGAAAAAGCAAAGATGAACTGCAAATGGGGGATTGTAATTATATTTAAATAATCCCAGTTAGAAATGTCCTTTGCTAACACACTTATCCTTTAAAGAATGCTCACAACACCCTCCACTCCCATCCCTCCACTTCAAAACCAAAACCCCTTCCCCTTAACTAAGTACCACATCCATATTGAATCTTTTGGTTTTTTCCCCTTACCTGCCCACCCCTACCCTCTGACTTGCCTATGTGGCAGAAGCAACCATGTCACTATATTCTACCTGCCACACAATCAAGAATTTTCTAATTGTAAGGAAAACAGTCTCCTGAGCACGCACAAAAACATGCAATGTGCAATCATCACATTTTGGAAATGGGGGCCCAGAGAGGTATTTTCCATGAAAAGTAATTTACATTTTTCAGCTACAAATGCATCTTTTCTTCTAAGAAGAATCATCTGTACAACAGATTTGTATCTGAAAATAGAAGGCTGGATTTATGCAAAAATGATCTCAGGGGATCATCGCAGAAACACAAAAAAAGTAATTTTCTGCCAAAATTATGCAGAGCACTCACAAGAGATGTTTTTCAAATATGACCACTAAATACATGAAATACACAAATGAAATGGAATTAATACGAACCAAGAGTTCTACAGCAATCTTAAATTACAGAGTTTGGGGATGTCAGACAAACCATCAGAGGAAGATTCTTGAGTTTAAATATTATAGAAATGTCAAAGCCCATAAATTTCACTCTACAAAGAAACTCTTTTGCTTTCACAAGGAATGGCCTCTTCCGTTTATTTCAACATGCCGCCAGTGTATAGGACAGGAAAGTTAATTCTCTAAAATTCCCAAACTCTATTAATCTTCCCAAATATGAAATTGTTACTATCATCCCCAGAGGAGATGAGCGAATTGAACTCTGAAACTTTCAAGACACTAATTAAAAGAAAGCTCCACAGGCCAGGCATCACGAAACATTAGGAACGTGAACCAGCCAGGTAAGGTGCCCTGACACAGAAAACGACCGAGGTCATTTACGAATCAAACGACGGGATCGAGGACATCTTTAATTTCACTACTTTTCAAAATCAGGGATCCCGTGTAACTTTCTGTGTGTGAACAGACACAGAAAGTCGAATGGAAGGAGCTCTGAGTTCTTAGGACCAGGCCTGCACTCAGCTAGCACTTAACTTTAGGCAATTCATTAACCTTTCTGAGGCGTCGATTTCTTGGTCTGTAAAAGAAGAAAGCTACACAAAAACATCTCTCAAGACTCCTTCTAGCTTTAATAGCTCGTGTGTAGTAGATAAATCATGGCAGGATTAAACAGGAGTCACCCCTGAATAATTTTGGAGGAGGTCAAATTCCACCTACGTTATAAGAATGAACTGAGAATCACTTCAGAGGCCCCCAAAAGTCATATGGTACTTTTTCTTCTACCGGAAGATAGGAAATAAGCTCCATTTTATAGACTAGAAAGGGAACAGGAGACAGAGAAAGTCCCACCTCTATCCGTCTTCACTTTGACATTCCACACGCAGCCGCTGTTTACGTTGGCTGTCATCCTTTGATTTCCACTCCAGTTTGCAGCACGAGGATCACTGGGTAACCTCCGCCTTCAAGAGTCTTACGAGCTCTCAACCCCCGGGCCAACAGTGCCTATGCATCTGGCGGGCTCTCCCTGACAGTCTCTAGCGCTTGGCAAGAGAAGATCGAGAAGGTGCAGAATGATATCAGCTTGAATAGTCACCTGTCAGGTGAACGGCTCTGCTGCTTACTGCACAAGAGCAGGTTATGGTTTCATATATCTCGTTCAATGTGCAATAGATATTTTTTCCAACCATTCATATTAAACGGGTGTAAATGTTTTTATTCCTTGCCACATTTCTGGGTGGTAAGCTCAGGCTCTCCCAGGAATTTGTTTGCTTTAAAATGCCATGCATCTCCAGGCAGCCTTACCTCATAAAAAATGGGCATGTCTTCTAAATGAATTTCCCCTTTTTTTGCAGTTAATAACTAACCCATGCAGCAGAAATACACCATGTGTGAAGCCCTGTTTACTATAGGTGGTAAATCACGTGCCTAACGTCCTGTAATTCATTCTGAATACTGTGACTCCATTCACTGTAAAAGGGCTCACCCTGTGCTGGCAGGCATTAATACCACCCAAAGCTTGTGGGGAATCTGATTCTGATGCAGGGTTTTATCCTAGGAAATGCATTTAAATTGGGGGGGTGGGGCGTGCGGAGTAGAAAGGAATTTTTAAGGAAGTGCCACACCAATTTGCACTTTGGAACAAAGGCTCTGTTACCCTCCGGAGACCCTTGCCCACCAGTTGGCCCCAGGAGAATGCTCTAGCTTGGGTAGCGTCAGCTCCGACCTTTTGTGTTATTTGCCCTTGTGTCCATCCATCTCACCTCTCCAGTCTTTACCACCCTCCAAAACTTATACTCAGCCAGGTAAAAACTCATTTTCCAAGGTATTAGGTGATAACCAAGGTTTTAAGAATGTATGCTTCCTTGAAATAGCGTCTAGCTGATGGGAACTCTTAGGTGTAAAATATCTTTGTGTGTTCTCAGTAGCTCAGTTGTGTCCAACTCTTTGCGACCCCATGGACAGTAGCCTGCCAGGTTTCTTTGTCACTGGAATTTTTCAGGCAAGAATACTTGAGTGGGTTGTCATTTCCTACTCCAGAAAATCTTCCCAACCCAGGGAAGAATGCATACTTCCTTGAAATAGCTTCTTGCTGATGGGAGCTCTTAGGTATAAAATATCTTTAGGGCCCCAAATTTTTGACATGTACTATGGCAGCTCAAGTTCCTGGTTACTCAGATGGTAATGCAATGCAGAAGACCCAGGTTTGATCCCTGGGTAGGGAAGATATCCTGAAGAAGAAAACAGCAACCCACTCCAGTATTCTTGCCTGGAGAATCCCATAGACAGAGGAGCCCAACGGGCTACAGGCCATGGGGTCACAGAGTCAGACGTGACTGAATGACTAAACACTTGCACTTCCATGGCAGCTCACTGGAGCAAGTAGGCCGCTTAATTCACTCCACATCACTATCCTACTTATCAGCTATAACTCTGTGTCTCTAACATAAAACCTTTAGAGATTCAGCAATCAGGAGCAACGTTTCCATACCCTGCTGCTAGATGGTAAAAGGTTCCAATACTGCCTTTCATCCAGAGTTAATTGTCTGGCTCTATAATCTCTCTTCTCAGTAGTGAAGGGGCTTAAGGTTCACATTTATTTAAAGAGAACAGGCTGGGGAGAGAGGGAAGCACAAACCACTCAATCCTAAAGGAAATCAGTCCTGAATATCATTGGAAGGACTGATGCTGAAGCTGAAGCTCCAATACTTTGGCCACCTGATGCGAAGAACTGACTCACTGGAAAAGACCCTGATGCTGGGAAAGATTGAAGGCGGGAGGAGAAGGGGACCACAGAGGATGAGATGGTTGGATAGCATTACCGACTCGATGGATATGGGTTTTAGTAGGCTCTGGGAGTTGGTGATGGACAGCGAAGCCTGCTGCGCTGCAGTCCATGGGGTGGCAGAGTCAGACACAACAGAGTGACTGAACTGAACTAAAGCACCTTTGAGACATCAAGGCATCCTTGCTTCTCTCTCCTTGCCTGAGGGAGTAAGAATCAGGGCTTCCCAGACTGCTTTTAGGTCCTGTCATGTTTTCCAGAATCCTTTAGACCACAGTTTAGTGACTTTTCTCTGTAAAGGCCCAGAAAAGAAATATTTTAGGCTCTGTGAACCATGGTAGCATGAAATCAGACACAGAAAACACACTGACTGGTGCTCATGGCCCTTAAAACTTTATTTATGAAAACAGGCTGTGACTTGCTGAGTTCTCACCTAGACCAGTGTTGTCTAACAGAAATGCAAAGATATTTCACACTTTTTAGTAGCCACATTACAAACGTAAAGAGAAATAGGCAAAAATAGTTTTAATACTGTATTTTACTTAATCTAATGTATCTACAACATTATCATTTCAACAGGTAATCAAAATTAAAGGGCGGTGATGAGAATTTTGCATTCTTTCCCCACTAGGTCCTCAGTGTGTCTTACACCTATGGCACATCTCAATCTGCCACATTTGTTCAGGCATATGTGACTAGCAGCATCCACATTTGACAGTGAGGTTCTAGACTAAACATTTCCTTGCCTGTTTCAGGTGCCATGTGCAGAAACAGTCAGGGTCCTCCTGACCACTAAAGGGCTAAGTGCATCATCCCCTCCCTAGATGGGTCCCAAGTCATAGTCTTATCTAGGACATCAGCAGTACTGCAGCTGCCAACACAATGACCTGCCCACCAACCACCAAACTGCAGAGAAGGTCTATAGAGAGAAGATCTCACATAACTGATGGATTTCTACAAGAGGCCCTTTTTATTAGTCAAAAAAGGGAAGACAAATTTAAAGGCACTTGAGGAGAGCAGCTGAATACTAAAAGCATTTTCCCAAAAACAGTAACAACGAAAACACTTTCTACTGCTTGAATTTTGCTGCCTCTATCCTCCTTCCTGGAGAAGGCAGCCCACTCCAGTGTTCTTGCCTGGAGAATCCCATGGACAGAGGAGCCTGGTGGGCTATAGTCCGTGGGTTGCAAAGAGTTGGACATGACTGAGCGACTAAACCATCACCAGTACCATCCTCCTTCTACCCCTCAAATCCCATGTGACAGACTTAAAATGTTTTCCTATTGGATCCATGGGTAGTCCCTTCCCACTACCACCAATAGCAAACTCTTACTCTTAAAGCACCTCTTGAATTTTGACAAATATTCAGGAAATGTCACTGGTGGTGACCTTTTCAGTACTAGGGTCCCCAAATGATGCTATTTCCTCATCTCTGCTCCTGCTGTTTAAACCTAATCCTCCTCCCACAAACAAAGGTTTGTTTAGTGGGATAGAAGGAGGGAGGAAGTTGAGAGAGCTTTCACTACAATTTTTATTGTAATAAAAAGCCATCAAGACATTTGCTTTCTTTCCCTATGTTTTCAACCTACACAAGATTCTTTTTAAAAGCATTTTCTAAAATGTGCCTAAAGTAATCTTTTCCACAGGGAAACACAAACCAAACAAAACAGCTCTTTGTTTCTACTAACGTTTAGCAAATAGAAAATAGCAATACCTGGCACAGGGTTTCAGGCTTAAGGAAGTTGGGGAGGCCAAACTCTAACTTTTCACATGGCCCCCTCTTCACTTGTGAGAGGAGAGAACACCAGCTAATGGATTTCAGCATGCCCCGTGATGCCAGCGCCATGATGTCACCATCACCAGCAGCCAGCATCTATAAAAGGTACCTCCTGGGGGAAGAAGGGGAGCAACAGAAGAAAACCAGGAGTCCTCTTCAATCCATAACACGTCTGTACTCTGCCAGTGATGCGGACTGGCAAGAACACTGGGCCAGCAGTTAGGAAACTTCCGTCCCTACAAGCATGCAAGAGTTGGCTCTACTGCCACTTGGCAGGGACATGGGAAGTGGAGGGGGCCACCTTTGGAGGAAGGGAGCAGGCTGGCCTAAAGCCACTCTCAAACCCAAGACTGTGACTGTGATTTTAAAAAAGGCCTGATCCCTCTAGACACTAACCCAGTTACCCACACTCAGTCAGTTTCCTCAACAGTAAGTGAGAATGATTCCACCTACCTGGAAGGGTTGCTGTTAAAGGGTAAAAACAGGACACTGCAGAGTCCCCGACAACATAAAAGATACTGGGTATACGACAGCTATTATACGTCGCTATCTGTGAAATTAGGCGATAACACAAGATGTCCTGCATGAGCTGGCTGGGGAGATGCTGCTGGCAGCTAACTCCACAACCACTGGGCAGCATCTCCATCTTTCCTGGCACAGGTGACCTTTCCCTCTCGTTCTCCCCAAAAGCTAAGGCATGGGTGGTGAACTGTGGCCAACAGGACATGAAAGGACGTTTTCTGGGAAACATTTTATCTCAAATTCAAAGGGACACACAGAAGGAAACATCCCTCCCAACTCTTCAACGTTAGATTATTGTGTCTATGATTCCTGGAACACTTGCACTCAGGTTGTGGCTATGAGGAAAGACGCCTAAGCACCAAGCCAGTATGGTAAACTGGCCAATAAATAGATGGAAGGAATCTGGATCCTTGATGTTAATCACTGGACCAAACCCTTAACTGCTCCACTTGGCTTTTTTCTTGTGACATAAAAGATGTCCTCCATGCTTAAACCATTTTTTCTTGAGCCTTATTTTATGGTAAAGAGTATTCTACCCACAACAAGTACCCTCTGGTTCTACAGTATTATGAATATAAATTCAACTACCTAATCTCATCATTCCAACACCTTCCTGAAATTCAACTTGTCTTGCCTTTCCTCAGCTTCCTGACTGATCCACACACCACACTCATCATCTTTGGGTCTTTACACATTCCACCATGCAACTTGGAATATATTCTTCTCGCCTTGTCTACTCACCTTCTCCCCTTTCTCTGGAGCCAAATTTAAGACACAATTACACTAAAATGCCTTTTCTGATCACTTCTAGAACATACCATTTCTTCCCCTTTCATTTCTATAGCCCTCAGAGGTTGTGTATCACAAGGTTTATCATAAAAATAATAGAATCAGAGAACAAGGGTCATCCAGTTTAAACTGCCAGATAAGGAGAGAACTTACTCAGGTAACATCCTACAGTAGAGATGATGAGCCTACCTCAGATTAAATACTTTCAGCACAGGGAGTTTGCCATTTTACAAGAGCAGTTCATTATTCTATTAGAATCTTTTATTAAAACAAGATGTGACTCCTATAAGGAGTCTTATAGCCATTAGGTTATACCCAACCCTTGGATATTCTGGGTTGAGTTCTAGACTCACATCCCCTTCCAGAGTAGAACTATCTCAAAGACAAAAGCATTGCCTTACCCATATCAGTGTCCCCAGCATTTAACACTGTGACTGTTACATCCTAGGGACGTGAAATGAGTGAAAGTCACTCAGTCGTGCCCAACTCTTTGCGACACCATGGACTACACAGTCCACGGAATTCTCCAGGCCAGAATACTGGAATGGGTAGAGCCATTCTCTTCTCCAGGGGGGTCTTCTCAACCCAGGGATCAAACCCAGGTCTCCCACATTGCAGGCTGATTCTTTACTAGCTGAGCCACAAAGGAAGCCCAACAATACTGGAGTGGGTAGCCTATCCCTTCTCCAGTGGACCTTCCCAACCTAGGAATGCAGGGTCTCCTGCATTGCAGGCAGATTCTTTACCATCCTAGGCACATACACTGCTAAATACATGAGAGATCTAATCCCATCAACATTGCCTATAGCAGCTAAAAACAGATTCAACATGGTTCAGATTTTCTCTTCCCAGTTTGTAGAACTGGGAGTTAAGGCTGCTTATCAGTTCTAAATGCATATGTGAACTGAAGGTCCATTAGCTCAGGAACCGTATTGTTTGTTCATGAACATACGACAGCAGAAAAAGCTAACAGGGCAAAGGAATGGCGGGAGAGAAAGCGAATGTGCTGAGAGAATACAGAAGACCTCCTCACAACTTCTATGAGCAGAAGGAGGTGTAGCTCGGCAGAGCTTTCTAGATTCCTGTCCCTGACCCCATGGCCATACATTTAGTGTTGGGGTTCCATAAGATGACTCTTTATCTCACATCTTTAGACCAATTCCTGTTTTTTGCTTCAAAAGGACTAAGTTTCCGAGTAGGTTTCTGTCACTTACGACCAAAAGAACCTTGGCCAAGCCTCTTCAGCTAACTTAGTGTGAAAGTATGTGTAAGTGTTTATGAAAGTCATTTCTGAGACAAACCAGCTGCAGGCCAAGGAATGGAATGGATTAACTACTACCCTTGACTAAAACATATTAGAATGATTGCACAAAATCACACCACTTAGAGTTCCCTTGCCACACCATAACTCCTTTTTCTGCTCACATAAGAAAACTGACCCATATCTTTCAAAAGCAATAAAGAGTTGAGCAAAGCTGCAGTCATCCCATCCCCAACTTTCCCTTTGAGAGCCTGAATCAACCCATAGGTGGGACCTCCCATGAGAGTTTCAGCTTCTCAGAGCACACAGCACAATACAGCAGACGCTAATCCTAGTGAGGGCAACCCTCAGCCAAAGAGCAACTATAGCTCTTGGCTCCTTCTTACTTTCTCCTGGAGTCCCTGACTTCCTTTCTGGTGACTCACAGGCTCTTTTGGAGCACCTCATCTTATAAAACCTTTATAGGGTGTTGCCAACCATATTCAACTAAAAAGCCCCAACATTTCAAGGCCTAAAAATAAGTAACCACACTGGCAAAATGACAGGCAGCTGGAGACATCTGGGATAGATAATGCCAACTGGTATACTCTCTAATAACACCACATGGAAAACTGTATGTTCTACCAAACCAATAAAACCCTCTCTGATCTTGAATCAATCATTTAGTGTTTACTGAGCACTCTCCAGGTTGCCTGGGTTCCATCTCACTTCTGTTCCTCACCAGTACATTCTTAAGAAAGTGATTTAACATCTCAGTACCTCTTCTGGAAAAAAAAAAAATGGAGATAACAGGAGTAACTTTCATTGGTTATTCAGTTCAGTTCAGTTGCTCAGTCATGTCCGACTCTGTGACCCCGTGAATCGCAGCACGCCAGGCCTCCCTGCCCATCACCAACACCCGGAGTTCACTCAGACTCATGTCCATCGAGTCTGTGATGCCATCCAGCCATCTCATCCTCGGTCGTCTCCTTCTCCTCCTGCCCCCAATCCCTCCCAGCATCAGAGTCTTTTCCAATGAGTCAACTTTTCGCATGAGGTGGCCAAAGTACTAGAGTTTCAGCTTTAGCATCATTCCTTCCAAAGAACACCCAAGATTGATCTCCTTTAGAATGGACTGGTTGGATCTCCTTGTAGTCCAAAGGCCTCTCAAGAGTCTTCTCCAACACCACAGTTCAAAATTCTTCGGCACTCAGCTTTCTTCACAGTCCAACTCTCGCATCCATACATGACCACTGGAAAAACCATAGCCTTTAATAGAAGGACCTTGGTTGGTAAAGTAATGTCTCTGCTTTTCAATATGCTATCTAAGCTGGTCATAACTTTCCTTCCAAGGAGTAAGCGTCTTTTAATTTCATGGCTGAAATCACCATCTGCAGTGATTTTGGAGCCCCCAAAAATAAAGTCTGACACTGTTTCCACTGTTTCCCCATGTATTTCCCATGAAGTGATGGGACCAGATGCCATGATCTCAGTTTTCTGAAAGTTGAGCTTTAAGCCAACTTTTTCACTCTCCTCTTTCACTTTCATCAAGAGGCTTTTTAGTTCCTCTTGACTTTCGGCCATAAGGGTAGTGTCATCTGCATATCTGAGGTTATTGATATTTCTCCCGGCAGTCTTGATTCCAGCTTGTGCTTCTTCCAGCCCAGCGTTTCTTTGGTTATAAGTGATGATTAAATGAATTAATACATAGAGAGCACTTTAACCTCCTGGCAAAAAGCACTGAATAAATGTTAATCTGTGCATCAGCCAAAGTAGACTAGATTATTCTTTAATAACAAACCTTAAATCTCAGCAGCTTAAAGCAACAACGGGTGGGTTCTATCTCATTCTACACGTCCAGAGTGGGTTGGCTAGTGGGGAGGGGGCTCTGGTCACTGCAGCCACTTAGGAAACCAAGCTTACAGAGTCTCCAGCATCTGATAACATTGGTCTCTCAGTAAAAGGCTTTAGCATTCACCATAGCATAAGAAATGTGCACTGTTTACTGGGTCTTAAATGCTTCCACCTAAAAGTGACACAAATCACTTCTGCTCCCACTGAATTGACCAAAGCAAGGCGCACCTAACTTCAAGAGGGAAGGGAGGTGTAACTCTCCTATGTACAAAGAAGGAGAGGAGAACCCGAAATGGAAAGTGGGAAGCACTCGTAACACTGACCCCGACTATTACTCTATATCAGACCCTATGCCAGACATCCACGTTCTAGGGAGTATATCACATATGTAAATAGCTCTGATAGGATATTTGCAGATAACAAACCCCTTGCTTTATGCTGGACATTTGGCTTTAATTTCTCTGCACATGTGTATAGAGAGAATTCATTTTTGATGTTGAATCTGGTGAACATCAAAAATGCCAGGTTGTTCAGTTTAAGGATCTCATCAAACCAATTGCTTGGCAAAAGGCAGAAAAGTACCTGGAGAATGGCCTAAACTGATTGTTATTTAGTAGTAATTTTTAAATAATATATTACTTTCTCTCTACTTGGAAAATCAATGGACACAAGCTTTTTTGTGTGTCCAGTATTTCTGTTGTTTTGGAAGATATTATTGCAAACTGAAAGAGCAGTGTTAAAATGCACTTAGGAGCTCCAATAATGTGCAACAATTTTCTTCAAACTGCAATAGAAAAAAAATCAACTGAAACATGAAAATTTAAAGCCCTATTACCCGCATTTCGCTCTGTAACATCCCACTTCCCATCACTTCTAACACGTATCTTAAGTGTGCTAATTGGAAAGACTCTGCCATGTATACAGCTCTGTTTTCAAGATGACAACTGCTTTGCTTTTATCACTGGGCTCAATACCAAGAGGGGGATCATTTTCAAAATTCAAAGCGTTTTGATCTGGCTGTGTCAATCGGGCGCCTGCACTCAGCTGGTATTCACAGAAAAACACATGAACATTTTAGGCAGTGGGGCCAAGTCTAGGGAGAGGAAGGCATATCTGAATGACTCAGTGGGAAAAGGGTGTCCTAAGATTAAAAAAAAAAAAGGTCCAATAACTGAAGAGACTGCCAAATGATCCTCCCCTCCTTAGGAAAGCTCACTAAATATGCTACAAATGTTTATTGAAAAGAAAATCTTTAACTAATAAATCCCAAAAAGGAACATTCACGCAGTTTAAGTACCACCCAGGAAAATGAGCAGAGATACTATCAGTTTACACTCTTCTCCTCCACAATGACAAAACATTGGGCAGAAGACAGCTGATGTGTGGTCTGGTGAGTGACTCATGCCGATGAAGAACTCTCAAAAAAAAAAAAAAAACCAACATTAATCCATGCTTCTGTGAGTCACTCCATGTCAGAGCCCTATCTACCAGACCAAAAAGTGGGATCTTCAAGTTCAAAGGCTCTGAGTCCTAGAGAAGGAAGTTCTTCACTTTTTCCCCCTGCACAAGTGACACAAATGGTTCGCTCATGTAGGACTAAGGCTACAGAAAGGATAACATTCAAAGGAGAACCAAAATGCAAATTCAAGAATATCAATGCTTCCCAATGGTGACAAATGGATTAATTATCTACACTGGGGGCCGCGTGTTACAATATTCACCAAAGTATTCAAGACGATGAAAATCTGGCATTTCCATCAACCAGAGCTTTCTCTAGGACAATACAGAGAGGTGACATTTTGATCATGCCTTCAACTCAATTGTTGGATCAAGCACATGGTGATCAGGGAAAATTAACAAGTATACAACCTTGTCTTCCAATCAAGAGTTTTCAACAGAGGATTCATGATGAGGGTACCACAGACATCTGAAATTACAGGCAAATTTATGTCCATGAGACATTAAGCACAAGCAAAAGGACACATATACACTTGCCCCTTGACCAGCACAAACACTAGGGGTGCAGACCCTCCTCTCAGTTGAAAAACCCTGTGTAACTTATAGTGGGCCATTCATTTATGCAGTTCTTCCATATCCGTGATTCCCTAGCCACATATTCAACCCAACCTCAGATCACGCAGTACTATAGTATTTACTACTGAAGAAAATCCACCTAGAAGTGGCCCTTGTAGTTCAATCTCAAGTTAATCAAGGGTCAACTGTATTGTGTGTTTTCTTAAGAACGTCAGTCTCTCAAATAGCCCTGTTGAATAAAACATCTCTATCCCAGATCCATTCAAAGAATATCACTCTCTCCAAATATGAATCCTGAATCTTTTGGAAAAAGCTAAAAGGAGATCTGAGCTTGTTCTAACTTAGCAAGCATCCTTACATCTGAAGCAATGGTTCTAAAGCTTTACTGGTATGCATGGAACTTCCTTGGAGAGCTTTTCAAAACATAGACTTCGCTTCTTCATGAAAGAGTCTCATTAAGGTCCAAAGCAACTGAGATGTAAGCAGTCTATGGACTACCCTTCAACAAACTCTGGTCTAATGGTTTCACCCCATGGGTCAGGTGCCACAGACAACTCTGAGTGGGCCTCTCTTAAAAGAGAACCCTGTAAAAGCAGAGGCCTCCACTGCCTTCTGCTGGGGCCCTAGATGGCCCTGTGGTCACCTCCTTGGTGTGCTGCATACCCTGCTCCCCCGTTTCACCTGACCTCAGATCTGCCTAGGCCTCAGCCTCTTGCCTATTCCTGTTCTGCTACCGTGACCCATGTCACGCAGGCTATCTATAACACATGTGACATGCTCACCAGTCTGAAGCTGTTCTGGGGAAGCTGGCTCTGGTTCCAAGGGCCACAGTGCCTCTCATCTTGGACACTGTGGATTCTCCCCAGGACACAGCCATAACCTGTGGACACAAGTTTACTCCAGTTATTTACTGTCAGTCAGATCTGCTCCTACTGGGTCACCTGTTCACCTAGAACAGAGCCAAAGAGATGGAATAATCATATAACATAATTACTGTCTAACGAAAATGGCAATGTATTGAGGAAATAGTTATGGGGACAAGGCGTCCCACTTGCTGACAAACACACAGAGCCTATGGCCCTGAGTTGCAAAGTCTCCTATTCACCTCTCAACTAAACTAGCAAAACAGACTTACAGAGATAATCAGGCCCCAGAAGAAAGTGTGTGTGAATGATGGAAACAAAAAAATACATATAGATTCTAGAAGCTCTGTCAATAATCACTGGCTGGATTCCCACTTCACCATTTAACTATAAATCCATACTCACTAAGGATTGTATCACAGATCATAAATACCTGTTTATATCATGTCACCACATTCAGAATTGCCCCCAGAAAATCATTAACTGGCAAAGAAAGTTTGCAGTTTGGAACATGGTGGTAATGAAATGCTCTTCTGCATTCCCTCCTCACGGTTGAAAGAGCAGAAAGAAATCTCTAAATATATATATACTTTAGCACACAATCATAAATATCTACTGCCCTTCCCAAAGACACAATGCATGTACTAATTTATACCAGGCTGCTAACTTTTTGTTTCATGCTATATTGATGGACTTGACAGGTTTTCGAAGAGTTTATAACTGCAGCAGTGTTGATCTTATTTAAAGAGAATATTAAATCAAATCCCTTGTCATCGGCATAAAATCTCCTTTAGCACCAACAAAAGGCGGCAGTTTTTATTGATTCCCTGATACAAAAGATGTATGAAGTGGACAGATGCTGCTCTGCCAAAAAAAAAAAGTCACAATTAAAGCCTGTGAAAACTATTAGTCATCGTAAAGGTCATCATCGACTTTTAATGGCATCCTAAAGGGAAACAATATGCTTCACTTCAACATCAAGGGCACAGAGAATAAAATTCTGTATTTCCAGGGTGAATCTTGCAGAGAGTACCAGGAAGCCTTATATAAATACTTGTTGTATCAAAAGGCAACCCTAGTAAAACAGAATCCACATCACTCAATTCATTGTCCACATTCCTGATGAGGGAATTTCCAGGGGGACAGCTGATAAAAAATGCATGCATACAACCAGATGTGCTAAGTCTTACTGAATGAGCTGGTATGGGAAGTGTATCTGCTTCCAGACCTGAGGAGGGATCACAGACTAATAAGGAAGTAGAGATGAGGGCATGGGCTGCAGTTTTGCCAGCAATGAGCAGGGAATCCCTCTGCCCCAGGCCCTCAGCTTCCATACCTGGAAAGAGACAGAGTCTAGTTTCTTTGCTTCCTCTTAGACCAGCGAGAACACATAGATGTACTTTTGCAGGCTAACTCTGATTGCTGGAGTAACACCTCTCTGGATCTCAGTCTCCTGAATCCTAAAAGGAAAGAGGTCCTGTTCTGAGAAGGATTCTGAATTGGCATCCAAGCAGAGCAGGAAAGTGTCCTGGTGACTTAGCCATGTGCTCCAGGGTTGCGAGAAATGTGCATGGCAGCAGCCAAGCCAGCTCTTAGCCCTAAAATGCAAAAATTATATAAAACTCACTCCAAGAACACATTAAGTGGACATCTTTTTCCTGGTTTTAGGGGAAAAGCTTTCAGATTTTCACCATTGAGTATGGCGTTATCTGTGGGCTTTTCATATATGGCCTTTATTATGCTGAGGTGTGTTTCCTCTTATACCCATTTTGTTGAGTTAGTCAAACTGATACTGAATTTTATCAAATGCTGTTTCTGCATCTATTGAGATGATCATGTAGGTTTTATTCTTTATTACTTTAATGCGGTATATCACATCAATTGATTTGTAGATATTGAACTATTCTTGCATCCTTAGAATAACTTCCATTATTTAACTTCTATGCAGAGTACATCATGAGAAACGCTGGACTGGAAGAAACACAAGCTGGAATCAAGATTGCCGGGAGAAATATCAATAACCTCAGATATGCAGATGACACCACCCTTATGGCAGAGAGTGAAGAGGAGCTGAAAAGCCTCTTGATGAAAGTGAAAGAGGAAAGCGAAAAAAGTTGGCTTAAAGCTCAACATTCAGAAAACGGAGATCATGGCATCCAGTCCCATCCCTTCATGGGAAATAGATGGGGAAACAGTAGAAACAGTGTCAGACTTGATTTTTTGGGGCTCCAAAATCACTGCAGATGGTGACTGCAGCCATGAAATTAAAAGACGCTTACTCCTTGGAAGAAAAGTTATGACCAACCTAGATAGTATATTCAAAAGCAGAGACATTACTTTGCCGACTAAGGTCCGTAGAGTCAAGGCTATGGTTTTTCCTGTGGTCATGTATGGATGTGAGAGTTGGACTGTGAAGAAGGCTGAATGCCGAAGAATTGATGCTTTTGAACTGTGGTGTTGGAGAAGACTCTTGAGAGTCCCTTGGACTGCAAGGAGATCCACCCAGTCCATTCTGAAGGAGATCAACCCTGGGATTTCTTTAGAAGGAATGATGCTGAAGCTGAAGCTCCAGTACTTTGGACACCTCAGGAGAAGAGTTGACTCATTGGAAAAGACTGTGATGCTGGGAGGGATTGGGGGCAGGAGGAGAAGGGGACGACAGAGGATGAGATGGCTGGATGGCATCACTGACTCGATGGACGTGAGTCTGAGTGAACTCCGGGAGTTGGTGAAGGACAGGGAGGCTTGGCGAGCTGCGATTCATGGGGTCGCAAAGAGTCGGACACGACTGAGCGACTGAACTGAACTGAACTGAACTGGATGATGGTATATGATTCTTTTAATGTATCATATAATTTATTTTGTTATTATTTTGTTGAAGATTTTCCCATCTCTGTTATGGGGATATTGACCTGTAATTTTCTTTTCTTATATTATCCTTGTTTGTTTTCAGTACCAAGATAATACCAGCCTTGTAAAATAAGTTTGGAAGTGTTCTCTCTCATCCTATTTTTGGGAGAGTTTTAGAAAGATTGATAGTAATTCTTTGAATGTTTGGTGGAATTGACCAATGAAACTTTCTGGTTCTGGACTTTGGTTTTGTGGGAGGTTTTTGATATACATTTTAAAGGATTTATGTATGTTTTTGTGCAGAAGTATGACTAAATAGGCAATCTTTATTTTAAAGTGTTATTATGATTAAAACTTATTTTGCTTATGTCTATTTGAACCTAATTTTCTGTAATAAACACATTTTTATACTGAGGGGAAAAAAAACTCACCACAAGAACATTGTTGTTGTTTAGTCACTAGGGCGTCTCTTACTCTTTTGCAAACCCATGGACTATAGCTCCTCTCTCCATGGGATGTTCCAGGCAAGAATACTGGAGTGGGTTGCCATTTCCTTCTCTAAGGGATTTTCCTTACCCAGAGGTCAATCCCATGTCTCCTGCTTGGCAGATGGCTTCTTTACCACTGAGCCACCTGAGAAGTCCCAAGTACCTTGCAGAGAGCACCTAATACATTATCAATTGACTCACGCAAGATAAACTGGTGTCATGTCAACCAAGGCTATGTACAAAGTTCAGACCTCAGCAAGGGAGGGGGATGGTGCTTAACAGTAAAGGAGAAAAGTGCCATGAAAATAACCAGGAAGCCAGCCATCTAAATTCCACCCATGTTTACTCACACATTGAGGCCTTGGGACCTCCTCCAAAAATCTCCTGTTCATAAGGGAATATGCTGCTATTTTCATCCAATGTTTTATATTTATTTATTCAGTAAGGAATTTCTAAGGACCCACTAAGTACAAATTAGCTGCACATGATGTGAGGAAGCCATAAGGAAGGCAGAATGCAGAGTGGTTAAGAGCTTGGGCCCCGGACTGAAATTATCAGGCTTCAAAACCCAGCTCCTCCACTTGCTAGCTGTGTGATCCTGGAAAAGTTAATTAATCTGTCTGAGTCACAATATTTGAATCTTCACAAAGAGGACAATACTCTGAATAAGTATTTTTATTATCTCCATTACCATTATCGTCACTACCTTGTACCATTAATGCCAAGAAAGCAGCAGGTCAGATGAGGATACTACAGAGCAAGGCCATGGATAATTCTCACAGGGGGCTGCGGAGAGAACACGTCTGCTATTAAGACAGGCCTTGAGGAGGAGCTGAGCCAGCAGCACTCCAGAAGATGGGCCACATCTAGGGGGCTACAGTCAGGGGAGGGGGACCTCAAACAGAAGGAATGGCATGAACAGAAGTAGAAACATGAACATGATGGCAGGCAGGACTTTCGGACACAAGGGCTTCACTGCAGGGTACAGTCAGTCAAAACTGGGGAAAGATTTTAACAGTGGGCTAGGAATTTCACATTTTCCCAAAGTGAGTGTGGAGGTAACGGAAGCAGTGTTCTAAGAAATTAGGACAATTCCTTATGAAGCCTTAGAAAGGATAAACATCATTACTGGAATCAATGCCTAAAGATGCTTCTCTGTGTACAGGAGGAAAACACATACACACACACAAGTAAAGGCTGAAAACAGTGCAACACCTTTGTCTTCTTTGGAACCATATGTTGAAGTGCGCCGAATAAAAATATGCTTCCATATCATATACAAATGCACACTAAGCATGCTATACTTTTCAAAGTGCTTTCAAACACGCTGCATATGAATGGCCCTCAGCCACCTCTGCCGCACCCCTCATCCATCCATCAAGTATTTGGTCATCCCAGTTGACGTCTTCCAGCTGGTACTACCCCAGAAAGACATTTCCCAGATGAAAGACACATATGTACTTCTCCAGAAGGCAGGACCATCTCATCTGTGACTTTTGGCATCAAAGACCCAGACTGAGAAAGGAGGTGTTTTCTCTACTGGGGCTTGATACCGCTTAAATTCACCAAGACAAGGGTGATCTTTTTCCAAAAAATAAAACAAACGTCCTTTAACAAATAAATAATTTACAAATGTCCATGTATGGCAGGCCTCCTTAACAAGAACCCAACTGAGCAACAAAAACCACTCTATTGTGATGATAAGATCCGAATGTTCAAAAACTGCACTTAACTCATTATTCAGAAATATGTCCCTTGCTCAAAATGGATAGCTCCTTAATTTCACCTCCAAGACAGTAGGAAAAATGACACACCTCTCTTTATGCACTCCCTGTTTAGAATCAGCATAAATACAGGTATGTCATGTTTTCCATGTAAGGACAATCAAAGAATGGCACAATACTGTGCAGCCTCGGCATTATTCTGCCCCATTCCCACAGTCTTCTATATGAATTCTTGTCATTACATCAATTTAATCCCCTGCCATTTTCGGCCACTGTTCATCAGGCTGATGAAAAGCACAATAGTCAGCATTTAACATGACGGCGCCTTGTTCCAACCTGCCTCCTTTAAAGCAAAAGTTTGTCGGATGCACAAAATTCCCTTTACAGCTCATTTGAGATGCATAAACAATCCCAAAGACAGGAAAGAACAAAAAGAATAATTTGCCGTTTTAAGGATCTGGGCTGCTTGAGGGAAGCCCTGAATTCTGGACTCTGTAGATGGCGGGGCCAGGCCGTGTCGCCCGCTCCACCTCACCCTTCAGCAGATGAGCCCAGGACTGCCCAGGCCCACACCCCGTTGGGCTGGCTGTGCCTTTGCATCATCTCCTCAGAAAGCTCTACGTCTCCTGACAATCCCGGAGGGGGAATACAGCTTCCCATCCGTGCCCCACACGCCCCTCCACACACAAACCCCGGCCATATGCTCACTGCTCGCTCCATCTTCCATGCTGTTTCCACTCACTGCGATTTAACAGAGCAGTGACAGCCACAGGACGGACCTCGAGCTAAAGTCACCATGAATTGAGAGGTGAGGACATATTCTGCACACTGACCCCCCAACAGGGATCCCAGAGCTCAAACGTGGAGAGGCCAGAAGGAGCCCAAGGAAACACAGTACACATCCACCTAACGAGAACAATTCCGGAACTGCCCTAAAACCACCAGGTGACACCTCTGCCAGCAGAGGCGGGCTGGCGAGGGAGAGAAACGCAGGACACAGGAAGGAGAGGCATTTTAGAAGCCCAGGACATAGAACAGGAAGAACTATGGGTCAAGGATCCCCAAGCTACATTCTCTCCCCTAATTTCCACTGTCCAAACAAACCAATCGTGGTTAACACGGGATCCCAGCACACGATGCAACCGTCTTATCCCCAAACCACAGGTGATCACTGTAGCCTGTGATCTATTATTAGGGGGAGTCAGGGCTTGTAAGCTGGATCACTTGTCAAGTCAAGGATGGGAAAAAAGGACCTGAACAGAAAGGTGAGCGACTTTACCCTGATTGGCTATCCAGAATCTTCTGGCAGTGCCGTGCTACAGTAACCATACCTCAATATATTCATGTCTTCACAGAAGTGTTGTTTGGTTGTTATGACAGACAGATTGGGAGAAAATCCATAATCTTACCAGAATGTTCAAAGATGCTTTCCATACTTGTAGAGGGATGTCTCCCCATTCCCAGGACCATCAACAGCTTGACAATTAGCCCAGATCTAAATAAGTATGAATGATTAACAAGAAATGAAATCTATGAGATTTCTTGAGTTCTCAGTAACCCTGCTAAGCTTCATGGTTTACCTCACATTCAGGACAAAGCACTTTGCTGCCACTCCCATAACAAAACATCAGTGAATTCTCAAAGATAACGGAGCAGTCTTAAAACTTTTATATTAAAAAATTCTGATTACTGACTTCCCTGCTGGTCTTGTGATTAAGAATCTGCCTTGAAACACTGGGGACACAGGTTTGATCCCTGGTCCAGGAAGATGCCACATGCCACGGGGCAGCTAAGCCTGTGTGCACAACTGCTGAGCCCACCCGCTCGAGCCTGCAAGCTGCAACCACTGAGCCCTCACACTGCAGCTACTGAAGCCCAAGCACCTGGCAGCTGTGCCCTGCAACAAAAGACATCAACTGCAATGAGAAGTCCATGCACGGCAACAAAGAGTAGCCCCTGCTCGCCGCCATTAGAGAGAGCCTGTGTGCAGCAAAAAAGACTTACCACAGCCAAAAAAATAGAATAAATAAATAAATCTTTAAAAAACTCCAATTATGAAAATATGAACTTAAATCACGATGCCTCTGGTCTTGTGCATGGGTGAGCCTTCTCAAATCAAATTATTTATGTCTTTGCCATAATATTAATCTCCCTCCCTCTCTCCTTGCTTTTCTCTCACTCTGATGCTAAAAATCTGAATTGCAAAAGTACCACATACAGAGGTTCATTCAGTAAGAATTGATGGTTATAGAAATCACATAAGGCCTCTGTGGCTTTCAGGAAAGTAACCTGTCTGGAATCAATGACATCAAAAGCCCCTTTCATCACCACCTTATAGATACCCAGAGTCCTGATCCCTTTGCATGGCCTCAACCACCCACCAACTCCCAAGTCCAATTCTACTTGTGAATTTTCCCAGCCACCAGGCCAAATTTACTGCCAAGTCAGGTGCCTGGAAATATTGACGCCTTCCTTTTGATTCAGATGGTCCATTCACATCTATCCTTATATGTCTCACTGTGATACATTTTCTTCTTAAAAGATCCTTTAGTCCTGTATGAAATAGAGACTGTGCATCTTAGGTAAACCATACTTCTTTCTGACCAACCACGACCTCATTCGTGAATTCGTCCAAGAATGACTCAGATTAATACCTGTACATTCTCCAGCCCCTACTTCAAGCCCCTAGCTCACTAAGCCTCTGTACCTGACTGCTAAATGGGCTCCCTGGTTCATTTTACAGATAAGAAAACTGAGGTCCATACAGGCTAAATAATAAGACCCTTGGCCTCAGAGAAAATGTCCTTCAACCAGCACTGGAGGAAATAGGTTCTTGACTGTTCAGAGTCCCTGCAGGGCATGTGTGAAGAGCATCACCAGAAAGGCAGTGCAAGAGGAGGGGAGTGTGTTTAACACCAGAGTTCCCTCCTTTCCACAAGCCAGCGTTACCTCCTGTCAGCCTCCTACACTTCCCCAGCCTTCCTGTCTACAGCTGGCAAGACCCTCCATCCACTCCCCTCAGAACACGCTGTCCACACAAGGGACCATTCGACTCAGGCACGGAGAAGATGGCCTTCTCAATCCTTACTCTAAACCCAAGAAACTCAAACTAGCCAAAACAAAGGAAAAGATTTTTTTTTTTCTTAAACCATATATCCTTCCTACTCATGATGGGTTTCTACCTGCCTCAATTCTATGAATCATCTCCTCCTAAAACACACACATCCCAACAGCAAGCCCCTCCCAGAGCGAGCCCCAGGGCTCCAGTCCTGGGGAACAAGAGCACGCACATCCTGAGGCTTTGAACATGAGACGGGAAGTCGGATTGGAGGGATCCTCAGCTGGGGCCGGGAGGAAAATCAAACCTTTGAAAATTGCAAAGCACAAGATGCCAGAAGAGATCCCTGACTGTCGCAGCTGCTTACCATAGAAATCTCTCCTCCTTTGGGGATGACATCAGCAGCCTTGCTTTTTTGTCACTAGTCACTCCGCACTTGCTTTAATTATGCAGCACAACAGAAATTTTCTTTCTGATCACATAAATCACATCGCCCTGACACGGGGCTCAATAGGCACGGCGGGAACAATGTGGTGAGAGCTATCGACTCCATCGCTCAAGTCCACAAGGTGTATCATTTAGCCGAGAGTGATAATTAGACGCAGAATATACTGAAAACTGTCAATAGGCATGTCAATAGGAGAACTCTTAGCATCTAACACCCAGTGAATCAATGGTGTTTTTCAGCTATAAAATCAAGAAAATGATAGCTTTCAAATGAATGGTGGAAAGGAAACAGGAGACTCCTTGGGGAGGAATAAAACAGCTCAATTTTCCCTTACTGAGTGCCTCTCCAACTACCTCACTCAATGGAAAAGGTCACAGAACATTACAGCAAAATATCTCTGAAACAAGATGTACAACAGCGCTGGGACATGACATGATGCCTGGGCACCCCACGAAGCCCTCACCGTCTCTGACCTGGTGGGAGTGGCGAATAAAACAGCAGACGGCAAACCAGAACCAGAGGGCGGGGCCGTGAGAGCAGGGAGGAAGGTAGTGATGGGGCGCCGGGGAAAAATGAGTGCCCCGATCAAACAAAAATGGGACCCGATGCGAAGAGTGGGGGTATGGCAAAGGGGGTGTCTGAACCTGTCACAGAGGAAGTGAGCAGTTGGGCTGGCTGCTGATGGAAACACAACCTCTCAGCAATGATCAATTACATTTCACAATCAGTGTCAGTATTAACAGGCAGTGATTCAAGGCTGCTCCAAGTACTCTGCACATAGGACTTCATTTAATCCTCTGTGTAGTTCTATGCAAGGTCGCATCATTAGCCCCATTTTAAAGGTGAGAAAACTGAGGGGCAGATAGGTTAAATAGCTAGCCTGGGGGCGCACAGCTGGTAAGCAGCAGGGCTAGGACCTGCACCCACTGAGGTGCGCTCTTACACATCACAGTTTACTGCCCCTTGTGCCGGCCTGGCAGCACTCAGCTAAACGTGCTTGTTCCGTTTTAACCAGAGCAGGTGGCTGCGGGACCTGAGTGATACTGTGAGTCCCTGGGCAAGTCTTGGGATTTCCCAGGGTCTTGGTTTCCTCATGTGTGGGGAGTGGGGGCATGATCATGAGACTTGGGGAGTATGTTACAAGGTACTAAGCTAAGTGACCTTACACCCTCTCACTCACACCCTGAAACCTGTAGCACTGTCTCCATTTTATAGATAAGTAAACTGAGTCTTGGAGAGGCTTCATAAACTGTCTCTGATCACACAGAATGTGTTAGAACCCAATGGGTCTGACTCTCAGGTTATGCTCTCAAATGACCACACAAAATTGAAGGCTACAAGAAGTCTCTGTGCTCAAGTTGTCAGGAACCAATGGTCAGTATGCTTTGGCGGTCCTCCATAAATGATGGGAGGAGGGGGAAGGGGCAGGGTAAGGAAGGAGAAGGGGAGCACCAGGAGGCAGAAGTAAAGGGGCTGGGAAAGCACAGGCATTAATGCACACATCTAGGCAGGATCGCCAGCAGCTTAAGTAATTACCACATTAAGAAATGCACATGAGTTGCTACTTCCAGTTTCAATCTAAGTTTACTGTTTATTTAACTGATTGTTGGTGCTCTCTTCAGCCGCTCTTACTGTATTAAATGGGGGGGGGAGGATATTTTTAATCAAACAAAGCAGTAAATCTAATGTCAAGTAACACTAAACATTTACTAAGTGCCAGGTTCTAGACTTGATTCTCTTATTTGATAGAAAGTACCTAATCTTCTTTGTTTCTGAAACTATCACTTTTTAGAAATAATATCCTCTGTAATGTGATTTAAAAAAAAAAAAGGAAACCCTACCAAAGACACTGCCTTCAGTAAAGTAAACCAGCTGTCAGACCAAGGACAGAAATGGCAATCTTCTAATTAACTAATCATTAATGGACATTAGCCAGATGACATTTGCAATGACTTAAGCAAAGAGGTATGTGGCTATACACACAGAATCTAATACTTCACCACGCCCAAAGCTTCATGCTGGGTCTGCCTCCCCTACTCAAGTTTTCTTCCCTATCATGTGTATTTTCCTATGTAGTGGGAGATTCTTCAAGATCTGATTACTGTGAGGGCAAGAAGGAAATCTGGAACACAACTGATTCTGCAGGTAGCATCACACAGAGGACAGAAGAAGCTCTTAGCAAATAATATCATTTGATCAAAATCAATCTTTCCCTGGTGGCTCAGTGGTAAAGAATTTGCTTGCTAATACAGCAAATGAAGATTCCATCCCTGGGTGGGGAAGATCCTCTGGAGAAGAAAATGGCAACCCACTGCACTATTCTTTCATGGAAAATCCCATGGACAGAGGAGCTTGGCAGGCTACAATCCATGGGGTCGCAAAAGAGTCAGACACAACTTAGCAACTAAACAACAACAACAAATCGATCCTCATCATCTGTCGTCAGTCACAACAGCTCTCTAACTGTTCTCCCTGCTTTCCCTCTTACTCCCTAGAATCTAAGATAAAGGCTTTAAATAATTATGCTGTTTCTCTATACAAAACCATCCAAGTTTTCTCTCTCTCCCAGAGTAAATACCTAAGTCCTCACTATGGCTTCTAAGGAACCAAAGTGTCAACTTCACTCCAGACCACACGTCTCCTGGTTGCTCCTCAAGCTCACTGATCACACTCCTTCGCATCTGCTGTTCCCTCTGCCTGCAGTGCTCTTCCCTTAAATCCTCCCATGGGAGGCTTGTTCTCATTCTTCTGCTCTCCGCGCAAGTATTTCCCACACCAGCAAGTTCTTACCTTAACATGCTCTCTGAGCACATCCACAAACACACCCACTAGCTCCTGACTGGACTCCTCTGTCTTCAAAACACTGATCACAAGATGACAGCTGCTTAGTATTTGTTTACTGTCTGCTTCTTCCTCCTAAAAAGGGAGCTTCGGGAAATGGTGACTTTGTTTTTTCTGTTTGTTTTTATTCATTGCTGAACTACAGATGCTAAAACTGTGCTTCATCCACCAGTAGGCTTTCAATCTACCACGAACGAATACATCCAGGGTACAAGAAAAAATAAAGTTAAAAATCAGTGATGAAAATAGTCAAAGCATCAAAGTTAATTCCAAGCATCTTCAGAGAGCACAGCTGGAGATTTCCCTCAATAAGCATGGAGGTCACTCTTATTAAAAGACATTCACCAGGAAAAATAGAGGTAAGGTGAGCCAGGGGTCCACCTGAAGACCCATGCTCACTAGAAGGGGTTTGCATAATCAAAATAACCCAAGTCACCAAAATAAGAAGAGTGAAAAGAACCCCAAAGTTCTTTCATATTGCTAGCTGTCTATGGGGTTGCACAGAGTCGGACACGACTGAAGCGACTTAGCAGCAGCAGCAGCAGCAGCCCTATTTTCAGCCCTATAGAAGAATATAAGAAGGCTATTCTGACTCTGATAGCAATGAAGTAAATTGTGTCAGATAAACTCTCTCACAGATGAAAATTATAAACTCTGGGGAAAACATAAGCAACAATTAATTGAAGGCACTGGAGAGCTACCAAAGCAGGCAGAAAATGGAGAAATTCAATGACCTTTATTAAAGAAGTGAACCATATCAGATGATATCAATGTTTAAATGGCTTTTCCATTGAAATCATTTTGCAGTCTGCACTACACAAGGCAGCTAGAACTCAAAAGGAAATCTGTAAACTCACTATCTTAAAAAGCCAGAGATCAGGGTTGACCAAGTGGTTGGAAATTATAAAGGGAAAACCCAGAAGAGAGGAGTTACAGACAGGAAATCTGCATATACCACTTCACAAATCCCTAGCTCATTCCTGAACTGAGGATTCCCAGGAAAATTCCAAGTAGCCTGGCAGAAACTAACAAGTGAAAGGCTGAAAAAGCTTCTAGACATTTCATAAATGGTCCATCATGAGGGATCAGAGTTCAGTGTTGTAATTCTGACAAGGTAAAGTGACTTAGTCAATACCTTGGCTTTACAGCAAAGCCCTCAAATGGAAACACTTAGATATACAGACTGTGCCCCAGGATTATGACTTTGCACTAAGATCAATAGCAAAATTAAAAGAGAGTTCCCTAAGAAGATCTAAAAAGAAGACTTCAGAAGTTTAAGGTTATCAGCCAGTAATGTAAGTGCAAAAATCAATCTAGAACAGAAGTTAACAGTTTTAAGAGGAATATAAAAAAATCCAGAATCTTAGCAATATGTTAACACTGTATCTTGTATACAGTGAAAAAAAAAATTCTACATAATGACTCATAGTCAAAAGAAAAATCAGGCAAGATAAACAGACCCTGAGATAATCCAAATGTTTAAATAAGCAAACAAGACTTTTAAAAAGTTATTATGAATCTTTTCAAGGAATTCAAAGAGAGTCAAAATCAGTGAAAAAAAAAGGGGGGGTGGGGGGGGTAGTGCCGGGAGCCAGCATGGGGAATCCTGCCCGTGGCAAAGGTCATGAGGAAGGGGCCTGACATGTAAAGGTAAGACCAGGCCTCGTGGGGGACCCCTGGAACTTCTCGAGCATCTACCCCAAAACCAGAATCTGTCTGTCTTATTATTTTATGACTTTCACCAACTCCTATGACATTAACAGGGGGCTATCCCCGACCACTTTTCTCTGGAAAAAGTTAACTTAGAACTCCAGTTAATAGTCTCCTGCATATAAAAGCAGTGTTTCAGCTCAAACCCCTCTGATGGCTCTCTAACTTGCCTGACAGGTTTCCCTGGGCTTTTACAACTACGCATGTGACTGATTACAGCCTCCCAACCGTGAGAGGCACGAGAGGCACGGGAAGCTTAAAACATCTTAAAGATATAGAGCCTTTTTTAAAGAGTTAAGAATTATATTGGTGAAGGGTTTCATTGTTGAGTTAATGACTGCTGCCAGGCCTCCATATCCTTTATCTTTTAGGTACCTGGAGGATATTAATCAATGTAATTGGGATATAGAAAAAGGAATATAGTAGTTTTGATGTTAGCAATACTAGACTTTTGAGTTAATGAATTTTCTCTTCGTTATAAATCACTGTACTCCTCTTTCTTTGTTATAAATTGTTGTATCCTTGCTATGTAAGAAGGTAACCTTAATTAGTGCTTTCTGAGAGTGGCACCAGACTTTAGTAAGAACAACACTTTTAGGGCAAATAAGTTTTCTGGTTGATGGATCCTTATCAGAAAAGGGCCATAAAATGCTAATAGGCCTCCTGGCCAGAAAATGATGTAAATCACCTAAGACCTGTGTATACAGCTAGGTATGCAGAGAGTAAGCCTGGTCTCAATGAGGGTCAGGGCTGCTGACCCTGCATGACTTTGCATTATCCATTGATCTCTATGTATAACTTAAAGTATAAAAGCTTTCCTGGAAAATAAAGAGACGGACCAGTTTCTCAGAAATCTGGCTCCCTCCGTGTCTTCTTTTCTTATTCTCCTTTTCAGGCTGAATTCCCGTTTGGAGCATAGAGGCTCGCCGTGTCTACTTATTTGCCTGGGCTTCTAAGACCCACGCGAGAGGGACCCCAAGGTGGGGTACCCTCCATATTCAAGCAGGCACCTGTGGCCTGCGTAGATGGTGCAAGTTCCTTGTCTCAGGGCTTTATTGGCTTTCTATGTAAACCAAGGAATACAGCCTCTTTTTCTCCTCTATTTTCTCCCCTCTCTCACTACACTATTTTTCCGTAATCTCTCTTTATATCTCTAATTAAATAATTCTTTCCTAATCGCCAACTCCGTCCCCGCTTGGAATTACCCTGGATCCACCGGGGCTGGACCCCAGCAGGGGGGAAGAATTTCAAAATAAAATTTTAAACTATAAAGAACCAAATTCTATTACCACAGTAAAGTATCTAAAAAGACAAAATAAATTACTCAATGATATTAACAGCAGATGGGAATGTTATGGGGGAAAGGTACTATTCAACTTGGATAGAGACCATTAGTACTTGAAGATCAATATTATTTACTTGATCTGAGCCTCAGTCAAATATGGAACAATAAGTGGTCTGATATACATGTAACTGGAGCCCCAAAAGTTGAGACGAGAGAATGAGGCAAAAACAGCATTTGAACAAATCATGGGCAAAAATTCCCCATATTTGTGAGAAAACAACAACATACTAATCAAAAAGGCTTTATAAACTAAAGTTGAATGAATATAAATAAAACTACACCAAGGTTCTATCAACAAAGAAAGTTCAAAAAGTATCTAAAGGACAAAGACACATTTAATTCAGAAGACAGCAAAACAACTGATAGCCAACTTCTTACTAGAAACAATGAATGTCAGAAGTCAATAAAAAAAAAAAAACTTTAAAAGAAACAATAAACCATCAATCCAGAATTCCATGTGCACCAAAAATATCCTCCAAAAATGAAGACAAAACACAGAGTTTTACAGATAAATGAATACTGAGATAATTCATTACCAGATGACCTTCATTACACTAAATTATGCTTCTATTAACACTTAACAGAAGTGTTACAGGCAAAAACATATTTATAGGGGGAATGAAGATCATATGAAATGGGAAATATTTATATTAAAGTTATCTTTTGTCAACATCTCTTTAAATGTAAACTGACAGTTTAATATAAAAATTATAAAAAAATATATCATCAGGTTGGTTTTTCATATAGATGCAAAACAAATGACAAAACAGCACCAAAAAATGAGGAGAAGGTAAACAGAATGGAATTAAACTGTTGTGAGGTTGTTGCATTTATATGACATTGTATAATTTTAACTTTTGAGTAGGCTGTGGAGAATTAGTTATAACTGAGGATGCAACATCTAATCCATGAAAAACTAAAAAGAAAATGGTTGGGGGAGGTTGAAAAGGGAGGGGATATATGTATACCTATGGCTGAGTCATGTTGAGATTTGACAGAAAATGACAAAATTCTGTAAAGCAATTATCCTTCAATAAAAAATAAATTAATCTGGAAACAGAACTGCTTTATGACCCAGCAATCCCACTGCTGGGCATACACACCGAGGAAACCAGAATTGAAAGAGACACGTGTACCCCAATGTTCATTGCAGCACTGTTTATAATAGCCAGGACATGGAAGCAACCTAGATATCCACCAGCAGACGAATGGATAAGAAAGCTGTGGTACATATACACAATGGAGTATTACTCAGTCATTAAAAACAATACATTTGAATCAGTTCTAATGAGGTGGATGAAACTGGAGCCTATTATACAGAGTGAAGTAAGCCAGAAAGAAAAACAGTAATACAGTATACTAACACATATATATGGAATTTAGAAAGATGGTAATGATAACCCTGTATGTGAGACAGCAAAAGAGACACAGATGTATAGAACAGTCTTTCAGACTCTGTGGGAGAGGGAGAGGGTGGGGTGATTTGGGAGAATGGCATTGAAACATGTATAATATCATATATGAAATGAATCACCAGTCCAGGTTTGATGCATGATACAGGATGCTTGGGGCTGGTGCACTGGGATGACCCAGAGGGATGGTACAGGGAGGGAGGTGGGAGGGGGGTGCAGGATGGGGAACACATGTATACCTGTGGTGGATTCATGTTGATGTATGCCAAAACCAATAAAATATTGTAAAGTAAAAAAAAAAAAGAATAAATTGATTCTGATTAAATGTCTTGGAAATCCCTCCCAAAAAAGAAAATTATTAAAAAGCTACATGAGAAATTAAAATATAATATTAAAAAGTATTTTGCTTACCTAAAAGAAGGCAAAAAAAGAACAAAACTGTAAAAACAGTTGGGACAAATAGAAAATCCCTTACAAAATGGTAGATTTAAGCCCAAACTCATCAATAATCCAACTCTTTGCAATCCTGTGGACTATACAGTCCATGGAATTCTCCAGGCCATAATACTGGAGTGGTAGCCTTTCCCTTCTCCAGCAGCTCTTCCCAACCCAGGGATCAAAACCAGGTTTCCCGCACCACAGGTGGATTCTTTACCAGCTGAGCCACAAGGGAAGCCCAAGAATACTGGGATGGGTAGCCTACCCCGTCTCCAGTGGATCTTCCCGACCCAGGAATCAAATCAGGGTCTCCCACATTGCAGTAGAATTATTTATCAACTGAGCTATCTGAGCAGCCCCCATCAATAATTAGATGAGATACAAATGACAAAATGCTATGATTAAAAGGAAAAGATCATTGAGCTGAATAAAACATCAAGGCTCAACTGAATGCTGTCTACAAGGATGCAATGATAATATAAATACACAAAAAATGTTGAAAGTAAAAAGATGAAGAAATATATACTCTGGAAAATACAAATATTAAAAAGCTGTCATGGCTACACTAATACCAGACAAAGTAAACTACAAGACAAAAAACTATGATGAAAGATTTTAAAAAGAATGTTTTGTAATGATTTAAGGGTTAGGTCATCTGGAAGCATACAAAGCTTAAATGTGTGTGCATGTAAATACAAGGCTTCAAAACAGATGATGTAAAAATTATATCTAAAAGGGGAAATTGGCAGATACACAATCATGGCTGGGGAATGCATAACCCTTCTCTCATTTACTGATAGAATCACAGGACAAAACAATCCAGTAAAGATATAGATTTTAACACACTACTGAAATTTAATTGATATTTATAGAACACAATATCAAGAACTGCAGAATACACATGGTTTGCAAGTACAAAACGTATATTCATTAAGACAGACCATGTGATGAGCCATAAAATGTCTTGATAGATATCCAAATAGTGAAATCGTAAAGAGTAGATTCTCTGAGAGCAATAGAAGTTAGAACTCAATAAAAATTAAAATACCTAGAAAACCTAAAATAATTGAAAACTAAACAGCTCACCTTTAAAAAAAAAATCATGGATTAAGGAAAACAGGAAAATATTTTGAACGGCACATTAGTAAAGTATAATGTATCAATAGATACAGATAAACAAATGTCCAAGAAAGCTATTTATAGTTTTAAATACTTACATTAGAAAAGTAGTTTAAAATCATGATCTAAGTTTCCACATGAATAAGCTATAAGAACCCACCAAACATACAAAAAGAGAAAGAATTAATGCCATAAGAGACAGATAATGGAGAAAATTAACAAAGCCAAAATATGATTCTTTTAAAATATTAATACAATTTATAAACCCTGGAGCAAATATTCACAACCTTGAGTTAAGCAAAATTTCCTATACACAGCACCAACATCGTTATGCATAAGACCAAAAAGCTGATCTATTATATTTCATCCATACTAAAAATTGTACACTTCAAAACATACCATTACAAATACTTAAAAGACGAGTTCAATTTGGGCAAAAATATTTAAGAGCTATACACTTGATATGAGAATGGCATCTACAATATACAAAGAACACTTTACAAGTCAATAATAAGGACATATAACCCAATTTTAAACTGGACAAAGATTGCCTGAAAACTAAAAGCCTAATAAAATATTTTCTAGCCGGTTCTTTACAAAGTTTGCTTTCTTTACTCCTGGCTTAAAACCATAAAGGTTTATTGCTCATTCACCCTCCATGTTCAATCAGGCAACAGCTAGGGGTTCTGCTCCACGTCATCCTCACTGTGGGACCTGCTGACGGACAGACTTCAGTAATGATGCTGGTCACTGTGGTGAGGGAAATGATCAAGCTCTGAAGGATCTTACACCAGCAATTAAATAATCTGGCTCCAAAGTAATGCATCAATTTTCCTCATGACTCCTGAGCCAGAACTCTTCCCATGACTCCACTCTCACAAGGGGACCAGAAAATACAACCCTAGCATTTATTTACCCATGTTCCTGTAACTAGAGAAGGACTAGAATATTTGCCAAACAGCACTAATGACTACCACAGTTACACCGAGAATCAGTCAGTCCAGGTGTTTATTTCCAACAAACATGCATAACTCTGCTGAAATACTGTCCTACTGGGTGGAAGTCCTAATCCTAGAAATTCTAAAAGATGCCTCTGACCCTTCCCTCTGGCTCTCATCTCAGTATTTAAAAACAACTCAACATTGCTTTCTGTCCTCATGATACCTCTAGATGGCATATCTGACAAACCACCACCTCCAGGTTTAATATTCTCAACAGGAGTTCTAGTCCTCAGGGAAAAAAAAAAAAACAAGACTCTGTAATCCAGACTCTGCCAAACCTCCAAAACCCTGCAGCGTCATCTCTTTCTGCCCCTGGTTCCATTTTTGTTATGCTGGAATACACTTATAATTACCTAGGCATATCATACCATTGGTGGATTCCATCCAAACTACTAGCTCCTGTAGTTTTCACTGTAAGGAACACCTTTATCCTACTAGTCTCACCCTTTAAGACTCAGTACAGTCATTATCCTATCCAGAGTTTATTGTGATCATCAGTCAGAAAGAACCTGACTAGTACTGCATCAGACCCAAGGATCAAACAACCCAAATGGCTGCTCCAGCATCACATCCAAGGTATTTAGTCTCAGTAGTTGACTTACCCCACTGGGTTAAATGGACAGATAACTTACACAGTACTCATGAGGAGCCAGGTTTCATGTTATTGATTCATTAAAGTTCAGCTCAATTTATCAACCTATAGATAGGTTCTAGTACCATCTCTATTCTATAGGTAAGAACCATGAGGCATAGGGACATAATTTGTACAAGATGCCACAGGTGGTGAATGGGAGAGCTGGGATATGGCTAGTAGCTTCATGCCACACTTTTAAAAAATTATATATTTGTTTGGCTGCATTGGGTCTTAGTTGCAGTACATGGGATCTCTCATTGCAGCTCAGATGATGAAGAATCTGCCTGCAATGTGGGAGACCTGGATTCAATCCCTGGGTTGGGAAGTTACCCTGGAGAAGGGAATGGCAACCCACTCCAGTATTCTTGCCTGGAGAACCCCATGGACATAGGAGCCTGGCAGGCTACAGTCCATAGGATCACAAAAATCAGACACGACTGAGCGACTAACACTCGCGCATTTTTCACTTTTCATGGACTCTCTAGATTTCATGGACTCTCTAGATTGCAGTGAGTGGGCTTAGTTGTTCTGCAGCATGCAGAATCTTAGTCCCCTGACCAGAGATCAAACCTGTGTCCACTGCACTCCCAAGGCAGATCCTTAACCACTGGACCATGAGGGAAGTCCAAAGGAACACTCTTAACCACTCCACCCTGCATTCCAACCCTAAGAGCAGACGGGTCCATCTCCCTTTGAGAGTGTAAGGTGTTCAGCAGCAAAAGACACATCTCATTCCTTCCTGTGCTCCCTGGATCAGCTGCTTAAATCAGGGCTTGTTTAGATGAGATAAAGGAGACCCTTGATTCCTCAAAACCAACCTTTCTGCTAAATAAAGTCCTCTTGACTAGTGGCATTTAGGAAGTGGACAGATAATTACCATATATACCTTTTTCTGGATCCCAGCCCTTCCTCCAGGGCTGCTGGCCAGCTTAGAGATGGAGACAAACACCCAAATTACAGATCATTAGAAAATGAGCTAAGCTGGGACAAGCTCTATCAATTCAGTAATATTTATAGAATCCTGACTATTTGGAAATGTGAGAATTTGGCTTCTCTGCACAGAAAATGGCACAAAGCTTTCCTAAAAGTTTTTCCTTTCTCACATAATTATGCTTTAAATTGTTAATAGCTATAATTATGGAAGATGGCATTGTTGTGCTTGCAATTTTTCCTATCCCCCTTGGTATTTATTGATGATAAATGGCTTTATTAAAAAATAATGATAATTACCTTGTTTGGTTGTATATCAATATAGTTTCAGTTTTTCTTTATTACCACTATAGAATTTTATGGATTGCCAACATTTAGTTCTTTTATTGGTTTATATTCTCTTGATGGTATAAAAAGGGGGAGGAGAAATTAACAATAGTTTTACTCCTTCACTTCCCGACTCCCCCTAAACTATCCCAGCTCTGGGAGGAAAGCAATCTAGTACCCCATTCCCATGTGATTATGGGAGGTTATTATTTTTTCTGATAATTCTAATAATTAGCTGTACACCCCAAAAGGGGAAGGCTCTTCCCCACAATGCACCTCACAAAATCAGCACCTATGGCTCAAAATGAAGCCGCCTTTACTTGTACCAGAGTTTACCATCAGCTAAATTAATCACAAGAAGATCATACAGGCAAACAGCTAGTCTTAGTGTTCCCCAGAAGAAAACTCCATTTAGTTTACTAAATACCCCCAAGAATCATCACAGCAAAAGCCCCTTCCCCACAGAAGATATCACTGGTTCTTGCTTAACTCCCTCCCAAAGGAAAGTCCCCATGGGCCCCATTTGAGTTTCCTCTGGAGACTTGAAAGACTAAGAAGACTACACGTCCCTTTGTTTATCAGTGCCCCCTTGCTGGAGAACAAACAGCCCAGTTCATATTCTCAGCAAAAGCAAAAAACAGAAAAAAACAGAAACCAAACCATATCAATGACCCCCACATAAGCAGTGCAAGATTCTTTGCAAACAGTGCGTTTCGCAGTGTTTCATCGGGAAGTGAGGTCTGAGTCATTAGCACCAAGAACAGTAGGAGCTCGTATGGTACTTGATAAGAGACTCTTATTTGGAGGGAGAGCAGTACAAGCGAAAGAACATCCCATAATCAGACCCCCTCTGGCCAACCTTGGGTCATGTTCTCAACCTCTTTCCACCTCTCCTTCCTTCAAAAATGATTTCAGCAACACCTGCAAGGATTAAATGAGTTAAACATCTGGTACACACTTATTGTTTAATAATTTAATAACAACTCCTAATAATTGTTTAATCCTTTCTTCTAGCCCACTGGTTCTCAACTGAAGATGATTTTGATCTCCACCCTGGAGATATTTAGCAATGTCTGGAGGCCTTTTTTCTGATCACAACTTGTGGAGGGCCATGCTCCCAGCACCTAATAAGGAGAGGCCAAGGAAAAAAAGAAAAGTGAAGTTGCTCAGTCGTGTCCAACTCTTTGTGACCCCATGGGCTGTAGCTTACCAGGCTCCTCTGTCCATGGGATTTTCCAGGCAAGAGTACTAGAATATGTTGCCATTTCCTTCTCCAGGGGATCTTCCCGACCCAGGGACCAAACCCAGGTCTCCAGCATTGTAGGCAGATGCTTTACCATCTGAGCCACCAGGGAAGCCATCTTCCCTAACCATTGCATTAATAACTCTTTTCAGAACCTCTTCTAGCTTTGTATAGTACAAAGACTGTACTATACACAGGACAGCCACCCCAACAAGAAGTATCCAGCCCAAAATGTTCATAGTGCCAAGATTCTAGTCTAGTGTGAATTTTTCCCCCACAATCAGGACTGTTTATTCTCCATACATTCTGCCTCCTTAAGTTAGCAAAGATTTACTGAGAACCTACCATGGGCAAAGCTCTGTGCGAAGCACATCCTTAACTACCTCAAGATTTGGATGCCTGCTGCCATTTTCCCAAAGCAACTCCCATCCTCAAACAGTGTCCAACCCTATGAACATCAAGCCCTGGTTTCCCCTTTCTTCTCAATGCTGCTGTCAGCGGCCCTGAAGTCAGACATGCTGTGTGTCAGAGCAAAGACCTGTATTAATCAACAATTCCAAATATAGCAGCAGCAGTTTGAAAATCAAAGAATGGGCCTTGGGGACATCAATATTTGCATGTTCATAATAAATACTTAACTACACATCTGTGCGATGTTCAATACAGTTGGGGGAGAAAAAGAACATTTATGTTGATTTTTTTGTCCAGTTCCATGACTCAAGCATCGGATGCACCCAGGAAATTTAAAACTAAACAGTCATAACGATGATTTTAAATATATTTATAATGTGCACTTATGAATTGGGGACATTGTTGATTTACTCAGAGGTTTTTCCAACCATCAATTAAACCTACTGCTGCCCCTTGAGTCAGTGAAATAACTTTCCAATCTGTGTATTAAACATTCACTTCTTCCCTATCTTATGTTCCCCCCTACAACTCATAATGATTCCAGATTTAATGTTCAAGGCTTGGTTTTATGGTTGAATCCCAACTTTAATGTTCAAGACTTGTGGGTTTTTTTATTCTTCTCAATGTTTTACATCTGTATGAACACATTTCTCCATGTGCAAAGACCCCTGGTTACACTCATTGTGAGTTTACAAACTGCCAGGCTCTGCTCTAAGTGTTTTGTAGTCGTGATCTCCTTTCAATGTCAAAGAACCCTTACAGAAGCAGATTCTATCCCCCCCATTTTACAGGAGAAAAACAGGAAGCCCAGAGAGGTCAAGTAAATTGGCCAGAGTCACACAGCTAGGCAGGGCCAGAATGAGTGCTCACACGCTGTGTGTCTGGTTCCAAAGTCATGTTCTTCACCCTACTCTATAATGGGAGGAAATAGAACCCTTTGTAAAGAGTCAAGTAGTGTGCACACACGTTGACCTAGCAAATCCATCTTAAACTATCATCTACAAACACCAATCCACATGCAGAAAAACATACACACCCACATGCATATATAAGTATATATGCCACACAATGTTTACTACTGCATAATCCATAAAGGAGGAAAGAGTAAACAATCTAAATAGGAAAGCAGATCCATGCTATGGAATGAGAAAATTCCACTCAAAGTAGCGGGGAAGGTGGAAAAGAGGACTTTGCTTACCCATTAGACGTTCCCCCTTCTTCCTTAGTAACAAAACTGATTTTATCCAGGGTGGCAGGGCACCCAACAAAGACTGCACTCCCAGTTTGTCTTTCAGCCAGGGGTAGGTAAGTACTGATATATGTTTAACAACCAGCTCTTCCTTGCACCAATTTCTATGGGGTAAATTTTCCCACTGTGGCCAACTTCAAGCTACCAAGTTGAGGCCAAATGGCTCACAAAAACTCCTAAAACCTCATCAATTCTCACAACCAAGCATGAACCAGCTCCGGCACATGACTAGCTATTTTTCCTTCCTTGCAAGTGGGATGGGGGCATGTGCTTTTTTTCTCCCCTCTTCCATTCTTTCCTCATCTTGCTTGGAAGTCAGAAATGACTGGACCTCCAGAAGCTACTGTGAGTCATGAAGCAACTTAGGAAATGATGATGATTCAGAAAGAATGTAGAGAAACAAAAGAGAAGCCTTGTCTCTGCTGACCTCATGAAGCTAAATCATGACTCTTACTTCCTCACTGGAAAAAAGAAAGTAAAACTCCTATTTTAAAGCCATTGTTGGTTTCAGTTTTGTTACATGCTATCTAACTAGTGCAGAGATCCTCAGACTTTGCCTTCACATTTCTGTTACATGTACCTTTCACAGGGAAAAGGTTTTCAGCACTATTTGCAAACAAAACAGGACAAAAAAAAATTTAAGTCTAGTGGTTAGGTCCTTAGTTGTCAATTCTTGCAACAGTATCCAAGGATCATAGCCAAAGGGAAAAAGGAGACCAGGGAAAATCACAGGCCTGGCACGCAAACCAACAATGTGGGCATGTCCTGAAAATAAAAGGGATAAACTGGAATCCAACCAAGTTTACAAACTGCCAAAAAGATCTCTGGCCAAATAAGATTCAAAGCCTCTTGAGATGAGCCTTGGGTGAAAAACACAACAGGTGATGGGAAAGCACAGGATGTACTGCCAGGCTGACGTCTCCAATCCAGACAACTCCCATGAAGCCTACCCGCCGGAAGAGGGAGAGCTGCAAGACTCCATCTCCCAGCTCAAACAGCAGGGGCTTCACAATGAAGGTGTCCCAACTAAGGGGACCCCAGAAGCATGAACAAGGAGGCAGAAGACAGCCCCGAACCAGCAAGCATCGAAAAGAACAAGAAAACAGGGAGCCACTTGAGTCTCTCGGCCCAAAGGTAGTCAGGAAGGGCTGCACAGAGCAATCTTTGTAGTTAGTAAAGTCCCTGGGGAAAGCACAACCTAGTGGTGTCTTCACAGTCAAATCCCCCAGGTGGTCACAAAGATTACAGTGAGAGTGACATAGTGCAAAGTCAATCACTGTGTGATTCTTCTGCCCTGTCTTATACACAGTAACTGCAAAGTGGTTGACCAGGTCAAGTCACAAGGCTCATGTGATACCCTTTGTGTCCAAGAGTAGGGTGTGTGCCATGGAAGAGTGGCTAAGCTTACTTCGGACTATAGCCCGCCAGGCTCCTCTGTCCATGGGATTTTCCAGGCAAGAATACTTGAGTGGGTTGCCATTCCCTTCTCCAGTGGATCTTCCTAGCCCAGGGTTGAACCTAGGTCTCCTGGATTACAGGACTTTTTTACCATCTGAGCCACTGGGGAAGCCCCAACCTTATTAGATCCCTATTTCTGAAGGTGCTACAGTCTAAAAGAAGCCAAGCTGTGCATAGACAAAAATACCCAGTGAAACTCCATCTAATACTGGATATATATACCTACCTTAGTGGTTAAGAATTCAGAAAAGAAAAAAGCAAAGAGGAATGGAAAAAATCACAGAGAGAATACAGTTATGATATGTGCATGATATGAGTATTCAGCCAGGCTTTGAAGGATGGACATCATTTGAGGCAGAAAAAAGAAAAAAATTAGGAACAATTCATTCCATAAGGGAAAATGGCCAACAACAAGTGTTTAATATACATTTCCAGTGAATAATAAAAGTAGTAAGAAGAAAAACTGGGAAAGAGAAGAGAATATTACTACATTCATGGGTAATAATGATGAAGGAAAAATGGGAAAAGTTTCATTCTTTCATTCATAAATTTGACAGCCACTAAATGTGCACAAATTAGATGCCTGGGCACTTGTTCTACAGCCTCAAACACCAAACTAAGTGCCCTCATAAGTGAAACAATGGATTCCTGTTGCTCATCAGAACTGATTAAAATCCATGTTTCTCATACTATCAAAAATGGGAAGGTGTCAGGAGGAAAAGCAGCTCAGACTTTTCTAAGACTCTCCAGCTAACACTGAAAAAAAACATGTAATAATCCGCTGTGCAGTAAAGAGGCTGCCCCTTGGGCTAAGATACCTCTTTTCTAGAATTTCACAAACTCTGAAGTTGATTCCACCAAGGCCAAAGACTGGTCAAATGTCCAAAGTGCAGATAATCGTAACCTAAGGGCCAAGCCCATGATATGTGCCCCCTGGGAGGTGGCGGCAGATTCTTCATGATGCTTGATGAATGGAGGGCAAGGGTAAGAGATGCTTACAGTGAGAAACACATGATGGATATTGGTATTTAAAACAGAAAGCAGCACTGGCTTTAAGTTAATGTTTCATATCCAATAAAGAAGGCTAAATATCTATCGTTTTGATAGATTGCTATAAAAGAAACATTAGAGGGGCTCTTAAACATCGTGTTTCAGATCTTCATTACAGGAAATTAATCTTGAGCAGAACATCACACCCAATATGGCTGGACTCCATGAAGTAGCCAGTTAGATAACACAGGTTGTGCTTCATCTAATACAGACCAAATCAGGAAAGAGTCTAAGGAACAATTTCATCACTTCTGTAACCCACAGCATTGCAGGCCAAAGCAGCAGAGAATGTTTTCTAGAAGTTCTCAATACAGGCATCCTGCCTTTGGAGGAGATACAGAACAGTTTCACAATGTCCTCCAAAAAGCAACACAATGACCAATACTGAGGGTTTAATTAGTAGCATTTTCCAACAGCTGAGACTGGAGACGGCTCAAATCTGCATCGCTGGGGACAGAAGAACTGGGAGGCCTTTACTGCCTCCAGACCGGTTGGACGACTTCCATTGAATTAATATTTGGGAAAATGTCTCTGGGATTTTCTTGCAGCAACTTCTCTCACTATGCGGGAAGACATTTCTCAAAGTGGAATAAACTGAGAAGATGGGAAAGAGAAAGACATAAGGCCCAAATACAAACTCATCATATCAGCTAAAAACTGGCACGAGAAAAAATGCAAATCTCCAAGAATGAAGACATCTTAAATGTTCAAGCGACAGAGGTACTCTTCGGGCAACACTTGTTAATTGACAGAGGGGCACAGCACACGTGTTACAAAGGCTCTGACAAATCCGTGCCATGCTCCCACCAGCAGAGACTGACATGAGTTCACCCACATAGAAGGCACATGGAGGACCCGGGTGACCAGTGTTCCCTTAATCTCTGCATTCCAGACAGCAACTAGACCAGTTACCAGAAGAGCCTACAAAACCAGTCTCTCAGTGAGTTAGATATTCAATCAATAACATTAAAAAAATAAACAAAGCAGGAAAACATCCTCTCCTGTGTTATTCTGACCATAGAATCACCTCAATCCAGTTTTGTTCCTCCAGTGGGAAAATAAGGATTTTCCTCCTTCTGGAAGAATTCAGAGCCAGGATGATTCTAGAAATGAACATAGTGTAACTGAACATTAAGTAATGTTAGAATAACTCACTGGCAATGAGGTACTATCTAATCAGCCGAGGAGTAATGAGGCTGCCCCTTTGGCTAAGATACCTCTTTTCTAGCATTTCACAGACTCAGTGAAGTTGATTCTACCAAGGCCCAAGCAGGGTCAGGGCTAGGGCTGGTCAGGTCCAGCTGCAATGTGGATATTTCTAGAATCATTCTGGTTCTAAATTCCTCCAGTAGGGAATTTTCTCCAAAATGAAGCAAGTATTTCACCCCAGTATACCATTATCATGAACTTCTATATTAAAATATGTCTCTTCTTTGGATATATTCAGCTCACTTGAACCTTGGCAATATTTACCTTTCTCAGCTGACCAAGCATTCATTCATAGTAACCACAGTTACCATGTACATATCAGACACTCTTTTACATGATTTGTTTTTTATGTATTAACATGCTGTAAGATAGGTACTATCACTGTGCCCATTTTATTAATAGAGGGGAGGAAACCAGGGCTTAGAAAGGCAATTAATTATCTTGTCTGCAGTCACATAGCAATTAAGTAGAAGATGTGTGATCTAACCCAATAATTCGGCTCTATCAGTCCTGCTTTTAACCCAACTATATTGCATAGGATTTACTTGTTTACTGCAAAGTTGAACTGTATGCCTCCCAATATATAATGCAGAGAGTAATGGTAAAGAAAAAACCCTCTAAGTGTTCTTGGCCACATTTTCCCCCCATGCCTTCCACCTCATATCCTACCCCCAGTAATCTGCAATGAAGTATCTCTTTTTTTCCCTTGAAACTTTTTTTTTATGTTAAAATGGCCATTTGAAGTCCCAGCAAGCACAGAAGTAACCCTAAACAGGTGACTTATTGTTTATTTTGACCACGTGGGCATGAGCTTCATACAGACATATCAGCCAGGGTTCTAGACATCTAGTCAGGAGTTCTGTTTGACCAGAAGAAAGGGATGAGATTAATGTTATGAGTACTTCCTCACCAGATGCCAACTCTATGCACAGTGCTTTTCCCTAAATCACTCTTTAATACAAAAGCAAACCCACCAATGGTAATGAACACAATCTCATTTTTAAAGACAAAGAAACAAACTCAGAAAGATTAAGCGTCCTGGTCAAAGAGACTCACCAAGGAATGATGGGGACTTAAGCCACAACCTGACCTGAAGCGGAGGCTATTTCTGTGACAGCATGCTGGGTAGTAGATATCCTGTTCTTTAAAACCAGAAACCATTCTTAGATTTTTTTCCCCTGCTCTGAGCAGTGAGTCTTTACAGATTTACTGGTTGTTAAATGCTACTGACTCTAGCTAATTCCCAAATTAACTAGATTCCTTTCAGAGCTTGTAAAATGTGCTACACACTCAACTTCTGAATTTAGCATGCAAGATGATGACCACAGCAGTAAGAATGGCGCAACTTTCTTGTTAGAACAATGCACACCAAGAAGCCTCTGTTTAATTTCTACCTTCTTTCATGAGGGCTACGTGAATAAAGGACACACCTAGGATACTGCATATTAATTTCAATACAGCTAATACCCAAAATGTCCCACCAATTTACTCTTCACTGACAATGTTAAAAGAAAATGATTTATGCAGATCAATCATCTGGCTCATCAAGTCCTACCCTGACAGCCAGCCTTCATCATTGCTATTTAAAAGGCACTGCTGACAGAAAAGACCGACTCTTTGATTAAGGGCCCTGTCTGGCTAACCTTTTATTTGAAGAATGATTGCCGCTGAGTGACAAATACTTTTTCATTCATTTCAAGGCAAAGATATTGACATTCAAATTCTTGATGGCTACACTGAGCAGATGCCACTGTTGGCAAGAGGCTTGAGAGCAACAGCAGGTACGCCGTGGCTCTGGGGGCAAGGGCAAGAAAAGAATAAAACTAAACACACACGTGGGCACTGGTTAAAGGTTCTCAATGAGTGAAAGCTACAGGCCTCTCAGTCAGATCCTCTTTGCTCAGTAGTTATCAAAGAACATCTGTTCAGAGCTGCGCCCCAGTTCTCTTCTTAAAAGTGCCCTTGCGTTACCTTGACCCTACTTGGAACTGCATATGCAGCGAAGAATAAAAAGGAGTTTGGGAGCATGTGGTTCCCAGCCTTAGGAAGAAACATCCTCTCCCTCTCTGTCCCAAGTCACGTGATCCCAGGAGACCGCAAGCTAAAATCACTGGTCTCGCAGGACCTTAAGTGACTAAGTACAAAATGCAAGAGTATCTGAAAAATCACCGAGGAAAGACAAAGCAAACATTGTATCCTACCTGCTAGGGAGAAAGAAGAAGGAAAAAAAAAATACAAGAAAGAGTAGGGGTTGACCCTAAGAGAGGGACCATAAGACCCAGAAACTGAGCTTTAAAAGAAAACACACAATTTTCCAATTCATTTCAGGTAAAGTTCTACCTTGATCAGTACCATATATATAATATAAATATATGCTCACAGCAGGATTATTCTGCTTATTTTTATTACTTACATGGAAACTGTTACCTTAAAGGGAAGTGGGGAAATTATGGCTTAAGGAAAGCTATTTGTGACAAGAGCCATCACAAAGCCTTAAGATTAATAATTTTCAGGAACAAAATGAAAATACCTCAGCAGGTCATCGGTGATTCCTTTTAAATCTCACAGAGATGAAATGTATGGGTCTAACGTGCTTCACAAAGGACAAGCTATTTAAAAATAAAACAAAAAATCCCTGGAGCTCTGAACCTCCAACCAATTCCCACAGGAAGGAAGGTAGGGGACAGGCAAGACACAGACAGAACGTTTTCCCCTGTCACCCCAAGGCCCAACAGGTGACTCAGGCAGCAGAGCATAGGAAAGGTTTTCAAAGAGGGAGAAAACCCAGGTTTGAATCCAACCTGTGCTACTGATAAGCTGCGAGGCCTGGAGGAAGTTATTCTTCCCTCCCCAAACTCTTATCCTATCTGCCAAAGGGATACAGTAATGTCCATTTTGCAGAGCTATTTGTAGATATTAAAAATTGTGTTAAATAAAGCAACTATTCCTTCCCTAAACACCCTTTCCCTCCCTTTCTTCTCCTCTTGGCTCACCCGTTTGTATGAGAAAGGAGTCCAGAAGAGGTTCAGGAAAAACGCAAGATTTACTGTTATCAGGCTAAGCTATGACTCCTGGCATAGACCCTTAACTACCCAGTGCAACTGAGCAAGCTTCAGATAAGTTACATGTTGAACCTCAGTGTCCTCCACTTTAAAGGAGAGCAGTCCCAATAGCATACTCCCCTCATGGACATGAGTTTGAGTGAACTCTGGGAGTTGGTGATGGACATGGAGGCCTGGCGTGCTACGATTCATGGGTTCTCAAAGAGTCAGACACGTCTGAGCGACTGAACTGAACTGAACTCACTGTGTTACAATGAGAACAAACAAGATCTTGTTAACATGAAAGCACTTTCAGTTTTAAATCTGCACAAACATTTGTGGTTGTTACTGTTGTTCTCCAGAAATAGAATATTCCAACCCATTTTGATCTTTTTGCTTATTTATTTCCCCCATCTGTATTTATTATAGTGAATAATAAATCAATAAACATTAAATTTATCAAAAATCATAATGTCACCTTTATTCCTTATAACTGTTAATAGTTGCTTCTGCAGCTGTTTGGAAGAAGTATCAGAAACTTAATGTTTCTTTCAAAACAAACTGGAGGTTTGTTGACGAACCAGGCATTGGGACAAGGAAGTGAATGGGAAAATGCAAAATTCAGCCAAGTAGAACAGACAAACCAAGAAATGATTTCAATATTGCGGCACCACCTGAGTTAAGTGCAGAGGGTACTAAGAATGCCAGGAAGAGAAGGCAAGACAATCTGGGGGATTTGGGGAAGGTTTCACTACAGCAATATGAGACCTGGGTCTTCAAGGATGTGCAAGTCCTCAACAGGTAGAAAGGAAGAGAAAGGTCATTCAGAGAAGAGAATACCAGGTGCAAAGGTACAGGGGCCCAAGAGAGATCCCATGCTCCAGCAGGGACAAGGGGAAGTTACTGTTTTTAATGTTTCTTCATAAAATATGATATGCAAAATAGTTTGCATATATTTTGGAGAAGGCAATGGCGACCCACTCCAGTACTCTTGCCTGGAAAATCCCGTGGACGGAGGAGCCTGGAAGGCTGCAGTCCATGGGGTCGCTGAGGGTCGGACCCGACTGAGCGACTTCACTTTCACTTTTCACTTTCCTGCATTGGAGAAGGAAATGGCAACCCACTCCAGTGTTCTTGCCTGGAGAATCCCAGGGACGGGGGAGCCTGGTGGGCTGCCGTCTATGGGGTCGCACAGAGTCGGACACAACTGAAGTGACTTAGCAGCAGCAGTAGCAATTGCATATATTTTATTATTTTCTAAAAATTCTTCTCATGAATGGATATTGAGTTTTCTTGCATACTTTCTTTGCATCTAATGATATTTAGTCTATGGGTTTCATTAATGTGAATTATAATAATAAGTTTGGGGATGGAAAACCATCCCTGCATTAGAAAATAAACACAACTTGATAAAATGTATCATAATAAAGAAAGAAGAAAAGAAAGACACACTGTAGATTGAAGACTTACTCCTTGAGGTGATAGGGAGGCTTAAGCTTGAAACCACTTTGATATGGCCCATGGTTTAGCAATATCCCCCTGATGGAAGGCTGGACCCATGAACCCAGGCCGTGTTTGCAGTTTCTATTCTGCGCTAGAAACTGGTGACACAGCCGTGAGAAAGAGTATTCCAGCACTCCCTCGGGGAGGGGAGTTGGTAGTCTTACTTGCTTTCATGCTCTGTGAGTAGCGGCCCCCACTGAGCAGCACTTCTGGCTTCATGCTTAGCCTCTGACCCTGCCCTTCACAGCCAATTTGCTGATGTGGGTGCCTGCTTTCTTGCTTGACCCTACTGTTGCCTTATCTGTGGCTTCTGGTGCGACCACGGATCACCCGCTTGTGAGTTGAGAGCTCTGTCCTCCAGCTTTCTGCCTTCTCTCCCCAGCCAGCCTGCTTTGACCTGCAGTGATGCTATGGACTGCCCAACGGCTCCTGAAACCATCTGTGAATGTTGGCGGCTCTCTATTCCACGCCCCTGCCCCCTGCTCCCTGTACGTACTTCCAGCACAAGTGAGGCAAGCATAATGCTCACGCTCACCAAGTCTGGCTTCATTCTCCTCTTCTGGGGCAAAGAGACAACAATTCATCACCTCCCTGACAGTTTGGGTTCTGGTAAATACAAGAAAAAAGGGGTATGAGCCACTCTCAGGCTTGGCCCTTAAAAACATCTGTGCAGGTTTTCTGTACTTGTTTCCGAGTTTTCTATACTAATTATCATGAACCTGGTGGCTTGATAGAATTGGAATTTATTTTCTCACCTTGATGAAGACCAGAAGTCCAAAGTCAGGGTGTCACTAGACTCACAGGCCCTCCAGAGACTCTATGGGAGAATCCCTCACAGCCTCTTCCAGCTTCTGGCAACTCAGTGTTCCTTGGATTATGGCAGCATCACTCCAAACTCTGCCTCTGTCTTCACATGGCCTTCATCCCTCTTTGGGTCTATGCCCAAATTTCCCTCTCCTTTCTCATGAAAAGACTGGTTTGGGGTTTAAATCTCACCCTAAATGCAGTATAATTTAGGATCCATCCAAGATCTCTTAAGTAAAGAATCCTCTCTCTCTCTTACAAAGATACTATTTCCAAATAAGCTCACATTGAGGTTCCAGGGAGGCATGTATCTGGGCGTTGTGGGGGGGCTTCAATATTTAACCCAGTCTAAAGGGCTTCCCTTTAGCTACCTGATGCAAAGAACTGACTCGTTGGGAAAAACCTGATGCTGGCAAAGACTGAAGGCAGGAGGAGAAGGGACGACAGAGGATGAGATGGTTGGATGGATCACCAACCTGATGGACATGAGTTTGAACAAGCTCCTGGAGTTGGTGATAGACAGGGAAGCCTGGCATGCTGCAATCCCTGGGGTCACAAAGAGTCAGACATGACTGAGCGACTGAACTGAACTGAACTAAAAGGTTCCCTAGTGGCTTAGATGTTAAAGAATTTACCAGCAATGCAGGAGACCCAGGTTCAATTCCTGGGTCAGAAAGATCCCCTGGAGAAGAGAACGGCTACCCTCTCCAGTATTCTTGCCTGGAGAATGCCATGGACAGAGAAGCCTGATAGGCTACAGTCCATGGAGTCAAAAAGAGTTGGACACAACTGAGCAACTAACACTTTTACGCCTTCACTTCCCATGCAACCTTGGAAGTTTCAGGATCCAGGTGGTACAGTCACCTGACGTCAGAGCCAGATCCTAGAAGGACCATGCCAAGCAGAATTCCCCAACACAAACCCTCCCTGGACATATACGGTGAGCAGAAAACCAAACTGTGGTGTGAAGTCACTGAGATTTCAGGGTTAATTTGTTACAACAGCAGAGCCCAGCCTGACTTGGCTACTACTTGAAACCCTGTGCCCTCATCCTGCAATCGAAACACTGTTTACAAGCCCAGGGATGACAGGCAATGTTTTCGTTTGGGTTCAATTTTTGCTCAAAAGCCCTGTTACGTGGCTCATGCTGAGTGTCCCAGCAATTTCTCCCAGAGCTTTGCTTGGCCTGGATACGACTATTTGGGAGGTTTCGTGTGCTCCCTGGGGAGTGTCATGAGGCTTCGCTGATAACATCGCTGTTTTCTCTACAGGTCTCAGAGGACAATGCGGTAGCCAGTGTGAGTTAGTTCTTGCTTTTACTGGGGCAGGGAAGAGGGAGAAAGGGGTCAAATGTGAATGCTTTCCAGCTACATTCATCCAAAAGTAAACCAAGAAAAATAGTAGCTAGTGCCCCTCTCCTACAAAAGTACACCAGGTTTCAAGTCATACTGATTTGGGCTAAAATGTCCCAATTTTTGAGTTTCTTAAACTCAACAGCTACAATGTGAATGTCACCTTTTATCACAGAGCCCTAGTTCTCTTATGTTTTAGAAGAAGGGAGTAAATACCACCTTTACTTCACAAGTGCCTTTCAGGAGTAAACAAAACTAGATACATGCTTAGCTGAGTGTTCTGATGACAGCAGCTACTGGATAAAGGTGAACTCCCTTTGTTCCTATAAACAGGCCAATGTGTTCCCACCTGGACCTTCTGCTCTTCTGGAGCAAGATGAAAGCTAAAATGACACACAACCATGATCTTCACCACAGTCCTGATGACTCCCAAGCATTTTCTCCTTTTCCCTAGTCCATTCTTTTAGATACTATCAATATCAATATTAGTATTAGTATTAGTATCAGAGAAGGCGATGGCACCCCACTCCAGTACCCTTGCCTGGGAACTCCCAGGGATGGCGGAGCCTGGAAGGCTGCAGTCCCTGGAGTCACTTAGAGTCGGACACGACTGAGCGACCTCACTTTCACCTTTCACTTTCATGCATTGGAGAAGGAAATGGCAACCCGCTCCAGTGTTCTTGCCTGGAGAATCCCAGGGATGGCGGAGCCTGGCGGGCTGCCATCTATGGGGTCGCACAGAGTCGGACACGACTGAAGTGACGTAGCAGCAGAATATTAGTATATTTCTTGGAAATAGCTTCCAAGATAGTAGATGGACTGGCTAACCTCCTTAACCAGCTTGGTTTTGCTCTTAAACACTCTAGGAGAGTTATTTTGATCCTTTAATTAGATTGAAAGCTCTCTGAATACAGGACTAGGCCTTATTCTATTTCTATACACTGCACAGGAGTCAGCACAGTGCCAAACTGACCAAAGGCGCAAATTCATTGACCAACCACCGAGAAAACAGAGGAAAGAAAGTTCCTGTGACTAATACAGGATTTGGCCTCCAACAACAAATTAGTGGGCCAGTATGAAATTAACTGGTACATGCACAGAGCAGAGAGAGGAGAAACAGCAGTTGAAATATTTAAGAAATGGACCCAAAAAAAGGGAGGCTTCATTCATCTCCACTCTAGGGATTTGGTGGGTCCCTCCATAAATAACTAGTGGTCTCTTTATCACATCCCTTTCCCAGCTGGGTCAGCAAAGCTTACTCATAGTTGCACAAAGGCATGAAAATAAATTATATGCTATTGATGTTATAGCCTAAGTTATATAATACATATCTGTTACAAATTGCTTTGTACTACTTTGTACTGGGCACTATTCTGAGGGTCTTATTACCTACACATTAATTCATTTAGTCTTTACAACTCTACAACATTGATGCTCTTGTTACCACCATCTTACCATGAAGAGACTGAAACCCAGAGTGGTTAACTGGCCCCAAATCACAGAACTAATAAGTCTCAAGACCTGGCAGTCTGACTCCAGAGTCCATGTACTCAGCCATGAGGTTATACTGTCTCTTAAGGGGAAGGAGGGGAGGTGAGAAAAATAAGCCTCCAGCCAAAACAGTATCTGGCAGAGGGGCTTACAACTTAAATAGACTCTAAAGAGACAGCTCTTCAGCAAAAGAAGCTAGTAGCAGGAGCAGTGAACTGATCCAGCAGCCACAAATACAAGGGGCAGTGCCTACATAGGAGAGAGCTGGCGCAACTCTCCTTAACGGTAACGGGAGCTTGGACAGAGGCCACCTCCTAAGCGGACACCTTTGGTCTGAGATGGGACTACCCTAGGACTAGAGCCCAGCACAGCAGGAGCATCTGAGGGCCCAGGAACACACAGTCCCACAGCTCTGAGGGCTTCAGAACACACACATTGAAGCAAAGGATATCGAAGAGGGTGGGAAGAGGTTCCAGAAAGCCTTGATGGGTCCGTTTTGAGCTTCACATCTCTAATGTAAAAATGGCTCAAGGCAAGAGACAGACAGCATTCCCACCAGCCTTGAGAAGACCAGCAACCCACACCCCTCGCTTGTTTCCCATTACTGAATAAATCATTTCAGTTTCCTCCAGCTTTGGCCCTGCTCCACCATAAACAGAGAGCAAACCAGGGCTTCGCACTCGATGCTGTCATCAAAAGCAGAGGGGGCAATGGCGTTCTCTCCCAGACTCTCAGCCCTTGTGAGCAATGTCCCCTCCTCCCCCCTCAAGCACAAAGGAACGAGCAATATTTGACGGTTACTTCTTTCATCTCTGCAGCTTTGAAAACCTCAAACGTCATATCAGATCAACAACAAAGAGCAGGGACTTCAGGAGTTGACAGCATGGCCATAATTAAAGACGATCATCGATAAGCTGCCATGTTAAACAATAGCATGTTATAGCTGCTCCAAAACCAGCTGTTTACCTTTCAGACTTTCTATGGAAAGGTTTAAACAGGTGCAGATAGGCAAACAGGAGATAGGACCTTTTCTTCTCTTTAAGACGGTGTATAATATACAGCATGCTATTCCCTTGTTGATAGTGTCCAAATCATTTACTCCGGGAAAATAACCTCTGGTAACTGATAAGAATCTAAAAGTAGCACTTTTGGAAAATATGACCAGTACATTGCCAAAGATAAAATGGGTAACAATCCCAAAACTGCTGTCTTAAGTTTCTTCCGGCCCATGGACCTCAGTCTTTCTCTTTGTAAAATAAGGAGATTGTATTTCAGGCTCATGTTGACATGTAGAAGCTCTTCTACAATACCAGCCCAACAGACTACAGGAAAACTCCAGAAAGCCTTGAGGGAGGACCAGCAGCCTTCTTGCCCTAAAAGGCCTCCAAAATAGTTCTAGAACTTTGAGAACTACTGAACTGAATCATCTCTGTGATTTCCTTGGAGGATCAAAAGTACATGATTCTCAAGAAGAAAAAAAGTGAAAAATGAGTAAAACACTTGCTTTATCTTTGGTCCACAACGTTTTTCTGCTGAACAGATATGGTCCTGAGTCAATGAATAATAGAAAAGGTAGTTTTAAATAGCTTCTTCTCCATTTCTCCTTGAGTTTTGGGCAGGGCTAACGACACCAATAGCAAAGGGAAAGAGGCAACATTAGAGCAATGATAAGTCCCTGGTTAAGAAACTGAGGTTCTCGGCTGGGTATCCACGGGTGCAGCATCCCAGCATCCCAGGCAGTTCTGAGGGGAGCAGGAAGTATGTGTTTCTACAAGGCTCTCCTGCCTCAGAATCTTCTGCCAGCTCCTGAGACCTGTGCTTGTCTTATTTCCAATTCTACCTTATGCTGGAAATTTCCAGGGAATCCTAAAGCTCCTAAAAAGTTCCTCCAAAGAGAAGCAGGAACTTTCCCATGAACAAGGCCAGAAGAACTGAAGTAGGAACAAGAGGACTTTCTACAGAGTCATCAAGAGATGGCTCTGGAGCCCCTCCAGCAGAGACCCAACTCACTGGAATTTGGGAGGTTTCCCCATGTACAAGGACTGTTATCACCTCATTCATACAACTACATCCACGGTGGGGGAGGGGAGTCCACACAGGCCGTGCTGAAGGCCCCACATAGGACACCACAACTGACAGTGACTACTGGGGGACTTTCTGATACGTGACTATGAAACACGGCTGGAATAAGCATAGAGTGGTCACTTACACTTTGGCAAACCAAAGATCTCAAAATGTGTAACAAGAGGAAAATATCCAGTGCACATGTGGGACAGACCTAAAGAATGAGTCTGAATCTGACCTTTATGAAAGCATATTAGAAAATCCTCAATTGAACAGACCTAATGTCATTGCTGGGCCCCTGTCAGTGGTGGGGGGTGGGGGTGGGAAGTGGGGAGGAAGGGGAACGGGGGGACTCACAAAATCTCCGAAGACAAAGATCAAGCCGCAAAGCAGCTTACTTCTGTGAAGAGGGTGGGTGATGTTCAGCTAGTCCCAGTGGACAGGTAGATGAACCACACTTCTTGAGTGGGGCTGGGCCCCGGGCCCTCCTCCACCCCTACCACCACTGCTGACATCATTCTTGAGAGCTCTGCTTCCTTCCAGCCCAGAGAGCTTCATTCTGAAAACAATGACCCTTTATGGAGAGCTATCATCCCAGCTTAAGTTCTGAAAAATCAAAGGGCCAATATGTCTGAGCTGGAGAAAGCATCTCTCAAGAATCTGGGAAAACTGCCTGGAGTGGTTTGTATTTAGTGGTAATATCTTGTCCTTTTGACTTGTCAGATTGTCTTGCTGCTTTCAGAATGAAAGCAGATATAAATAAACCCAAAAAATAAAAAGTGTTTGAGATAGACTACTGATCACTGGTTTATTTTATTTTATTATTATTATTTTTTCAGTTGAGAAGCCTCACAGTTTCCAAGCATGGTTATGTTATAGTAATACGCTTTGTCATAAATTTACTATATCCTTCTGCTTGTCTATGAAACAGTCTGCTCCTCATCTTTCTAAACTTGGACTGGATACAGAACTTTTAACTTAAAATATCTAACAATATGTCATACGCACCAGAAGATACATGACAGCTATTTCTAAGATACATAATATTATTAATTGTTTTGGAGTGGAATTGAACTGTTATGAATCTAAAAAGTATAAAAATGACATTTAGCCATCAACAGTTCTTGAAACATTATATACACAAAAGAAGAAATACTAACAAGTCCAACAGTACTCATCATTTCAAAATTATACCCTTTGAAGCCAGAATGACATTAAGAGAAACAGAAAGAATGTAAGAACTTAAAATAAAATTGTAATGCTTGAAAATATTAAGCTTATGTTCTGATAAAAATTAAGTGTGAGCTAAATTATTTTTTATGTTTGTGGAAATGTCAAACAATGTGCTGTCTTCTTAAACTATTTAAAGAGCTGTGGCTCAAGTGTGTGGAGAGGATCTGTAGGATACAAACAACGCTGAGCAGAGGAACAGGCTGATTTACTGCAATTTACTTCAATTCACTTAGAATTGACTGAGAACCTACTGAGTTCATGCTGTATTATGTAACATGAAGATACAGACTCAGACGAGCTTGCAAACTTCCTGTGGGGGCAACAGAGGTGTATACAGTCTTAAAATAATGAAAAAAAATCTTGAATTAAATGCTCAAATGAGGGCTACTAGTAAGTAAGTAATACACAAGGTTCAGTTCAGTTCAGTCGCTCAGTCGTGGCCGACTCTTTGCGACCCCATGAATCACAGCACGCCAGGCCTCCCTGTCCATCACTAACTCCCAGAGTTCACTCAGACTCACGTCCATCGAGTCCGTGATGCCATCCAGCCATCTCATCCTCGGTCATCCCCTTCTCCTCCTGCCCCCAGTCCCTCCCAGCATCACAGTCTTTTCCAATGAGTCAGCTCTTCACATAAGGTGTCCAAAGTACTGGAGTTTCAGCTTCAGCATCATTCCTTCCAAAGAAATCCCAGGGCTGATCTCCTTCAGAATGGACTGGGTGGATCTCCTTGCAGTCCAAGGGACTCTCAAGAGTCTTCTCCAACACCACAGTTCAAAAGCATCAATTCTTCGGCGTTCAGCCTTCTTCACAGTCCAACTCTCACATCCATACATGACCACTGGGAAAACCATAGCCTTGACTAGACAGACCTTAGTTGGCAAAGTAATGTCTCTGCTTTTGAATATGCTATCTAGGTTGGTCATAACTTTGGTTAGAGCAGGAATAACTAAATTTGAGCCAGAGAAACTAAGCTCTTGCCCCACTCAAGAGGTAGAATTTTAGCTGCATCCTAAAGGTAAAACCATATTTAGAAAGATAAAAAGAAGTCCCAGTGGTATTTACAGTAGGAGAGGCAGCTTCAATAGAGGCCTAAAGGCTGAGCAAATATGGGGGAAGGGCACACTGAAAGGTGTGACCCAAACAAAGGCCTGGACCTCAGGTTTCCCTCAGGTCAAAAGCATGGAGAGCATCCATCCGACTCCTCCTTCCAAACTGCTTCTCTCCCTGCTTCTCAGAGCCCCATCTGACTTGGAACTCAAAGTTCCCAGGGTCCCTTTCTCACTAGACTTGCTTCTCAAACCCAAATAGGAGGGACCCTAATGGGTTCATCATTGTATGAGTCAGAAACTCCCACCCCTGGCTCCCACGACTGTGCTTATTTGAAGAGCCCATAAATTGGTATCTGTCTTTCTGACTTACTTCATTTAGGATGAGCATCTCTAGGTCCATCCACATTGCTGCAAATGGCATTATTTCATTCTTTTTTATGGCCAAGTAGTATTCCACTGTATAAATGTACCAAATCTTCTTTATCTATTCGTCTGTCACTAGACATCTAGGCTGTTTCCATGTCTTGGCTGTTGTGACTAGCGCTGCTGTGAACAGGGGGCGCATGAGTCACTCTGAATTATCATGCTGTCTGGGTACATGCCTCGGAGGAGGGCTGCTGAATCCTATGCTAGGTCTGTTTTCCGCTTTCTGAGGAACCTCCACTCTATTTTCTACAGTGTCTGTACCAACTACATTTCCACCAAGAGTGTAGGAGAGTTTCCTTCTCTCCACACCCTCTCCAGCATTTGTTATTTGCAGAGCTTTTAATGATGGTTATTCTGACTGGTGTGAGGTGGTACCTCACTGTAACTTATATTTGCATTTCTCTAATTATGAAGGATGTTGAATATCTTTTCATGCGCCTACTGGACATCTGTGTGTCTTCTTTGAAGAAACATCTGCCAAGGTCTTCTGCCATTTTTTCAATTGGTTTCTTTTGTTGTTGTTGTTGAGCTGTTTGAATTTTTTGTATATTTTGGAAATTAAGCCCTTGTCTAAACTACAGCACAAATAAACATATCTAAAAAACACAAACAGAATCCTAGACACAGAGAACAAACTTGTGGTTGCCAAAGAGGAGGGTGGGAGGGAGATGGATAAACTAAGAGTTTGAGGTTGGTAGATGCAAACTATTCCATTTAGAATGGATAAACAACAAGGTCCTAATGTATAGCATAAGGAACTATATTCAATATCCTATGATAAACCATAATGGAATAGAATGTATAAAGGAATGTATGTATGTATATAACTGAGTTTCTTTACTGTTCAGCAAGGATTTGCACAACATTGTAAATCAACTATACTTCAGTTTTCAAAAAAACAATACAATAAAATAAAAAAGAGTCCATCAAATCAATCAGAACTGGAAGTGGCCATGCCTTTCACCTACCTGGCATATTACAACCTTTCCATTGAACCCTCTGTGCCACCCTGAGATCAATGGTTCTCAACCAACAGGGACTTTGCCCCCTAAGGGACAACTGACAATATCTGAAGATGTCTCTGTTTTGTCACAAAGGACAGGAGGATGTGTTCCTATTATCTAGTGGGTAGAGACCAGGCAGGTAGCCAAAAGTCCTGAAGTGAGCAAGGCAACCACCTACAACAAAGAATTTTCAGCCTACAACATCAATACTGGTGAGACTGTGATGCAATGAATATTAACATTCTCAATATTTTCTGAATATATCTATATTACATGATGGAACACCTTCTTAAACTTGATCCTGACCCATCAATTTCCAGGAGGCTCAGCTCAACTTCCAAGGTGCTTTCTCTGGTGAAGTTGCCTGATCCATGCAGCTCTGATGACTCTACTCCACTTGCTCCTACCCCATAAGTGAGGTACACAGAGGAGAGGGGGTACTCCAGCTACGAAATGTGTCCTCCACTCAAGCAAATCATATATTCAGACCTAAACTCAACTAGATACAAACTAGTTTTGTATTAACCTAGATATAGGATACTGAAAACCAGTGATGTACTCGGTACACTTTGTACCTTTCCAAAGCTAGATAATACATTATCCAAGTATTTGCTATTTGAGTACTTTCAGTTTTGAGTTTGCATAAAGAAACAAAAGTCATCATATCCTAAAAAGATTCACTTTGAACTGGCCATTTATAAAACTGGTTCCCACTCAAACATCCCTTTCAACTAGTATCCATCCATGATGCCTGTATCAACAGTTTAATGCTGTTTGATGTGCAAAAGCTATATAAGGCCCTAGTGCAAATCAGCTATGAAATGATGTGAAAACTTCAGCAAATTATGTGAGGTTTCATGAACTCAACTGGAGTGATGTTGAAAAAATGCTCAAATTATACTCAGAATCACTGATTTTACATTCCTCAGTTCAGCTGCTCAGTCGTGTCCGACTCTTTGCGACCCCATGAATCACAGCACACCAGGCCTCCCTGTCCATCACCAACTCTCGGAGTTCACTCAGACTCACGTCCATCGAGTCTGTGATGTCATCCAGCCATCTCATCCTCTGTCGTCCCCTTCTCCTCCTGCCCCCAATCCCTCCCAGCATCACAGTCTTTTCCAATGAGTCAACTCTTCGCATGAGGTGGCCAAAGTACTGGAGTTTCAGCTTTACCATCATTTCTTCCAAAGAAATCCCAGGGCTGATCTCCTTCAGAATGGACTGGTTGGATCTTCTTGCAGTCCAAGGGACTCTCAAGAGTCTTCTCCAACACCACAGTTCAAAAGCATCAATTCTTCGGCGTTCAGCCTTCTTCATAGTCCAACTCTCACATCCATACATGACCACAGGACAAACCATAGCCTTGACTAGACAGACCTTAGAAGAACTGTACAAAAAAAGATCTTCACGACCCAGATAATCACGATGGTGTGATCACTCATCTAGAGCCAGACATCCTGGAATGGGAAGTCAAGTGGGTCTTAGAAAGCATCACTACGAACAAAGCTAGTGGAGGTGATGGAATTCCAGTTGAGCTGTTTCAAATCCTGAAAGATGATTCTGTGAAAGTGCTGCACTCAATATGCCAGCAAATTTGGAAAACTCAGCAGTGGCCACAGGACTGGAAAAGGTCAGTTTTCATTCCAATCCCAAAGAAAGGCAATGCCAAAGAATGCTCAAACTACCACACAATTGCACTCATCTCACATGCTAGTAAAGTAATGCTCAAAATTCTCCAAGCCAGGCTTCAGCAATACATGAACCGTGAACTTCCTGATGTTCAAGCTGGTTTTAGAAAAGGCAGAGGAACCAGAGATCAAATTGCCAACATCCCCTGGATCATCAAAAAAGCAAGAGAGTTCCAGAAAAACATCTATTTCTGCTTTATTGACTATGCCAAAGCCTTTGACTGTGTGGATCACAATAAACTGTGGAAAATTCTAAAAGAGATGGGAATACCAGACCACCTGACCTGCCTCCTGAGAAATCTGTATGCAGGTCAGGAAGCAACAGTTAGAACTGGACATGGAACAACAGACTGCTTCCAAATAGGAAAAGGACTATGTCAAGGCTGTATATTGTCACCCTGCTTATTTAACTTCTATGCAGAGTACATCATGAGAAACGCTGGACTGGAAGAAACACAAGCTGGAATCAAGATTGCCGGGAGAAATATCAATAACCTCAGATATGCAGATGACACCACCCTTATGGCAAAAAGTGAAGAGGAACTAAAAAACCTCTTGATGAAAGGGAAAGTGGAGAGTGAAAAAATTGGCTTAAAGCTCAACATTCAGAAAACTGAGATCATGGCATCTGGTCCCATCACTTCATGGGAAATAGATGGGGAAACAGTGTCAGACTTTATTTTGGGGGCTCCAAAATCACTGCAGATGATGGTTGCAGCCATGAAATTAAAAGACGCTTACTCCTTGGAAAAAAAGTTATGAGCAATCTAGATAGCATATTCAAAAGCAGAGACATTACTTTGCCAACTAAGGTCCGTCTAGTCAAGGCTATGGTTTTTTACATTCTTAGACCAACTAAAAAAGAGAAAATAAAGAGGAGAACACAACAGGAGTTTTATTAGGCTAACTTAAATATCAAACAAAAGCTCATATAAACAACTCTTATGATCAGACAATGAAAACAAATGTAAAGTAAAAGATGGGCTTCTCAGGTGGCTCAGCGATAAAGAATCCATCTGCCAATGCAGGAGACACAGGTTTGATCCCTGAGTTGGGAAGATCACCCAGAGAAGGAAATGGCAACCTACTCCAGCATTCTTGCCTGGGAAATCCCATGAACAGAGCCTGGAGGTCTACAGCCCATGTGGTCACAAAACAGTCAGACACGACTTAGCAACTAATCAACAACAACAAAGTAAAAGACATATGGGGCAAGTATGTAATTTTATATGAAAAAAAAAGGGAAAAATGTAATTGTTGAACTTTTTGTTTTAAGAATTATACTATAGTTGCAATTACAGCTAAAAATATTTTTGATACAAAATATATATACATATATACATAATTTTGAGTTTTGGCTTTTAAGATCAAATTCCAAAATTTCCCTGATATTTGCTATTACATTTTACTTTCCATTTAAGTTGGTTCACTTTAGGTGATCCTTCTTCTCCAGTATAATTATCTTCATACTACAGCCCTCCTCTGGAAGATCCTGACCACCTGAAGCAAAAGCAGAACTACAAGACAGCCTAAATATCTTTCCCACTCTCACTGTGTTCCCACACTTGCCTTTCACAGACCTGGTTGATTCTGTATCAAAGTGTCCAAAGATCTTCTTCACCTCTGACAACCACAACTGACTTGCAAAAAGTGGAGACTAGAAGGTATATAAAGAAAGTCTGAAAGCAGAAGCAACAGGCCCTCCTAGATCTATACTCAAATCCCATTGCTATTAGAATAAAATTCCAATTTTCAGTCAGAGCTCATCAGACCCTGAGAAATCTGACCCCTGCCTGCCTCTTCATCTTAAACCTCTTTCAATCTCTTCACTTGGTTATCTCTGGTCCTCAAACTTGCTAAACCTTCTCATACCCTGTGGCCTTCACATGTTTCTGAAATGTTTATCTCCAGTTCTTTCCATCTGATCCACAAGTATCAGTATAAGTGACTTCTCATCAGCCTATTCAAAGTACCTTCAATACAGATACTTAGTAGACATTGAAAAACTATTTGTTAAATGGATGAACAATGGATAGATGGATGAAAGGGTGAGTAAATGGATGGTTGGATAGATGGAGCTAATTTGTGTGGGAGAGTCTTTTGATATCTACTGTCAATAGCCATCATTCCCTAAGGCCATTTTCCAAGCAATTGTTCCTTTCCCTTGGATCATTTGAGATTGAATCAGTGAATCCAGAGCTAGGCAGGAAAGAGCCTGATTAAGGTCGCTGCACCAACCCCCAGGGATGGTTCCCTGTCATCCATTTTCTCATGCTCTGTGTCAAGTCTTGCCTCCAGCCCCTCCAATGGCAAGGCTTCCCTTACCTCCCCAGGGGCATGTCCACACACTCTCCCCATTGTGAAATCTGTCCTGATTTTCCCAGCCTAAATTCCTCTCTGCTTAACTGCGCCCCATTACTCACAGCTCTCTCCCTCTGGACCACAACAAACAACAGCTCTGGAACTCACATTCTCTTCCTGGCTTTCCACAACTTCCCAATTCCACTCCCTAACCCTTGATGAAACAGCATGGCGTGAGACCATGGAGAAGGGTTCACACAAATGTTCAGAATTAGAACTTGGTCAACACCAGTCTCACCCCCCACCCCCGCATCTCCCTCTCTCATCCATCATTCCCTCCCCTTCCCTCCCCTAGCCTGCACAGAACCAATCTGGCTTTATTTTCCCATTACACAATTCTTTCAAAACATAATCCTATGCTTGAATAGAAACGTCAAGTTGTTAGTGATGGTGGCTTCTGGGAAAGGGAAGGTTGTCGGAGGAAAAAGATTTTTTTGTTGTTGTTGATACCTTTTGCATTTTTCACTGTGCACATATAACTATTTTTTCAATTGTGGTATGATATACATAACAGAAGTTTCCATTTTAACCATCTTTAAATGTAGAGTTCAACCACTACCACCATGGAAACAATGTTTTTCAGTAAATTTTTAAATTAAATGCTTATAATGCAGCTCTTGATCAAATAGATACACGAGATAAAGAAAATAGGAAAGAAGGTGCTCTGCCTGGCATGAGCCACTGAAAACAAAGATTAATGTCACTTAGCTATTTTTGATGTATTAAAACTTTAAAATACAGGGAAAGAGACACTTCATAAAAAATAAAAGGAGAAAAGGAATAAAATACAAAAAATTTGAAAACTACGGTTACACACACACACATTATTTATAATTACGGTGGGCCAAAAATAAGCATGTGCGTATTCAATCAAGTATAGGGAACAGACATCTTAACAAAACAGAATTATGGCTATCGCAGCAGTCTGTGAGAAAAATTATTAGCTTTATTACTCGAAAAGTAGTTTGAATAGGAGTCTTCCAGCTGTTCAATCTGATCATCAGAACATTGCCAGTTTTCTCTGCCACAGAGTCTTTCTGTGCAGTGGGTAACTTGTTGCAATTAAGGGATTTTCTCACTTCTTAATAATTATCAGATTTGGAACATTTTTCTGATAAGTAATCATCCAAGTGGTATCACACTCCACTCCTCTGATATAATTTTGTAACTTGCTGGAAGTGACAAAGACTGCCGCACGTGAAGACGGTGATTTGTGTGTCTCGAGTAGCTGGACTCAAAGTTAAATTCCCCCCATCTGACAGCATGAAGGCTGCAGCAAACCTCTGATTGCAGTTTCTGCAATCAAAACACTCCCTCAAATCCCACAGGTTTCATAGGACATGCACACTTGGCCCGTCCCTGATGAGTTCCAGCTTCCATTAAGTCTGACTTCTCCTCAGAGTAAGTATTCTTTCAACACTGTTATCTCAGGTCTGAATTACAAGCACTGGCTGGTTCAGGAAAAGCTAGCTATCTGGAAAAAAAAGGCTGTCTAGGAGACCAGTTATGTTTAGTAGTGCAAAAAAATTATAATCCTAATTCATTGGAAAAGACCTTGATGCTGAGAAAGATTGAGGGCAGGAGGAGAAGGGGGCAACAGAGGATGAGATTGTTGGATGGCATCACCAACTCAATGGACATGAATTTGAGCAAACTCTGGGAGATAGTGAAGGACAAAGGAGAAGAGTGTGCTGCAGTTCATGGGGTCACAAAGACTCGGACATGACTTAGTGACTGAACAACAGAAGCATTTTTAGTTTGCAGCTCACAATTATACCTATATATTTATTCCAAATCTCCCTCTCTCTCCAACCCCAATCACACACACACACACACACACACCATTGCATTTTACTATATAACACAGCTGCTTTTTTACAGTAAAGAACCCCAAAGAGCTACCTGGCTATCAGAGTTGACGCTGTGACATAATGGTAGACTTTTCTAGGTTCAGTGAGGTTTACTTAATGTAACAGAAGCTGAGACTGAGGGACTACAATCTAAGAATAGGGACAAAGCAGAAAAATATCTGTGTCTGACTTTAGCTCAAGACTCTGAAAAACAGTACATGAACAGAAATGAAAATTAACAGCATGTCAGGAGTAACCCACTGGAGTAAGATCTGGAATATGTACATTCAAATACAAACTTCAGAGTTTACCAGCTGACATTCAAATACAAACTTCAGAGTTTACCAGCTGAATATCTTAAGTATATTTCAACCTGGTGGTTCCCTTACTTGTATAATGGGTGATTATTATCCACCCAAAGTAGAAGGTTCTTAAGGGAATAAAATAATGATAAAGCACAGCAGAGAAATTACTAAGGCTATTTGTTCAATAATTTGCCCCTCTTCTGTCCTTTATGGGCCCTGCCTATAAAGTATAGCAATGGGGGAAAATGAGCTGCCCAATACTGATATCCATTCAGTCTCTAGGCCATTAGGGGCTGTATGAGATTCCTGTCACTGGGGTACCAAACGACCAACATGTTGACTTCCAATGACAGAAATGTATTCTTCCACAGTTCTGGAGGCAAAAAGTCTGAAATCAGCGCCACTGGGCTTGATCAAGATTTCAGCTGGGTCACACTCCCTTCAGAAGCTCTTGGGGAGAACCTGTTCCACGCCCCTTCCAGCTTCTGACACCTGCCAGCACTCCCTGGCTTGCTGCCACCTCCTCTAATCTCCAAGGCCAGCATCTTTGACTCTGTTCTGCCTTCACATCACCTTCTCTGTGTATAGATCAAATATTCCTCTGCCCCTCCCCTTCATAAGGATGGTGGTGGTGGTTTAGTTGCTAAATTGTGTTCAACTCTTTGCAATCCCGTGGACTGTAGCCCTCCAGGCTCCTCTGTCCATGGGTTTCCCCAGGCAAGAATACTGGAGTGGGTTGCCATGTCCTCCTCCAGGGCATCTTCCTGACCCTGGGACCGAACCTGTATCTCCTGCTTGGCAGGTGGATTCTTTACCACTGAGCCACCAAGGAAGTCCCTCACAGGATATATGTGATTCAATTTAGAACCTATTCAGATTATATCCCCTTATATCCCCCTATGGGGATATAATCTCCCCATCTCAAGGACCTGAACTTAATGCCATGTAAGGTAATGCTTACAGGTTCAAGGGACGAAAATATCACATCTTGGGGAAGGACATTTTAAAGTCTACTACAATTACCAAAATCACAAAGGACAAATAGATCAGGAAAAGAAGCTTCTTAAAAATTTGAATTATTCTTTGAAGTAGAAACCATAATAATTCATACCCTAATTTATACTGGGATATGAATAAATGTTATCAGTCTTCCAGGCAGCAGTAAGACAGAGTCATTAGATGGACATGAATTTGGTTTAAGAAATCAAAACATAAAGGTGAGCCTGGCAGAGGACCCTAGCAGGTGCATGAAAGCCAGGTACAAGGCAATAGAAAAGGGTCTAAACCCCAGGGAGGGGCTCAAAACAAAAGACAGACAAACCTCCCTTTCATTTTCTACCTTAGCTGAGAGCCATCCTACATATAAGCCACAAGGGAAATGAGAAACCCTGACTACCAAACATCAATCTGCGAGTTCATTCTTTCTTCATTCCTTGCAACAAACGCACAACAAACGCTTATCGAGCAAATGTTATAGACAGGATGCTACCCACAGCACTGGGGATGAAGCAGCCAAGAGAATGGATCAGAGAGCCACATCCTCACAAGAATTAAGTCAATTCAGTGCAGCAGCTGTTTACAGAGGACCTACTATGTGGCAGATACTTGGGTGCACATGCCCAGATCGATTCCTGAACTTCCTCTGCAAAACAAAGTTGGCGATTTTCCTAAGGAAGTGGCCGGTACTGAGGTAGACACTCAAGCCTCCCAACGATCTATCCTGCGAAGGTCAGTGCAGAAGCCCAGAGCACATGGGCAGCCGTGTTTCAGGATATGGTGTAGCGCCTAGGGCCACCACTATCTACCTCCTCACCTTGTCAGCCTCACATAACGGATTCTGAGAGCTCCTCCTGTCTCTCTGATTGCACACTCCATGCTTCCCACAGGAGGGCTGCCTGATGAAGTGGCATTCCATCTTCTCTGCCGGGTCATGTCAGGCTCAGCATCACCACACCGAGTGGGCACCCCAGTGGCTGGAGGGGAGCCATTCTGAGCACGTGAAGAATGGGGATGCAGGGGCTGGAGAGGAGAGGGGAAGGTGGCTCCTTTTCATTCTGCATGTGAGCTTCTCTGGGTCCCATAAATTCCTCTACCCTGTATATTTCACTCAGCTGTCTAAATGAGGTTTGCTCATATAGCCACCACTGTGCAGAATCAATCATGCCCTTCTGCACAGAATGTTAATTGTGTGCCTCTCAAAAAGAAAAAAAAAGGCATACTGCAGAGGCCTTAGAAGAAATTCAAAATCTGTTTTGTTTTTAATTCACCATACTTTTAAAACTGCTATGTGAAGTAAATAGTCACAGTCCCAGGCGTGATCCAGCTGCAGTCCAGGTGCCTTTTTCAAGGCTGGGGAGAGGAATATTAAGAAACCTCTTCCCACCCCCATCAATTGTTCTACACATTTCCCGAGTCAGCTGCCGGCTGCCTGAATAAAGAAGCTCTGAGCCCTCCCAGGAACGAGTGTTCTGGTTAACTCCACACAAAATGGCCCATTCAAATCAACCTGGGCTGCAAATCTTTGTTTGTATCTGGCAGGGGTTGACTCATCTGAGAGGTAGGAAAGGAAAAGAAAAACAACAGAATCATCTCCTCAGCTTCCTTATACAACAAAGCAGTCACTACGTGAGGCTGCCTATCACCAAAGTGAAATTCACTAAGTGAGAGGCAGCTGAAAAAGTCTTTACGGAGTCACCATCTAAGTGCCTGCAAATCAGTCATGTCTGTTTCAGGGAATCTTATTTTTTATTCTGTAGAGGTCACATTATTAAACTACAGATCATGATATCATGTGCTTAGAGAGGGCAAAGATGCTTTGAACACACACACACACACACACACACACTCTAACACCTCTTTGCAAGGTGGGCAAAGAGCTGACTCCACAGCTAGAGACTTCAAGGATCCCATTGTTTTCAAAAAGGCTGGATGGACACTGTGACAAGCACACTGCCTTCCACCACCAATTTTGGGAACATGTGAAAAATACGGTATGCTGCTTGCTGGTATGTGGTCCGAGATGACTCATAAATCTTCCTTTATCTCCTTCGTGGTGTTAGCAGAAAAGGATGAGTTGCTTTTTTCCATCTCATTCTCCCGTCTATCTGTCTGTTAGCCGTGCCCTTGAGCAAAGATTACTGATGCCCTGCCTTTGATATATGACACATCACCCACAGCAGCTTTTCATCAAGTGAATTAACCTGGAAAAATGCAAACCCACCTGCCAGTTGCTTCCAAACTTTGCACAATTCCTTTGTGTACTTCCTCTCTAGCGTGCATCAGGCAGGAAAGCAGCAAGGGTAAGCTCAAGAAATATGGAAAATTAAGAGAATCTTAACTGGGGTCTCTGGGAAATAATTCACTGGCTGGAGTCAGCTGCTTTTGCATAAGCACTTTCAGAAGAGGTTTAAGTGAAAAGCGCCAGCTTAAGCCACACTTTAAAATGCTTTGCACCTGAGCTGGAAAATGCCATTTTCCCCCTGTGTGGCTGGAATAATGACAAGAGCCTTGGCAGTCACTGATGACATGGTTACAGAAACTATTTGGTGATTTCTAATCAATAATCAAGATGGGCTGAGGAGGAGCCTAGGGTAGGAAGGAGTAAACGGACTGAAGAAAGAGAGGAAGAAAATGAGAGGCTAAACCAGGCAGGAGCAAAACTGAAGAAGAGCAGGGAAAGCAGGGCTGAAATGAATCTGGATTCTTCTGCCAGCCGCTCGCACAACAACTCTATGAAGCCAGATTCATTGACATTCGGTTTCAGAAGGCTCCAAATTACTATGAAAGAGTAAAGACAGACAGCAACTTTGATACCTGACAGTAATCCTCAGTCTACATGTTCAAGCAGAAGGCACTTTGGAAAGCATCAAGTCAGCACCTTTGCACCTTCAGCTAGAGAGAGCTGAGGTTCAGAGAGGACCCCAGCCATCCAGGGTCACATAGCCAAGCAAGGAGGGACTAGGCTGGAATTCAAGCTCCCCAGTTCCAATGTTCTATCCAGTGCAACACACTCCTCCCAACCAGGCTTTAGATTCCTCCCCCAACTCAGCCCACCCTCCCCTGAAAAATAAACATTTATACTGACTTGAAATTGGATAGAACTTGCTGCATGGGGGAATAAGAAAGATTTCTTGTTTTAGCTCTATTATACTAGACTGGGTGTCTCTTGTTTATGCAGGTAGTAAACATTTTCCTCAGTCTTATCCTTGATTCTGATAATAAAGCAGTTATTCTTTTCAAGGCAACACCCACTATGTGTGACTACTTGAAGGGTTGTGATGAGAAAGATCTTCCCAAGATGGTTAAGAAAATTAAATTCAAAACTAGCAATCATGATTTTTTGTCCATATTCCAATTTTAAGGGAAAGCTACAAAGACTGAGTTTGTGTTTTTTAAAGGGCATTATTAAAAATCTGTCTTTGGCAAGTCCTGACTCAGTATACAGGCCGCCCAATCTTCTAGATGAATATTTATATTTCTGGCCAATATGAACAGATTTTTTGAAATGGTTCTGAAATCTTTCATTGTCAAGGCAAGATTAAATTTTATTATCCACTATACTTTCTAAGGAAACAAAGGCCATTGCCAGATTTTAGAAAAACTTCTCACAAAGAAAACCTGAAGTGAAAGCAGTATCTTATCGGCGTTGGTTAGTCAGAAAATTAAATTATCCAAGATACCCTGTTTCCTGGGCATTCCGGCAAAATTTGAAAATTTAAATAAGACGGTGATAATGTATGCACACCCATCAGCTGATTGAAGTAAAATAGATGGTAATCCCTTCAGGGAGTCAGATTCTTTGCTGGGAGGGAGAAATGAGGTGTCCCTTCTTTCTGGTCAAATTAACACTGCCCATAAAATGGAGCCTCTCTGGCAAAGACAGTGGTAGAAAGTAGATGAACAGGTTACATTGGGGTTTTTAATCAATCTGATCATAGTTGAGATTATACACAGTTAGTTATCCATACAATAATAATAACATATACCATTTATTGAGGGTTTACTATGTACTGTGTATTCTAATAACTTCATCTGTATTGCCTTAATATCCCCACATTGTTGTAAGACAGATATTTTTACTAAGCCCATTTTACAGATAAGGAAGCTGTAGCTCAGAGAAGTTTGTACTTTGTTCAAGCATAGCAGCTGGTAACTGGGAGAGCCACGATTCAAACCCAGGTGATCCAGCTCCAAAACCAATAACATTTTACAAAATGAATGTGACCCAGGCCTCTGTTGTTAACACCCCAATCAAGAACCCAGGCACTGTACATCTTTATTAAACGTGACTCCGACACTTACTTAGTGACTAAAAAGAACACCTAAGCCCTTGTGCCATTACATTACCCTATTCACCTACTGCTCTTTGAGAAGCAAAACTTTGATATCCTTCAAAAAGGTATGCCAAAACCTCAGGGAAATAATTTTTTAGGCTACATTTTCCTAACACACTTCCTTCTCAGATAGTCCTCCATTTCATATTCCAATAAATTATACATACCATCAAATTTACTATCATAATCATTCTGAAATGCACAGCTCAGTGGCATTAAATATATTCACATTGTTTTCAAGTACCACCACTGTTCATTTTCAGAACTTTTTCATCATCCCCAACAGAAACTCTGTCCCCATTAAACAATAACTCCCCATTCTCCCTCTCTCAACCAGGGGTAACCATTGTTCCACTATCTGTCTCGATGAATGCCACCGCTCTAGGTACCTCATAGAAATGGCATCATACAACTTGTGTCCCCTTGAATCTGGCTTCTTTCACTTAGCCTGTGTTCAAGGTTCATCCACACTGTAACAAGTACCAGAAACTTCTTCCTTTTAATGGCTGAGTAGTATTCCACTGTGTGTACATGCCTCATTTTATCATTTCATCAGACAGACATATGGATTGCTTATACCTTTTAACTATTGTGAATAATGCTGCTATGAACATGGGTGTATAAGTATCTGTTCTTGTCCTTGTTTTCAATTTTGGAGGATATATACTTAGAAGTGGAATTGCTAGATCATACAGTAATCCTGTCTAACTTTTTGAGGAATGCTTCTTTAACTTCTAAATGCTGTTTGAACATACCTAAATAGTGAGTTCCAAACACACAAAAGCCTTACACATTTATGTATATCTGATTCACTTCTCTGTACCCATGAAACTAACACAACATTGTAAATGAACTATATTTTAATAATTAAAAAAAAATAATTTAAAAATTGGATCCTTAGGTCTAGAGCAATAAAATTTCTCACTGAATTCTCAATGACTATTTTTGTAAATGAATGAATGATCAAATCAAACTCTGGTTCTCCAGAGTGAGGGATAAGATAGCACATACCTCCTCACAGAGCCTACAGTACAACTCAAGTCTACACAACTTCCCCGATCCCTGATTTTTCTCTATCACAAATACACACCCAGGAACATGTTTACCTTGATGCCAAAGAATATTAAAATAGTACAAAGGCCAGCATGAAAAGGGGTGAGGAAAACTCAGTAAAGCATTATCTGTAGATGGAAAGATTCACTGATGGACCTGAGGTCTTCATCCACCACCCTCATCCTTCTGTACCTACCCATCAGCAGTGAGGAGTGAGAAACGAGCAAAGATTCCTTTCCACTCTGCCCATGCTAGGCTATTATAAAATATGGGGATGGGCCAGAGAAGGGTGATGATGGTGAAGGGAGGCTTTGCTTCCACCGCTATTTGAATATCAATACCTCTTTTAGTTCATTAATTCATCAAGAGGGTATTTTCAACACATTAAATTCAATTTCAAAAAAGAATGAGCTGACACAGTCAAATACACATGACCAAAATCCATAGTGCACTTCCCCAGCTGCCCTTTCCAGCCACTCTCAGTCCTGTCCTGGGGTCTGGGCATCCATTACTCTGGGCTAATTGGCAGGCCTGATGGAGGAAGGGGAAACTCCAGGCCACCGTCTGGGCTTTTCATTACTTAAGTGCATTCTGACTTGAACTATATTAATGGGGCTCCAAATTTTAACTATTGACGGCTTTCAATAGGAATTTACATTTCTGTCCTCCTGGGGACCACCAATCACTAAATTCTCACCTGTAGTGAAGACAGCCACAAGGGGAAATTGGTTTCAAAGACGGAAAGCGGTGATAATATATGCGCTGCACCTTCCCACGAGCAAATACACATAATTATCTTTTCCCCCCTCTTTCTACATTAAATTTTCAACTCTTTACTACATCTTTTAATGAAAGCAGTGACTGAAAAATATAAACATGGATACATAATTCCCAATGAATTGGTCTAAGTGTAACTTGTAAAAACTGGATTAATGGCACAAAGCATGTACTTTATAAAAATAGCCTGTAGAAAAAAGCATTAAGCAATTACAACTCCAGCTCTGAAGGCTCCAATATTATAGGGTAATATTTCCTTAATGTTAGACTTCATTAACCCTAAGATAATCTCTCATAAATTTTGCTTATTTTTAAGGAGAAAAAAATAAATTATGTTTATTAAACTACTGAATATGTTTATGAAAACAAGACATAATCTAGTGCTATAAACTTCTTGTCTTTATCTGAATGATCAAGGAGCTCATAAATAAAATATCACATAACAAAGTGAGTGTTAAAATTCATTACTGTAATAGCTATGTTCATGATCTATTTCATTAACATTCCTCCTCTCCTTGGATAAATGGGCTTCTTAGCCTACGAGAGGAAAGCCATTTACAAGACAAAATACTAAGCCGCTTTTTCTCATTTTCCCTTATCTCTTCTATTCCTAACTTTCTAAATTAATTCTTCTCTTAAATCTTATTGTTCCTTCCAGTGTAACTCACAGCACATTAGAGAGAGTGGAAAGAAATAGAAGCAAAGAAATGGGTCTACAGAGTATAAGTTAATTAGGGATCTAAGTGACTGGTGATGAGATTTGATGACACGGAGCCCCAAAGTGAATTTAGAAGCTTATCTTCTTAAAATATTTGAGAATAAAATACAAATAATAGAACTGCAAGAAATATTCAGTATACCAAGGAATCTACAGAAGCTTAATAACTAAACTCCATTTCCTGTTTAAACTATATATTGCAGTTTCCATGAACAGGATTTGCTAACCTTTATCTTCAGTGATTTTGCTGGTAATTTTATTTTTATAGACGTGTGTATATACAAATACACAGAAAGGTGAGCGCTTTCCTGTGAGTTACCAAAAACAGATAGATGTGCATAGATGGGGCCCTAAACCCACAGGTGAAGTGTACCAACCCCAGTCACCAAGTGGACTTCCTCACTAAGGAAACGAACGGCAAAGCAACAACGATAATGGTTCTATGTCCTCCCCTGGTCATTTGTTTCTTCTTAATTCAGCAGAGTCCCAGGCTGCAGCATCCTCTACCCAGATAATAACCAGAGGATGCTGTTTATGATAATGGCAGAAATTAAAACAGAATTTTACAACCGCTGAGCTGAAAGAAGGTAAAAATCCCCACACGAATATTAAACAGTGTAAATAAAAAAGAATCCACTCATTTTTATTCCCAACTACCTACCAATTTATCTGGCACTGATTCAGAGTAAAGACCACATTCACAAAACTCTACACGTATGTAGAGAGTAAAAGGAATACTTGAACTCAACAAGCATTTATGGAGGGCTTTCGCCTGTATACAAGGGAAGCGAGGCACATGGGGAAGAGGAAGGTGAGCATATGCCCTCAGGAAGCTTCCTTTTGGTTGGACACAGTCTGGTGGTTGACACATCCCCATGCGACAGGGGGCGGTCAGTGCCAGACTAGAAGGATCCCAGTGAAGGGAGTAAGCAGTGCTGGGCAGGCTCCAACCAGGGGTTTAAGAATGAGATGACACTGAGCTGGGGCTTCAAGAGCAGATGAGATTTTGCTTGTCCTAGAAGGGATCCAAGTGGGAGAAACTGCCTGGGCCAGTTTCCTCACAGCAGGAAAGAGACTGGACATGAGACTTCAGTTTCCAACTCCACCTACAGATCAAGCACCAGGAGGCAGTCCTAACCGGCCCTTCCCGAGAGGCTGAGAGCATTCACATAGGGGAGAGAAGAGCAAGTCCCAGGACCCCTGACACTCTCACACCGTTTTCCCTTAAAATGGGATGTGTGGTCCCCAAAGTATTTTCTGCGGTACACATCCACACCAGGGCTCAATAAGAAAATTTTCTTCAAAAAAAGATCCACAAACAGGTCTGAGTAAAGCGCCCTGTCTTACATAAAAACAGCTCACAATTACAGAGCACTTCCCATGTCTCAGGCGCTGCTCTTAGGACCGTACAGCCCACATTAACTCATTTAATCCCCCAAATAGCCCTACTAGTACATATATAGAAAAGAAGTAAAAGAGAGGTTAAGTGGCTTGCCCAAGGTCACATAGCTAATAAGCAGCAAGGCAGGGATATAAATGCAAGGGGACTGATGCCAGAACCCCAACTCCTAACAGCCACAAGGGGCAGAGATTACTGTGTGCTCATCCCAGTTCATTTATTCTATGTCCTGGACATGAAACTGAACTATATTTCCCAGCCTCCCTGCGTATGACTGGGTTCCAGCCAACAGAAGGTGGGAAGTCACATATGCTTCCTCCAAGCCTGGCCCATCAAAACTTCCCAGAGAGTCCCTTCCACATTTTCCCTCTTCCTCTGGGTGCTGACTAATGAAAAGCCTCCAGCAGAGAATTCTAAGGCCCCAGTCATGGGGAAAAGGGAGTCAGAAGGAAGCGGGAAAGGACAGAAAGAATCTGGGTCCCTGAGTCACTGTGTGGAACACAACCTCTCTCCATCCCCAAAATCAGTTGGATTTTATGTCAGTGATAAATCAGTTTCTATTGCATTAAGCCCTGGAACTTTGGTTACAGCAGTTGCCTGCCCTGACAGATACATGACACCAATCTGCCTGCTGAATCATCCCTCTGGCCTTAGCCTCTAAATGATTGAAAAAGAGGTTTCAGAGTCATTGCCAAGAATGTGGCAGCCTAGCAAAGTAATGCAGGAAGAGTCTAGACTCAGTTGAACCAGAGTTGGAATCAGGTCCTGCAGTTTACAAGCTCTGTCACGTGGGGCAGTTTCTAAACATGTCTGTGCCACGGAGTCCTAGATATAAGTACTAAATAATTCTAGTGAGATTTAAGGGAAAACGTTTGTAAAGCACTTAGAACAGTGATGAGCACATAGACAATACCAAATACTACTATTCTCATTATTCTGTCAAGTCTTTTACAAAAGAATACCTGTATCAGGATTATGTTTGGAACAAAAACAAAATCAATGGCCTAAACAAGATACAAGTTTATCTCTCTTGCATAAAAGAAGTCCAAAGGAACACAAAAGATGTCCAAAGGTACGCCAGTCCAGGGCTGGCATGGAAGCTCCAAAAGGTCATCAGAGACACAAGTTCCTTCCAATTCTATGCTCTGCCATCCCTAGTATGTGGCCCTAGTCCTCATGATCCAACAGAAATGCTGGTGTTCCAGCCATTATGACCAGTTCCATGAGGCAGATTGGGAGAAAACAAAAAAGAAACACCTATCCCATTTAAAACAACTCTCTGAAAGTTCCCCATAATATTTCATATGGCCACACCTAGGTCCTAGCTGAAAGGGAGGGAGGGGGTGGCAGTAGAGACAGCTAAAAACCAAGGATTTTACTAGTAAGAAGATAGAATCAATAAGGGAAGCAACCAGAAGTCTCTTCCTCAGCACAACGAGTAAAAGCAAGCAAGCTACATTCCCCAGCCAAAACTCTGGTGAATTCTTAAAGAAAAGCAAATCCTTAAAATGCAAATACCCAGTACATACCACTGCAGTTTTTATTTTGCCTCTCTACAATCCATTCTCCATACACCAGCCAGCATGCTATGTTAAAAATTTGAGCCATGCCCCCACTTAAAACCCTCAAAAGGCTTCCCACTGCAAATCAAATTAAGGAGTGTGGATTTATTTGGGGCAGAAGGTCCCACCTGGTCTGGCTCTGTGCACCTCCCTGACCCCACAGCACGCCCCAGTGGGCCCCTTCCCACAGCAGTACGGGGCTCATTTTGGCTGCTGCCTCAGTCACACACAGAACACACCCGCCCAGAGCCTCAGCACTGTCTGTTCTCTCGACCTGAATCTCTCCTTCCCCAGATTTTCCTTTGACAGGCTCCTTGTTGTCACTCAGTTCGCAGCCTTCAACACTGTCTTATCAGAGCTTTCCCTGACCCCCTGGTCACACCCTCCCTAACAAACAGCACATCACCCTACCTCAACCCTCAGCCTAGCACTCATCACTCTCTGACGTCTATCTTGTTTGCATGTCTCCTTCCTTATTAGAATGCATGTTTCCATTAGAGGAATGTCCGTCTTACTCACTGTTCCTAAAACGATGCCACCCACTGAAACTCCTAATTATCATCTAAGTGGACATTCATTAATACAACAAATAGTCACTGAACACCTGGTGTATGCTAGGCACAATGACATAATGATATGATACTGCCCCACCGAATTTCCATTTGTACTACAGAAGCGGACTGTACCACCACTGACATTTCTGTTTAAATGATGTTCATTTAATCAATAGACTTTCCTGAGATTCTGAGCACAACAAAATGACATTCAAGGAGTCTGGTAGAGTAACATACTGAATCCATGTTAACAGTAGATGAAAAGGAGGGAGGAGAGACTGTTTTAAGTCATCCAAAGACCCCCAAAGTGAACAGCAGTCAGAGGATTAAAAGAAGTTGCCCATGAGGTCAGGAGTATATGCTGGCCCCAGACACAATCCAGTATGTATAGTATACACACACAGACACATATATATGTATTTTTTTAAAGGATAGATTCAAACCCACATACGTCCTCTGCAAGAAGTCCAGGGAGTACGACTGCAGGAAAAGTTACAAACTGCCTATGGTTCCCATGGACTAGGGGATATGATACTGCCGAAACATGCAAAAGATATACAGAAATGCTGATGACTGAGGGAGAAAAGGAGAAAGGAGCCCGGTAGGGGACAAAAAAGTACATGCTAGCTGGAGGAGGGGAAACAAGAGAAAAAAGGAAAACAAATCAAAGAAAGAACAGCTATTAAAAATGCTGAGTTGAAAATGTTTCAGATGGCCTCTGACATCTAATAAGTCATCTGTCTTTCTCAATACAGAAAAGTCATTACTTACTAGTGAACTAATACCAGCAACTGTGACAAGTAAAAACAACAAAGCTCATAAAAATATAAAAGTTCACCCCTTGCAGTTAGGCAGGGGAAAAAAAGGAATGTATTCAATTTTTCAGATGAAAAACATTTGAACCGACTGAATTTATTTTAATGCAACTTGTATTATATGTGGGGAAAATGAAAGGGGGAAAAAAATAGCCCCTCTTCAACTTTTCCTTGGAAAACAGAATACAATGCATTTTTTGAGAGCCTGAACTCCTCATAGAAACCAGTCATAAATATCAACATGGCATCCTGGCTACTGGCCATCAATTCTCATAACAGAGGCATGAATTAATAGTGCCATCTGCCCTGCCCACTAGGACCTCGATATAACCACCTCCTCAGAGGGTATAACCCAGGCCTAATGTTCAGCATGAGGAATGCAGGTCTGATAAAGAAGAATTTGAGAGCCTTCAAGGCAGCCAGAGGCACCGGAGGACTCTTGTTCCCTGGAAGAGGCTAGACACAGCAGTGTGCATAAACAGACCAGGCAAACTGATGGCACAAGGAGGTCCTCAAATGCAAAAGGAGCTCTGTCTTCCCAGAGCCATAAATGTCATCACTATCTTAGGACTCATCTTTGATTCCTATCTTTCCTCCATTCCTGCAGCCAATCGACTTGCGAGCACTCAATTGACATTAAAAACACAGCCTGAGTCTCTCCACTTCCTTATATCTTTACTGCCCACTCCCTAGTTCACACCACCACATCTAATCTCAGAGGTTACCACCATGACCTTCTAACTGGACCCCTGCTTCTATTTCTGCTGCTGGATTTTCAACCTGCAGTCAGCATGGTTTTGAAAAACACCAATCAGATTCCATCATTCCACTACTCAAAACCTGTCACCGGCTTCATTGGTTTCCCTTAGCATGTAGAATCAAATACAAACTCCTTACCAGATTTCACCATCTCCAATCGGGCTCTGACCCCCATCTCCTCCTTCAGTCTTCCTTCCCCCACATTCCTACCCGGCCCTTCTGGTCTTTCTCTCCCTTGAACTTGCCTGGGGTCACTGTTCCTGCTGTTCCTTCTGCCTGACCTGCCTCTCTTGCATCTTTACTCAAGAGTTGCCTTTCTGAAGAGGCCTTTCCTGGTCCATTGTCAAAATCGGGCCTCTTCCTCCAAGTCACTCTCTAATCCACCTATTTTATCGGGACCATAGGAAATGTTCCCATTTAAATTTTTTTTAATTTATTCATCATCCTCTCCAACTATAAACTTCCCCAACAAGAATGTAAATTCTCCCATCCACTGGTACATGCCCAGCATTCTCAATTGCTCCAACAAGTTCCTGGCACAGAGATGGTGCTCAATAAAGACCTACAGAATGAATGATGAGATGAGAGGGTGATAAAGATGAACACATCTCGAGGTTACCCAACCCTGCCCATTTTACACAGAGAAGAACAGAGCCAGGGGAAAAAGTCAACCCCTCTTCAGTAACGGTTAGCACACAGCACAGTGCTCTTAATGCCATCTGTGCCATTTTCCTATTACCAAGGACCCAGGTTGTGAATCTGATACAATCCCAGATGACATCTAAGAAGCAAAGAACAACTCAATACTGGAAGATGGATAGTATTGTACAACTAGGAGAAAAACAGATAAGGTGCATGTAGACAGTGATAGCTCAAAGTAGCTACCAATGATCCAACTCAGACTGGAACGGATATCAGAATTGCAGGCGTGAGTGGATTCAACGCAAACCCCAGAAGCAACAAACTCTTAAACAAAAAAGCCCATCAGAAGAAAAGCAGCACAGGCTTCTCTAACACCATCCTGAAATGTCAAGTCTAACACAATGACTACAGAGAGAGATGAGAACACACCCAAGATAAGGCTGGCCCTGGATCTGCTTCTCACTCAGCTGGGTTAGTTGCTTAACCTCCTTGGACTTCATTTAGGATTAAATCAGCCAGGGCTAGACTTGTGTAATTAGTGTACACTGTATTTGACTATATTCAGGCATACCATATAGACTATTTGTGGAATATTTTGATATCAAATTTATTTTTAGAAGAAATTTTGTATCATTTCCAAAATGAAAGCCAATCTCATTTGCCAATGATCCAAAAGCTATATACACATCCACATATGTAATTCAAGCTAGGCTGCAGCAGTACATGGACCGAGAACTTCCAGATGTTCAAGCTGGATTTAGAAAAGGCAGAGGAACCACAGATCAAATTGCCAACATCCACTGGATCACAGAAAGAAAAAAAAAAAAAAAAAGAGAATTCCAGAAAAACATCTGCTCCATTGACTAGGCTAAAGCCATTGACTGTATGGATCACAACATACTATAGAAAATTAGTAAAGGGATGGGAATACTAGACCACCTTAACTGCCTCCTGAGAAATCTGTATGCATGTCAAGAAGCAACAATTAGAACCATACTAGGGACAAGAGACCAGTTCAAAATTGGAAAAGAAGTATGTCAAAGCTGTATATCGTTACCTTGCTTATCTAACTTATATGCAGACAGCATCATGTGAAATGCCAGGCTGGATGAAGCACAAGCTGGAATCAAGATTGCCAGGAGAAATATCAATAACCTCAGATATGCAGAGGACACCACCCTCATGGCAGAAAGTGAAGAAGTACTAAAGAGCCTCTTGATGAAAGTGAAAGAGGAGAGTGAAAAAGGTGGCTTAAAACTCAACATTCAAAAAACGAAGATCATGGCATCTGGTTCCATCATATCATGGCAAATAGATGGGGAAACAATGGAAACAGTGACAGATTTATTTTCTTGGGCTCTAAAATCACTGCAGATGGTGACTGCAGCCATAAATTTAAAAGACGCTTGCTCCTTGGAAGAAAAGCTATAACAGACCTAGACAGTGTATTAAAAAGCAGAGAAATTACTTTGCCAACAAAGGTCTGTCTAGTCAAAGCTATGGTTTTCCCAGTAGCCATGTATGGATGTGAGAGCTGGACCATAAAGAAGATTGAGTGCCAAAGGATGCTTTTGAACTGTGGTGCTGGAGAAGATTCTTGAGAGTCCCTTGGACTGCAAGGAGATCAAACCAGTCAGTCTTAAAGGAAATCAGCCTTGAATATTCATTGGAAGGACTGACACTGAAGCTGAAGCTCCAATACTTTGGCTACCTGACACCAAGAGCTGACTCATTAGAAAAGACCCTGATGATGGGAAAGTTTGAAGGTGGGAGGAGAAGGGACAACAGAGGATGAGATGGTTGGATGCCATCACCAACCTGATGTGTCGACATGAGTGTGAGCAAGCTCCAGGAGCTGGTGAAGGACAGGGAAGTCTGGCGTGCTGCAGTCCATGGGGTCACAAAGAGTGAAACATGACTAAGCAACTGAAGAACAACAACATATGCAACAGGAGAACAAAATCCCATTATTAAATTCTAGCCGGTGCTCTTAGATGAGTACTGAAGGCTCTGAGCCTAAGACCTAATCTCTGTTAAAAAAAAAAAAAAAAACTTACCAAGTGTTAGGAAGGTATTAAAGAGAGACCAGCACCAAACTGCTGCTTTTTCCTGGATGAACCAAAAGGATTGCAAGCAAATTGAGAAGGAATTCACAATTCCACTGTGTGAACTCATGCTGGTAGACACTCTGTCCGTGTGCCATCTCAAACCATCTTGCACGAATGTAGATGCATATCCTACTTTGGACAATACTGGTTTCAGCACACAATCGTGAAGGTCTCCACTAAGGCTCTACTACTCTGTGACTGAAGATGAGGGGAGGTACCCATATAAGGAGAGAAGTAAAGGATGTAATAATTCTGATGAGGCTGAAAAAGGATCTCTCAAGAGTAAATGAGAAACAAAGATCATCATAGGGAAGTAAGTAAAGGGATGATGGTGTTAATGACCATGAATACTTACTATAGGCAAAGGGTCATAAGCAATTTCATCTTCACATCTTTTCTTTGAAGTAGGTAAAAAAAATTTTAACATCATTATTAAGATACAATGAACACACATAAAAACTGCATATTTAATATAAATGATTGGATGAGTTTGGACATATCCATACTCCAAGTTTCTATCACCATAAACAAGGTAATAAAATACCCCACCATCTCCCGAAGTCTCCTTGTGTCCATTCTTTGTATTTTGAGGTAGATACAATTATAATTCTTATTCTAAAGATGAATAAACATCAAACTTAGCCAAAAAAAAAACCAATGTTCATTATCTGGCATAAGACAACTCAGATTAAATGTCTCCCAAACAATTTGTCCATGACCTAAGATAAGACATAGTAGGTTAAACCATATGAAATTCCCCCATATTTGTCTTTTACCTACAGAAATAGCAATTTCATATGTTCAAACTAACACATTTTACATTTGGACCCAATATACAAAATACATACATACACATATACACAAATGTGCATGCTCAGTCACTTCAGTTATGTCAGCCGAATCTTTGCGACCCCATGGACTGTAGCCTGCCAGGCTCCTCTGTCCGTGGGATTCTCCAGGCAAGAGTAATGGAGTGGGTTGCCATGCCTCCTCCAGGGGCTCTTCCCCACTCAGGGAGTGAACCTGCATCTCTCGTCTCCTGCATTGCCAGGTAGGTTCTTCACCACAAGTGCCACCTGGGAAGCTCATATACACGCATACAGGACACAAATATTCTGACTGGTATATATAAAAATACAGAATAGAAATATTCTGATATGTATATGTATGTGTATATATACACACAAATGTGTATATCTAGTATGAAAGTTTCATAAACCAATATTTATCCTAATTATGTGCCATAATTAAACCTCTTAGTGGTTTTATTTGAAATGAAAGTCATATCAAACATTTTAAAAATTGAACTCTGATATTTTCAATTCTCTTCTATTTTTATAATGTTGGCTACAACCCACTAAACTGATTTTACAACTAACAGGCTGCAATTCCCACCTTGAAAAACACTGAATTAAAAGAACTCTAATCATAACCAGGAAAATGACGGAGTCACCTTGAGCCAGACAGTGGCTGGCATTTCATGCCACCCCCTCAAGTTGTAAACAACGAGAAGTATAGCCCTAAATGTTTGCTAAATAAATAGAATTTCTATAATGGGACGGCAAGAATTGCAAAAGAATGCAAGTTGCAAAAGAATGTACAACTTCAGTTGTGTAAAGGAAATATAAGAGAAAACAACTTTGATAGATGTCTAATTTTTTTTTCTTAAATTGCTAAAGAACGGTAAAAGCCTCTATTTAAATCTCTGAGTATGAAGCTAAGTAGCAGCTGCTAAGTAAAGCTGCTAAGTCGCTTTAGTCGTGTCCGACTCTGTGCGACCCCATAGACGGCAGCCCACCAGGCTTCCCCGTCCCTGGGATTCTCCAGGTGAGAACACTGGAGTGGGTTGCCATTTCCAGTGAAAAGTGAAAGTGAAGTCGCTCAGTCACGTCCCACTCTCAGCGACCCCACAGATTGCAGCCTACCAGGCTCCTCCATCCATGGGATTTTCCAGGCAAGAATACTGGAGTGGAGTGCCATTGCCAAAGATAAGTTTAAAAAATTCAAGGTGGTTTCCTGTTGGGAAAGGAGTCAGAGCTAAGGAAGAATAGGACATGGAGTGAACTCATTTTCATCTTAAGTCTTAGGCATAAGGCTACTATTTGACTCTTTAAATCACATTCATGCTTTACTTTGAGAAAAGTTGTTTAATCAAAAAATTCAATTCTAATGGCAACCCAATGTAATGGAGAAAACACTACATGGAGGCCCTGAAGATCTGTCATCTACGCGGTGAGTTCAGGAAAGCGACTTGACCCTTTGGGGCTTTGCTTTCTTCTAAGGTAAAACATAGGGTTAGAGTCTGGAGCATCTTCTCCCCATAGTATTTTAGGAGCCTGTGACCATGAAATATCTGGTGGTGATTATCAGACCATTTTAATGAAGGGACACTGCGTTCCAAGATTACCCAAATGGTGAAAACTCCCAGTTTTGCACATAAAAAGTCAGACCAGCCTTAGGAGTCTCACCACTACTCCTTCTCAAGTCTGGCTCCTATCCTATCTCATAAACTACAATTCTATATATTATAGTACTTTTTTCATGCTAACCAAGTACCTTTCTTGGGGCTTCTTTCTTGAGTATTTTCAATGTAGAGGCAAAATTTACTTGAATAAAACCATAATTAAATCTTTTAGTGGCCATATTTTATTTCAGAAGATAGGAATTATTGAACATTATTTTTATTGAACTGTCATTTTTATCTTAACTATGGTTTAACCTCATAATCTAATTATTTTTTCTAAACCTACTTCACAGCTAATAAAAGAAAGATATGAAAAATTAAATTACATTATAAAGCATGAAGCAAGTGTAGCTATCATGAGACTCTCAGATTGAAAAACTAGCATGAACTAATTCTACACTGTTGAAAAGCCAGAATTTTTTCACCCATATTAAAAAAAAATTAAAAGAAGAAACCTCTTTAAATAGAGTAATAAATCAAGGGATACTAATTCCTGTGTATAACTTTCAAACCAAGGTTAAATCATCAGAATAGAATACCAACTTTTCAAGCACAGCAGAAAGAAGAACCAACCCTACAAGGCCAGCTGGCACGGTCTCTGTCAAAGGGATTTGTAGAAGAACTACTCCCTCTCCCCTCTTGTCTGACTTTTACAGCATTTAGTTTTCAACTCTAATATAATATTCTTGCTTTCCTTTAGTTTAGGTCCTAAATGCTTCAAGTGCCATATCAGATTTAAGAACCTCAAAAGCATGGCACCCATGCCCTGCAAAACACCTTTAAGGATAAATGGCTTAAAAATGATTGATAACTGCATTCACAGTGGCAATTCTTTGCACCATTAGGAATCCTGTGGGCAACACATTCAAGAATCATCTAAATGTCTGACAAATATTTTGAGTCTCTGCATATAGGGACAACCCTTGCTGCAAGTCAGCAGAAGCTATAAAATGTATGTGTGCGCGCGTGCGTGTGTGTGTGTGTATGCCTAATTTACACTTAGATTTTCCTGAGTCCTGACCTCAAAACTCTGATCTTAGCAAAGACAGCAAGTAATCCCTTCTTTATGGTAGTTTAGATGAAAAATATTTAAAGTCATTTTACAATTTACCCCTTAAGTACAGGGAACAAAGACCACCAAACTAGTTGTAAGGAGAATGCAGTGGGCTGGGATTTTGCTGTTTTGGTTAGTTTAAACAAAACACCTCCACCAGACTGATATTAAATCATGAATTTAATGACCTCTCAACTAACTTCTGTGAGCATGTACACTGTATAAAACATTAGGTACAATGAAAGGTACAAAAGGAATTAACATGCTTCTGCTCCCAAATGAAGAACTGTTAGTCTAGCTGGTGGTGACATGTAAAAATGAACAGAGGCCAAATATAGTATCTCTACAGAGGAGAAACTTGGCCAACCACTGAACAAATGCTTTAACCAAGTGACGACATTAACATCACCAGGAAAAGCAAAGCTGAGATCATGACCCCTTGAGATAATGGGATAATAAACCATCTCAGGTGATATTTTCCCTGAAAACCCATAACCCAATCTAATCATGAGGAAACAGAGCAGGCCATCCCAAGCTGAGAGACGTTCTACTAAACAGCTGGCTAGTACTTTGCAAAACTGTCAAGATTGTGAAAAATAAGGGAAGGTTGAATTAATAGACCAGAGGAGAGTAAGCAGACACAACAGCAAAATGCAAGGTGGTGCCTGGGAGGCAGAGTCAGCTGCTGGGATGGAAAAGGGGCTTCATGGGAAAACTGATGGAATCCAAATAAAACTTGGAGTTTTAGTCAATCGGGTTCCAAAATTGTTCTCTTAAATTTGACAAATGTACTCTGCTGATGTGAAAAGACAACACTGGGGAACTGAATTAGAGGTTTATAGGAACTCTCTGTACCGACTTGGAAGTTTTCTTATAAAATTAAAGTTATTCCAAAGTTTATTATAAAAAGAAGTCAATTATGTGACTTTTACCCCAATTAACACATATGCATACACACACAAATACATGCATACACAGAGAGAAAGAAGGTAAGTAAAATATGTCAGTAAGTGGTACAGGGGTTTAAGACACTAAGCTTATATTCAGTTTTATGAAACTGCCATTATTTGACTATTTTCAACCTACAAACCAGCATTTTCATATGAGTCAGCCTAATAAATAGCTGTGGGCTGGAAGACCTCATGATGAAATGTAACCTCTCCAGGCTGGATATGAAGGTAACTGGAAATAGCAAGCAGCACCCACTGGAGAAGAAGGGGACAGGGCGAGTGAAGGCGGGAACACACTCAATGTGGTCAGGACAGGGCGGACATTCACCTGTGTCGGGGGCAGGCGAGTGACAGAGGACACCCTGGTCACAGAAGGACTGTGAGCAGGCCCTGAAGTTTAAGCCATGACACAGAGCCTGGCCTCCCAGTGGCCAGAAACATCCTCTGGAAGAGCTCTACAGCCACTAGTGACACTGATACGTGGCCGAGTCCTCCAGCCCGGAGTGAAGTTTGAGCATAATGGAAGGATCAGAGAAAGACAGTAAGTCCCAGACATACAAACGAGTTCTGTTCCAAGAGTGCCTTCATAAGTCCAATTTATTTGTAAGTCCAACAAAGTCAGCCCTGGTACCCGAATAACAAAATCAGTTACATAGTACTGGACTGTAACAAGCTTATAATACTTTTCACACAAACAATACATAAAAAACAAACACAAAAAAAATACAGAAAATATTTTTAATCTTACAGTGCAGCTTAAAAATCTTACATTTTAAATCTTGTACAGTGTTGACATACAGGGGCATCTTTGTTATCTTCGAAAGTCCACAGCCTGAAGGTTTGTATGTAGGGGACTTACCGTACAAATTGGCAGATTAAGTCCTCACTCTGGCTCTGCCACAAGTGTGGTGAGAATCCCTCAACAAGTCCCGTCCTCAGCCTCCGTCTCAGATCCCACCCCAAAAAGGAGGGGAAGTGGGGGATGGTCTCTAAGGCCTCTTCCAGCTCTAAGATGCTAACTCCGACAGGGGATGAAATATGTTTCCTGGCTCTCGGGAGCAACATGTGGTTCACTCGAGTTGAGAGAATGATGCAGGTCCGTGAAAGCAAAAACACTGAGAATAAAAGGACTGTGTTTTTATACACAAGAGTCTATTCTTTTATGATACATGTCTAGACCCCTCTAAATATTTAAACAACAATACTGTACCAGTATGAAAACTCTCTAAATCAGGCTCTGTGGTTAAGGAGGATATATGAACAGATGTGATCTTATTAAGGCCCTAATGTAACTCACAAACAATTTGTCATATCTGACGGGTATTGTTAAATTATGTCCACCTGCCAGAGGCAACCAGAGAAATTACCAACCGCCTTTACTCTGCTTCTACTCAAAATTCCCTAAAAAACTCCTGTAGATGTGTCCAGGATATGTATTTTTTAAAGCAGTAACCTAATTGTCACCAGCACATAACAGCCAATGTCTTGCAATTCCTTTTCATGTATATTTTATTTATTATGGGCCCAACTGTTTCAACACCCTAGTGGTTCAACTTTAATGTAGCTCAGGAAACCCCCTAAGTAATATCACAAAATGCTTAACATCTGTGAAACTTGGACCCAAAAATGTTCCAATTTTTCCGTTGGTTTGGGAGAGGGAGATGCGGGGGGCGGGGGGGGGTGGTGGGAAGGTTGGCGAGGGTTTTCAGGAACAATCCGGCTCCAGCTCAGTTTTTATCGCCTCACAGGCAGGAAGAACATTTCGGGATTTACCTTACTAAACACTCAGAATTATTTCAAACCATGAAATAATGAACACCATGCCTGCTTCAAGTCAGTTTAAAAATGAACCCACTTCCTTTCCTTTCTCTAAATATTTGCCTCATCTCTCCTTCTTGCATTACAATATTTTAATTAAGTAAAACAACGAATAAAGAGAGGGAAAAGAAAATGAAGTGTGAAGCATGTGGCCTATTTCCCAAGCTTTTTCAAAACTTCTCCAAGCTCTTTGGTCTCCAGTGGTGTTTGAAATATTCTTTACCCCACTAAGGAAAGGATGAAAAATTGATCTCCTCCAAACTTCAAATACTGCATATTTCTACAACTGCAGACTGCAAGAAAGAAAGGCAGGCTTAGGAGATACCAGACCAAACAGGAAGCAGTTCTCAGAGGGACCACAGCTCAGCTCAGGCAGTTCCATGGGTAGTGTGTGTACACAGAGCTGCTAGGAGAATAAACACCAGCTCTACTTCTGAGAAAAATCAAAGCCAGTGCTGGAAAAACCGAACATGGGAGTCAAACCTCAGTCGTTTGCATTAACTTGTAGGGGAAGGTCAAGTTGGATCAACACAAAGCCTTGAGAGTAAAGGATTTTGCTTTGTTTTGTTTTTTTTTGTTTGTTTGTTTTGCAAAATGCAAGTGTACTCATGTCAAGGTTCACCCGGATCCATCCTTCTGGCTTTGTGTCTCAGCAGCCTCGTCCCAATTCCACTGTGCATGAACCACTGTGCTCTCACTAGTCTCCATGCAGACTGTAAACCTCCTTCCCCCTTCTCCTGAAATGCCCCATTCCCACTGTCAACTTGGTGAAGTCCTTCTCAAGTTTCAAGGCCTCACTTCCGAAGTCACCTCCTATACACAGAGAACAGCAGGGGTCCCCCAGCACTTTGTGCATGCCTGTAAGACAGTAAAATGGTTCTCACCCTGCCTGAGTGGCATTAAAACCTCCCAGAGAACTTTTCAATAAAACGCTGATCTCCCATCGCATCCAGAACAATTTTGTTCTGAGCATTAGTAAATTTTTTAAAGCTTCCCATGGGATTATATCATGCAGCCCAGAGCGCAAACCTTTGGTACACACCGAGTTATCACACTGAGTACCCTGTACCCCAGGAACAGTGAGACTCACCACAAGGCTTGTCGGCAAGGATGGAGGGTGTGGATCCTTCAGGACACTTCTTTAAGAGTAAGGAATGATGTGCTGTTGGATTCTGATTGCTAGAATTTTGTTAAGGATTTTTGCATCCTTGTTCATCAGTGATATTGGCCTGTAGTTTTCTTTTTTTGTGGCATCTTTGTCAGGTTTTGGAATTAGGGTGACGGTGGCCTCATAGAATGAGTTTGGAAGTTTACCTTCCTCTGCAATTTTCTGGAAGAGTTTGAGTAGGATAGGTGTTAGCTCTTCTCTAAATTTTTGGTAGAATTCAGCTGTGAAGCCGTCTGGACCTGGGCTTTTGTTTGCTGGAAGATTTCTGATTACAGTTTCAATTTCCGTGCTTGTGATGGGTCTGTTAAGATTTTCTATTTCTTCCTGGTTCCGTTTTGGAAAGTTGTACTTTTCTTTTTTTTTTTTCTTTATTTATTATTTTATTTATTTATTTTTACTTTACAATTCTGTATTGGTTTTGCCATACATTGACATGAATCCACCACGGGTGTACATGCGTTCCCACATGGAAAGTTGTACTTTTCTAAGAATTTGTCCATTTCTTCCACATTGTCCATTTTATTGGCATATAATTGCTGATACTAGTCTCATGATCCTTTGTATTTCTGTGTTGTCTGTTGTGATCTCTCCATTTTCATTTCTAATTTTATTGATTTGATTTTTCACCCTTGTTTCTTGATGAGTCTGGCTAATGGTTTGTCAATGTTATTTATCCCTTCAAAGAACCAGCTTTTGGCTTTGTTGATTTTTGCTATGGTCTCTTTTGTTTCTTTTGCATTTATTTCGGCCCTAATTTTTAAGATTTCTTTCCTTCTACTAACTCTGGGGTTCTTCATTTCTTCCTTTTCTAGTTGCTTTAGGTATAGAGTTAGGTTATTTATTTGACTTTCTTCTTGTTTCTTGAGGTATGCCTGTATTGCTATGAACTTTCCCTTTAGCACTGCTTTTACAGTGTCCCACAAGTTTTGGGTTGTTGTGTTTTCATTTTCATTCATTTCTATGCATATTTTAATTTCCTTTTTGATTTCTTCTCTGATTTGTTGGTTATTCAGCAGCACCTATGGACACCTTATCTTTGACAAAGGAGGTAAGAATATACAATGGATTAAAGACAATCTCTTTAACAAGTGGTGCTGGGAAAACTGGTCAACCACTTGTGAAAGAACGAAACTAGAACACTTTCTAACACCATACACAAAAATAAACTCAAAATGGATTAAAGTTCTAAACGTAAGACCAGAAACTATAAAACTCCTAGAGGAGAACATAGGCAAAACACTCTCCGACATAAATTACAGCAGGATCCTCTATGACCCACCTCCCAGAATACTGGAAATAAAAGCAAAAATAAACAAATGGGACATAATTAAACTTAAAAGCTTCTGCACAACAAAGGAAACTACAAGCAAGGTGAAAAGACAGCCTTCAGAATGGGAGAAAATAATAGCAAATGAAGTAACTGACAAACAACTAATCTCAAAACTATACAAGCAACTCCTGCAGCTCAATTCCAGAAAAATAAATGACCCAATCAGAAAATGGGCCAAAGAACTAAATAGACATTTCTCCAAAGAAGTCATACAGATGGCTAATAAACATATGAAAAGATGCTCAACATCACTCATTATCAGTGAAATGCAAATCCAAACCACAATGAGGTCCCATTTCACGCCAGTCAGAATGGCTACGATCCAAAAGTCTACAAGCAATAAATGCTGGAGAGGGTGTGGAGAAAAGGGAACCCTCTTATACTGTTGGTGGGAATGCAAACGAGTACAGCCACTATGGAGAACACTGTGGAGATTCCTAAAAAACTGGAAATAGAACTGCCTTATGCCCCAGCAATCCCACTGCTGGGCATACACACCAAGGAAACCAGAATTGAAAGAGACACGTGTACCCCAAATGTTCATCACAGCACTGTTTACAATAGCCAGGACATGGAAGCAACCTAGATGTCCATCAGCAGATGAATGGATAAGAAAGCTGTGGTACATATATACAATGGAGTATTACTCAGCCATTAAAAAGAATACATTTGAATCAGTTCTAATGAGGTGGATGAAACTGGAGCCTATTGTACAGAGTGAAGTAAATCAGAAAGAAAAACACATTATACTAACGCATATATATGGAATTTAGAAAGATGGTACCAGTTCCCTAAGTGTTCTCCACCGTCTGGAACACACAGAGATTCACAGAGTTGGGCAGAGAAGAGAAGCGGGAGGGAGGAGACAGAGGCAACCTGGTGGAGAAACCCTTATGACCCAGCAATCCCACTGCTGGGCATACACACTGAGGAAACCAGAATTGAAAGAGACACGTGTACCCCAATGTTCATCGCAGCACTGTTTATAATAGCCAGGACATGGAAACAACCTAGATGTCCATCAGCAGATGAATGGATAAGAAAGCTGTGGTACATATACACAATGGAGTATTACTCGGTCATTAAAAAGAATACATTTGAATCAGTTCTAATGAGATGGATGAAACTGGAGCCTATTATACAGAGTGAAGTAAGCCAGAAAGAAAAACACCAATACAGTATACTAACACACATATATGGAATTTAGAAAGATGGTAATGATAACCCTGTATGCGAGACAGGTAAAGAGACACAGATGTATAGAACAGACTTTTGGACTGTGTGGGAGAGGGAGAGGGTGGGGTGATTTGGGAGAATGGCATTGAAACATGTATACTATCATGTAAAAAATAAATAAATAAAGATGGTAACAAGAACCCTGTATGCAAGACAGCAAAAGAGACACAGATGTATAGAACAGTCTTTTGGACTCAGTGGAAGAGGGAGAGGGTGGGATGATTTGGGAGAATGGCATTGAAATATGTATAATATATGTGAAACAAATAGCCAGTCCAGGTTCAATGCATGATACTGGATGCTTGGGACTGGTGCACTGGGATGACCCAGAGGGATGGTACGGGGAGGGAGGAGGGAGAGGGGTTCAGAATGGAGAACACGTGTATACCTGTGGTGGATGCATGTTGATGTAAGGCAAAACCAATACAATACTGTAAAGTAATTAACCTCCAATTAAAATAAATAAATTTATATAAAAATGTTATGGGAATAAAACATTCAAATACCTTTTCAAAAAAAAAAAAGAGTAAGGAATGTCACGTGATTTCTTTGTCCTCCTTTGGCTGAACATCAATAGCAGTGCACCTCCCACCCACCTCCACAAGGGGCTAGAGGTCTAATCAAAAGTGGGAAAAGACTCCCTACTCCACCTCCACTTAACTTCCCACTGCTCCCCCAACAGTAACCTCTCTGAGACTTCTGGGCCCTGGCCCCTTCCTCTCCAGCTGGTCCAACTGTGTGGCTGATTCACAGCTTGCTGACCACTTGTTCCCTTGAAGCCTTCTCCTGTCCACTTCACTTTGCAGGGGTTTACCCTCCCACTCCAGGCCACTTCGCTTCACACCTGTCCTTAAGTGCCTTGATTGGTTAATGATGTCATGGGATGAGTGTATGTGTATGAAAAGCTTTGTTGTGGAGAGAGTACGGAAATGTATATCTTACAGAGATTTTTACCTCCTGCCCATAGGGCTCACTATGTATAGCAGGCATTCCACATATATTTGTTGATAGAACCCACATAGAGCTGGCCCTCTTCTTTCCAGGCCAGGTTGTGGGTTCAAAAAGAAAGGTAAAGACTAAGAACTGTTGTTCAGTCCCTAAGTTGTGTCCAACTCTGCGACCCATGGACTGCAGCACGCCAGGCTTCCCCGTCCTTCACTATCTTCTGGAGTTTGCTCAAATCCAAGTCCACTGAGTTGGTAATGCCATCCAACCATCTCATCCTCTGTCATCTCCTTCTCCTCCTGCCTCAATCTTTCCCAGCATCAAGATCTTTTCCAATGAGTCAGCTCTTTGCGTCAGGTGGCCAAAGTACTGGAGCTTCAGCTTCAGCATCAGTCCTTCCAGTGAATACTCTGGGTTGATTTCCTTAAGGATGGACTGGTTTGATCCCTCAAGGGACTCTCAAGAGTCTTCTCCAGTACCACAGTTTGAAAGCATCAGTTCTTTGATGCTCAGCCTTCTTTAGGGTCTAACCCTCACATCTGTGCCTGACTATTGGAAAAACCATAGCTTTGATTATATAGACCTTGGAAAAATGGACTGGTTAAAAATTGGGAAAGGAGTATGTCAAGGCTGCTTATATTTATTGTCACCCCACTTACTTAACTTATATGCAGAATACATCAGGCAAAAAAGACTAAGAACAGCACTACTCTAAAAATCCACATCATAAATATCACACCAAATACTCCTTGGTAGATAGTATTCGAGGATGACTTCCACAACCTTTGCCCCATGGTGGTACTTCCATGATTATGTCAAATAGTAAAAGGGTATTTGCAGCTATAGTTAACCTACTCATCAATTGGCTGTAAGATATAGAGAATTAACTAGATAATCCAATCATGTGAGCCTTTTTTTTTTTTTTAAGCTGAGATTTTCTCTGAGGAAGTCAGAACCACTTGAAGTGTAAGGAGGCATCAACAGGAGACAGACCTTGCTTGAAGAAGTGGCGCGGGGGGAGTGGGGGACCTGAGGAAAGAGCTTGAGAGTATTCTCCAGAAGCTCAGAGTGAACTCTAGCAAACAGCCACCAAGAAAATGAAGACCTCAGTCCTACAAAGATAAGAAACTGAATTCTGCCAACACCCTGAATGAGCTCAGAAGTTGAGCTCCCAGACTCTCCAGGTGAAAAATGCATCTTGATAAGCATCTTGATTTTAGCCTTAAAATACCTAAACCAAGAACCTAGGCAAGCCTGCCTCCCTTACAGATAATAAACATTAAGTAAATAAATGTCAAGCCATTAAGTTTGTGGTAATTTGTTACATAGCCACCCCCAACCACTGCCCTCAAACTGGTTAGACAAAAAAATCCCCTTATAAATTACCAAACATACCTTAATATCCTGATTAATTACATTCCACATATATGAGAGGCTTCAGAAAGAGTAAAAAGAGTAGACCAATGCAAGGTACCCTCAGTGTGCCTCTCACAACCCTTTCTATTCTTCTATTGAAAAAGGTGGTAAACTGTCATAATGTCCTCCACATTAAGTCCTATTAACGAAAGCCATTTATGAATTATTAGCAATTGAATAACAAATCATGTCATCTGTCTCAAAGGTTATTTACTGAGTGTGGTCTGACACTGACCAATAGGAGCTGGAATTCTTAGTTGCAACTCCCTGAGCCTGATATCTGGAGAGTACACCACCCAGCACAAGATAACTATTCAACCCTTGATGTAGGGATGAGGGCACCCTAGTGCTCATGCCAATCTCCTAGGAGGCCAATAGTCTTCCTGCTTCTCAGCCCCCACCTTGCCTGGTGGCAGACGAGAAGCAGGTAGTCACACTGGGGCTCTTGGTGAAGCATTCTGTACACTGGCTCTCATGGGGTCTCCCTAGATCCACAGATCATGCAGGGGCTCCCGAAAGGCCATGTGATCAGCCTCAAGGACCCACCCTAGGGCTGAAGGAGGATGAGCAGCTGTGACTGCCCAGCCCCACCAGCCACCATGCTGCCCGGTAATGCCCCCAGCACACACAAGCTTTCCCAGAAGCCTTTCCTGAAGTCACCTGCCAGCCACCGCCCCTCGGCAGCCTGCTCCCGTCTGTCTGCGTCAGCATTTGTCTGAACACCGCATCTCCATCATCCATGGGGGAAATTGATGACGACGGCAAGGCAAAGGAATGTAACTACATCCTATTCTAAAAGCACACATTTATTTTATTTTATTTCAGAAATGTATGCATAATGTATGGCTGTACATAAATGTTTTTATAGAGCCTCTTAAATGATTTACCATGAGGTATGTGTTGATTATAATCTCTGCTTATTTAAGAGGGCCCTGTTTACCCCCATAGTAGTTAATACATTGAGACATGTTTCAACTAACTGTGACACTCGTAAACAAAAGTTACTGATCTACCTCGTGAGTTATAAAACTTGTAACATGCTGTAAACAGCTCTGTCATTTTATTTAGCATATTGCATTGTGTGAGCTGCCTTATTTATCTAGTGGTAAATCTTTATGTATCAAAAATGCTACAGAAGGCACAACAGATAAATTACAGACAGACACTAACATCTGACTAGTTAATCAAACAAATAGGACATGTAACAAAGAGAAAAGCTATAAATATTGACAACAAGCTGCTTCAGTCACAAAAACATTCAATACTTCAGTTCTCAAGTGTGAGTTTTATATCAGTCCCCTGGAAACAGTTTGTATCCTCCAATAAATTTTTACAGTTGATTCACCTGCCTGATACCCCTCAGCCATTTCCTTCAGAAGCTGTCAAACCCGCCAACGATAATATATGGCCCGACCAACAAGAACAGCTGTAGTCATTCTCTCTGCAGGTTCTTGCACCCTGTTCTGCATAAAATAATACATCAAGATTAATTGATTTCCCGTCAGTCTCACAGAACAGAAAATTAATTTTCATGTAGCTATTTTCCCCAGCATATGAATTTTGTACATGGCAAGTAATTTAAGTTTTTAATTATTCATGAGCGAGGAGGGGGTGGGGTGAAACATGAGGAAGTGAGCTCGCCGAACCCCCAAGGCCAATCCCTGGGCCTGGGTTTGTGCTGAGGCAACAATAGCATTCGCTAATGCCCATATAAATAATATATGTATTAACATACATCTTAGTACAACACCAATTTCTCTCACTCTGACCCGAGACTACCAGGTCACCCTGCGGTGCTTTGTCAAAGTCGCCGGGCTGGTTCCATGTGACAGGCTGTGGGAAAACACAGGCCGCAGCCGCCATACTGAGTGACCTCTGCTGGCCCCTGGGTGGCGGCCGCGGGGCCCCAGCAGGACAGGAGGTAATTTAACGGTCAGTGTGTGACGGGGGACCAAGCACAAGTTGCTAATCAGCCAGGTGCTACCTCAGCGAGCCTTCCATTTGCAGGTGCCACTGACTTGTGAACGAGAAAAATGGAACCATAAAAGAGAAAGCGAGCATGGGACTCGCTCAGGCCTCATCCTTCACAGACGCTCTGCAGACCAGCACGAGCAAAACTGTCTCCTCGGAAAGGGGAACCACCACACCGTGAGCACCTCTGGCAATCGAGTGTGTTTGCTAAAATGCCAACTAAAATGCTCCCACAGTGCCTCCTTAGAAATTTCATTGGCATACTTCATAGCAACTGCCAGACAGGCGCATGTACGCCACCCGCCTCCAGTCATGAAGCTGGATTTAACCCCGTTAGGACCAAACGTGGCTTTGGGCTGCTTCACCTCATGCAGCACTCTTGGGCACGGAGGCAGTTGGCCACTGGAGTCAAGGATTTGGGGTCATTGATTATTGATTGATCCCCTCTTCCACTCTGAATATGGAGATCTAGTGTGAAATCAGGAGATCACTATAAACAGTTGATCTTCTCCCAGTTAAACAATGAGACCCCCCTCCACCACCACTGTGTAAGAATCAGGCAGAGGACAGAATCAAGTCATGTCTCCAAACTCATACAGGCCACGGGGGATCCAAAAGAGACACAAAGAAAGAGAAACCTCTCTCAACCCAATGAGCAGTAGAGAAAGAACGTGGATCACTTATTTCTGAGAAAAGAACCTGGCTTGGGTAACCTGAATAAGCAGCTCTGATTTGGGGCCCTCGGTGGCTCAGCTTGCAATGCGGGAGGCTTGGGTTTGATCTCTGCTCAGGAAGATCCCCTGAAGAAGGGAATGGCAACCCACTCCATTATGCTTGCCTGGGAAATCCCGTGGACAGAGGAGCCTGGCGGGCCACAGGCCACTGGGTCACAAGGAGGCGCACACATAAAGCAGCGAGCACACGCCCACCCACAAGGCAAAGGCCCCGCCAGGAGGGGGAGCATTTGGTAAGGAGGAGACAAGTCGAGAAGGTCAAAAACAAAAAGGAAAGGAACTCAAAAGGAAGCCACACAATAACCAGAAAAACCACAAAAATTTACCAGAGGAGGGCGGGGCTGGGGGCAGGAATGATTGATTCCCTAAACTGGGGGAAGGAGTTAAGTTGGATGAGAACTTGTTGAAATATTAAGAAAGGCATGAAAATGGAAGTTTCTATGAACATTCTTTTTCTTTACTGTTTTTAACAGCTTCTATAAATGACCACTCTAACCAAAACCAGAGAGTCATCAAAAACTGCTTCTTTGCTAGCCATGCTTCATGTTGGAGGCCAGCACAAAACTGAGCTTCCAGTGTTTCCATCATAAAATCTGTTTCCCCACAGCCAGTGAAACCTGTGAGAACTCACTTTAACCAGAAATTTGGCACCTGTGCAGCAGCAGAGCTTACATTGTTTTAATACTGTTTCAGAGAAGGGCTTCAGGATTCTACTTCTATTACCCTGGCGGCTCCAGACAAAAGGGTGACATGATACATCATGTCAGGCAGCTAATTATTCACACCAAAGACCAGCTCATCAACTTCAGCTCGGTTAAAATTAAAAGGAGGGGCGGCATTCTCCATTGTTTCACGTGAGGTATTTACTAAGGGAGGGTCAATGAAGTTTGCTTAAGTTTTTGTACTTCTGGGTTTCAAAATAAAACAAGATGAGGAAATTAAATATAGTGTTGAGACCCCAACAACAAAGGCCTTAGTCAAGTGCTGCCAAACAAACCCAGGTCACAAGCTACAACAGTGTCCATGGCCAAAAACACACGTCCAGGTCCTGCTGACCTCCTTGACTTGTCCATGGCCCCATTTCTGGGAGCCGCCCAAGCCTCCAGCCCAGCAGCGATGCGGTAAAACCACAAGGCCCAAAGAATGCCAGGGAAATTCTCAGCTAATTACTGCTCACAGCTCAACCTGACATACTCCCTACTTTGCTGAGAGTTCTGCCATCCTGGTAGACTTGAAAAGTTTGACAAAGCAAAGCAGCTAAAAAGAATGAAATAACTCAGGCAATCAGGAGATAACTGGTGTGTGTGTGTCTGTGTGTGTGTCTGTGTGTGTCTGTGTGTGTGTGTGTGTGTCTGTGTGTGTGTGTGTCTGTGTGTGTGTCTGTGTGTGTCTGTGTGTGTGTCTGTGTGTGTGTCTGTGTGTGTCTGTGTGTGTGTCTGTGTGTGTGTCTGTGTGTGTGTGTCTGTGTGTGTGTCTGTGTGTGTGTCTGTGTGTGTCTGTGTGTGTCTGTGTGTGTGTCTGTGTGTCTGTGTGTGTCTGTGTCTGTCTGTGTCTGTCTGTGTCTGTCTGTGTGTGTCTGTGTCTGTGTCTGTCTGTGTGTGTCTGTGTGTCTGTGTGTGTGTCTGTGTGTGTCTGTGTGTGTGTGTCTGTGTGTGTGTGTCTGTGTGTGTGTGTGTGTATAGAGAGGGGACATGGATGGGTTCAAGGGAAAAGTATCCACAATGGAGCAAAAACTTCCATAAGCCAAGCTCCCAGCCCAGCCCTGCCTTCCCACACAGTGCTGCACTTACCATCTGCATGGTAACAAAGGTGCATTTCAGTTTATACCTGTGTTTGTAGGTTTTCTTCATCAGATGGGGAGGAGGAGGTTTGCTTTATCTCATTTTAAAAATAATCCTATTGAGAGCATAAATGAACTCATTATGCACACCATAAAAAAAAATATATGTGTTGGCAATTCTGTAACTAAAAACGTAAAAAACTTTTGAAGTCGACGCTGCTATTGGCATAGCTTAAAGGTCTTTGTTTCTGTAAATTCAATTGAATGTTTCTATTTCTAAGTCTGGCAAGAGGTTCTAATTATTGTTAGAAGCCTAATTAGCATTTAGTATTACATTACAACAACTGCAGCAAAATTGTACCCATTCTCCAATAAACAGTATTCACAGTATGCAATCAAGCCGCTGTACCGAGCAATGAGAATTAATAGCACCGCACGACAATGGTAAATCCTCCATCTCCCGCTGTGTGTGTTTAATAATTTTTCACTCCTTCCAGATTGTTCCCATCAAGCACAATTCCCAAGGTCCTAATCAACCACCCTCCCCATCAATACTACACAGAGATCTGAGCACTGAAAATTATCTGCAATTTCAAAAAGTGCTTTGTTGCATTATTAGGCCACTGACCTAAGAGGTAATGGGTAAATAGTTTCTGAAAAATGTCCAAAGCACAACATAAATTAAAGCTTATAGTCTTGCCTGCTGTTCTCACCATAGCTATAACTGCAAACTATTACGATTTTTACACAATATTCCTAACTATAATTTTACACCATAATATTGGTGCAAAGCACCAAATGTTCCACTTTCACGTATCTTCACTTACTAAACAAGGAGGAGAGTTTGGGGGAGGAAGCTGATGTATTTGGTCCCTTAGAATTACTCTTGGCGACCCTCTCTCCAGTCTTGCCCATCTGCCTGCACACACACACATACACACACACACACACACACACACACACACACACAGAGTTTACAATTAACGTGTAAGCAACTTACAGTGATCAAAGGTACGAGATTTTTCTAAGAAGTGGCGTGTATCAGGCTTTCTGCATCTCACAAACACGTGAGTAGGTTCATGGATTTAGGGCATGATGCTTCAGAGTGGGAGCAGGGGAAAACTAGAAATCCCAGCTGAGAGGACAGCTTATAGCACCTTCTATTGCCTGGTGGCAAGTATAACCACATCATACAAGACCAAGAGAGGAGAAACACTTTATTTCAACAAAATGAAAAGTATACTCTGGGTTAACATGAAGAAAAGTTTTTGCCCAGGAAATAGGGGATCTGGAGCTCAAGTCAGAGCATCACGCACGAGCACGGGGCTCCCAGGGTGGGTAGCCTAGAGCCAACACACAGCACAGCACAGCAATCCTCGTCAAAAGAACACATCAGTACTAATCGAAGAGTTGGGCTGGATGATGTGTTGTTGGTGATTATTTGTTGTACAAAGAAGCAAAGAGAAAAGGTAATCAAATTGAAAGGGAAGAGATTAAATTATCATTATATGCAAATGACATGATACTATATAAAGAAAATCCTAAAGATTTCACACAACTATTAGAACTGATCAACAAATTCAGTAAGCTGGCAGAATACAAGATTAGCATTCAGAAATTGGTTGCCTTTCTTTACACTATCAATGAAATACCACAAGAGGAATGTATATAATCCCCTTTAAAATTGCATTAAAAAAATACTTAGGGATAAAACCTGACCAAGGAGGTGAAAGACATATCCTGAGAACTACAAAATACTAATTATGGAAACTGAAGATGATTTAAAGAAATGGAAAGATATCCCATGCTCTTGGATTGGAAGAATTAATATTGTTAAAATGGCCATACTACCCAAAGCAATCTGCAGATTTAATACAATCTCTATCAAATTACCCAAGACATTTTTCATAGAACTAGGAACAAGTAAGCCTAAAATTTATATGAAGCAAAGATATTTCTGACAGCTCAGCCCAACTTAACCAAGTCAACAGCTGAGGGCTTTTCCTGAACAAAGCTAGATGCTGAATTACCCTGGGGTCAGCCATACTTTACCAAAGAAAATACATCTTGTTTTGCCATTACACATCATCGCCCCTCAAAACAAAAGACTTTCACATTAGTAGGTTAATGCCCATCAATGTCTCAAGATTAATGACTTACTGAATAATATACCAAGTTTCCTCCAACAGTGTAATAACACTCTATACCTCAGTCATGCAGTCACTTATTAATCCATTCAACAAATCTCTCTCAAGTGCCCACTACACTTTCAGGCACTTGGGATACATTGCTGAACAAGGAGGGCAAAGATTTCAGCTTTTGTGGAACACGTATTTTAGTACAAGGTACATGAATCATCTCCAAAAATTCCAATAAATAAGTAAATTATATCACATGTTGGAAAATAATCAGTGGTAACAGGCAGTAGTAAGGCAAGAAGAAAAAGACCAGAATAAAAGGATCAGGAACTTCAAAGAGTGGAGACCATAGTACTAAATCAAGTGGCCAGGGCGGGCTTCTATGAGAAGGTGATTATTTGAGCCAAGACTTAAAAAGAATGAAAAATGCTTGGTAAATGCCTTAAATCGCTAACATTTCTTCTAATTCCAGGCACTCCCTTCACCCTATTTTCTGATACCAGGATCCATTGATCAGCATACACTGAGTGGACAGGCACTCCTGCAAGACAGTAGCTGCATGGCCACATGGGACAGTAGCCATGGGAACAAAATCTATGTCTCTAATCACTTTAGTATCCCCAACAATAAGCACCGTGCCTACAAAAGAGCAGGTACTCAACAAACATTCACTGAGTCAACGAGCACGCAGTGATTTGACAGTAACTTGTTTATGTACTCACAGCACCCGAAATGATCCCCTAAATAAGAGTATAATTAATATTTTATGAATAAATTATCCCCCCCAGCTTCATGGAGATATAACTGACATACAACATTTTACAAGTCTGGGCTTCCCTGGTGGCTCAGACGGTAAAGAAGCTTTACAATTTAATATATGTATTGTAAAATTATTAACACAAGAAGGTTAGTTAACATGCTGATCACCTCACATCATTTTAATTTATGTGTGTGAGTGTGTGTATGTGTGTGTGTGTGGAGAACTTTAAATATATACTTTCTCACCAAATTTCAAGGATACAATATAGTATTGTTAACTATAGTCACCAGGATGTCCATTCCATCCCCCATAACTTACTCATCTTATAACTGGAAGTTTATACCTTTTGACTACTTCACCCATTTCCCCCACCAGACCACCTCTGCCAACAACCAATATATACTGTTTCTATGAGTCCAGATTTTTTTTAGATTTTACATAAAGTGAGATCATATAGTATTTTTCTTAGTCAGATTTATTCCACTTAGCAAAATGCCTAAAAGGTTCATCCCTTTTGTCACAAATGACAAGAATTCTTTATTTTTATGGCTGAATAATATTTATATACATATATGTTTATAATGCACATATAGAAATATATGCATATATACATTTACACATATACACACATATATTCTCACATTTCCTTTTGCCATTCATCCATCAATAAACACTTAGGTTTCCACATCTTGGCTATTATAGATAATGTCACATTGAACACAAGGGTGCCAATATCTCTTCAAGGTAGTTATTTCATTTCCTTTGGATATATATGCAGAGATGCAGTTACTAGGTCATATGCGAGTTCAATTTTTATTTTCCAAGGAAACTCCATACTGTTTTCTATAGTGGCTGAACCAATTTACATTCCCACCAACAGTGCAGAAGAGTTCCTTTTTCTCCATGTTCTTGCTAGCACTTATTTTTTTTTATAACAGCCATTCTTGTGGTTTTGATTTGCATTTTCCTGATAATTATTGATGTTGAGCACCTCTTCATGTACCTGTTGGCCATCTGAATACTTTTTTGGGAAAAAAAAAAGTCTATTCAGGTCCTTTGTAAATTTTTCAATTGCATTATTTGCTTTTTGTTACTGAGTTCTAACAGTTTCTCATATACTTTGGATACTAACCTCTTATCAGATAAGTGGCTTGCAAATATTTTCTCCCATTCCATAAGCTGCCTTTTCATTGTGTTGATTTCTTTTGTTGTTCAAAAGAAGAAAACAGGGTTTTTTCAGTTTGATACTGTTCTACTTACAGATTTTTGCTTTTGCCCCGTGTACTTTTCATGTCATACTCATGAAGTCATTGCCAAGATCAGTATCAAGAAACTTTATAATATAGGCCTCCATTTTCATTCTTTTGCACTTCAACATCCAGTTTTTCCAACGTCATTTATTGAAGAAACTATTTTTCTCCATTAAGTATTCTTGAACTATGAACTATGCTCAGTTGCTCAGTCGTGTCCAACTCTTTGCGAGTCCATGGACTGTGGCCCACCAGGTTCCTCTGTCTATGGGATTTTCCAGGCAAGAATATTGGAGTGGGTTGCCATTTCCTTCTCCAGGGGATCTTCCCCACCCAGGGATTGAACCTGGCTCTCCTGCATTGCAGGTGGATTCTTTACCATCTAAGCCACCAGGGAAGTCTATAAGTATTCTTGAGCCCTTTGTCAAATATTACTTGTCTGTATATGGATGGGTTTGTTTCTGGGCTTGTGATTCTGTTCCTTTGGTCGATGTGTCTGTTTTCATGCCAGTACCATAGGGTTTTGATTACTCCATTTTATCAGAAGGTGTGACACTGTCAGCTTTGTTGTTCTTTCTCATGCTTTGGCTATTCGGAGTCTTCTGTGGTTCTATATAAAATTTAGGATTGTTTTTTTCTACTTTAAAAAAATGCCATTGGGATCTTGATAGAGATTGCATTGAGTCTATAGATAACTCTGGTATGGATATTTTAGTAACATTAATCCTTTCAGTCTGTGAGCACATAATATATTTTATTTATTTCTTCAATTTCTTTCATCAATCTCTCATAGTTGTCAGCGTGCAGATCCTTTATCTCCTTGGTTATGTTTATTTCTAAGGGTTTTATTATTTTTGATGCTATTATAAACAGGACTGCTTTCTTTCATTCTTTTTCAGATAACTTGTTATTAGTGTATAGAAATAAAACTGATCCTTGTGTGTTGATTTCATATTCTGCAACTTCATTGGATTTATTAGTTCTAGTGGTTTGGGGGGGATCTTTGGGATTTTCTACTAATATATAGGATTATGTTGTGTGCAAGCAGAGACAATTTTATTTCTTTCTTTCCAATTTAGATGCCTTTTATTTTTTTTTCTTACCTGATTACTCTGGCTATGACTTCCAATACTATCAGAATAAGACTGGTGAAAGCAGACACCCTTGTCTTGTTACTGATCTTAGAAAAAAAGCATTCAACCTTTCACCACTGAGTATGGTGTTAGCTGTGGGTTTGTCATATCAGCCTTTATTACCTTGAGCTACATTCCTTCTATACCCAATTTGCTCAGAGTTTTTATCATGAATGGATATTGAATTTCATCAAATGTGTTTCCTGCATTGACTGAAATGATATGATTTTATCTTTCATTCTAGTAATGTGATGTATGACATTGCACATATCGAAATGCATATATTGAACCAAACTTGCATTCCATGGATAAATCCCATTTGATCACACTCTATGATACTTTTAATGTGTTGTTTAATTTGGTCAGCTAGTATCTTGACAATTTTTGCACTGATATTCATCAGAGATACTGGCCTGTAGCATTCTTTTCTTGTTGGAAGAAGATCTTATCTGACTTTGTTAGGGTAATTCTGGCCTTGCAAAAGGAGTTTGGGGATGTTCCCTTCTTTTCACTGTTTTGTTAAAGTTTGAGGAGGATTGGCATTAATTCTTCTCTAAAGGTTTGGTATAGTTCACCATGACACCATCTAGTCACGGGTTTTCTTTGTTAGAAACTTTATGATTACTGGCTCAATCTTTTGTTTTTGGTCTGTTCAAACTTTCTATTTTTCATGATTCAGTCTTGATAGGTTGTATGTTTCTCACAACTTTTTTCTTCTAGGTCAGGCAAACTGTTGGTATATAACTATTCATGGTAGTGTCATGATCTTTTATATTTTTGTGACATCCATTGTAATTCTCTTTTTCATTTATAATTTCACTGATTTGGGTCCTTTTTTTCTTGGTTATTTTAAGGTCTTATGCTTTATCTTCTGAAAGAACTTAGTTCCATTAATCTTTTCTATTGTTTTCTGTTCTCTATCTCATCCATTGCTGCTTTCATCTATTATTTCATTCCCTCTTTGAGCTTACCTTGTTCTTTCTTTGTTTCCTTGAGGTGTAAAGTTAGGTTGTCTAAGATTTCTCTTTTTTTTTTTTTTGAAGGATACATTTACTGTTATAAAATTCCATCTTAGAACTGACTTTGATTCTTCCCATTAATTTTGATACACTGCATTCCCATTTTCATTTGTCTCAAGATCATTTGTAGTCCCTTTCTTCTTGATCCATCGGTTGTTCAGAAGTGTGCTGTTTTGTTCCCACATATCTGTGAATTTTCCAGCTTTCCCTTGCTATTCAAGTTTCAATTACTGTGGTCAGAATACACACTTGATATAATTTCTACCATCTCAAATTTGTTGAGACTTGCTTTATGATCTAACACATGACCTTGTCTAGAAAATGTTTCATGTGCACTTAATGTGTTTTCTCTGGTTGGACAGAATGTTCTGCATATGTCTATTAAGTCATTTGGTCTACAGTATTGTTCAAATCTGATTTTCCCTATTGGTTCTCTGTCAGGATTATCTATCCTTTCTTAAGAGTGTGGCATTCAAGCCCACAACTATTATTTTATTGCTGTTAATTTCTCCTTTTAGTTCTGTTAGTGTTTGCTTTACACATTTAAGTGTTCCAATGTTGACTAGATAAACATTTACAATTGTTATACATTCTTAATGAATTGACTTCTTTCTTATGTAACTACATTCCTTGTCTCTTTTGACCACTTTTTGCTTGAAGTCTATTTTATTTGCTGTAAGTATAACTAACCCTGCTTTCTTCCGGCTACCTCTTGTTTGAAATAACTTCTTCCATCCCTTGACTCTCAGCTTGTGAGCAACATATCATTGGATCTATGTTTTCTATCCACCAAGCCATTTATTTTATTGGAAAAGTTAATCCATTTATGTTTATGGTAATTACTGATAGATAAGGACCTACTATTATCATTTTGTTCATTATTTTACGGCTATTCTCAAGTTCTTTGGTTCCTTGCTTCTTCTCTTGCTACCTTGCTTTGTGATTTGATGACTTTTGTGGCAGTATGATTTGATTCCTCTGTTAATCTTTTGTGTATCTGCTACACAAAAGATCTTTCTGGTTACCATGTGTCTTATATAAAATATATTTATAAAAATAACATTCTTAGAACTGAAAGGAAATGAAAGATCCTCTGGTTGCAACAAAGAGGCAATCAACCTAGAGCAGAAGTGATACTTTCAAGACTATAGTCCAACTCTCCTAAGTACTCATCATATGACTTTTTACTCTTCAGAGACAAGACAACATGGTAGAATATCTCAGAGGATGGCAGTTCTCTTTATCCCTCCAACACTGTCCTGTTGGTTGTTCTCTGTCTCCTGATGTGTATAACATAACCTTGGTTTCTCAATAACCACTACTAATTTTCCACTTTGGGCTGAGTCCTACTATTTTTAACTTTCTCCTTATTCCTCCAGGTTCATATCATCTAAGCAAACCAAATATAGTATTTGACACAGGGGGAAAAGCAAAAGACAACAGAATACCCCATAGACAGTCAAAAGAAGAAGCAGCTTTCTGTCTTATCAACTAACATATAAATCCAGAAACCCTCTCCTTTGTGTCACTTGGACGCTACAAAGATCAGAGTCAGCTCCAGACAAAGCTAAGAATCCTAAAGGGAAAGGGTTTGAGAAGTCTCCTTCTTGAAAATTCCTATTTCCCAGTAGAATGTTGACAAGGAAAGTCCATTTCTACACCTTCCTTAGGCCTCATGATCCATCAGCTACTTTGGAATGACAAATCCAGTGGTATACAGAGAGCTCTGGTTATCTCCAACATCCTATCCTTCCCCACTCACCACCAGCCTCCTTAAAGACACAGAACATTATAAGGTGAGTCTGTTTCTTGAAGGAAAATTGCTTCCCTCCTCCTTAATAACTCCTCAGGAAAGAACTTTCCTCCCACTTCCTTTTCTGTCTAACAAAAGCAAAAATAACTAAACTTCAAGGTAAGAAACTAACACACAATCCTTCATTCTGCCTCAGTCATGGGCATCTAAATAAGAAAGTCCCTTAAATTAAAAACAAATAAATAAATAAGAAAATCCAACTAATTTTTGTTCACTCTGTATATGAAAACAAAGTCAAACTGTAGCACCAAAATAGAAAAGCTAAGTGAGTTTGCTCATGAAGTTAGGGCAAGGCGATGAATAACATGTTTATAGGATGGGAACAGCTTACCCGGCGATGACAGATAAGCATGACGAGTATGACGGTGACAAATGTGAGACATACAAACTCCTTCTCAGTTCTCACTCAGCAAGAGAAAATTACACAAACTTGCTGGCCTTTTTTGGATGGTAAGACATGGGAATCAACTCATAATAATTGTAATAATAATAACAATAATGACAGCTACCAATTATTAAGGGCTTACCCTTGTGCTAAGTACCTCCCATGCATGTTCTCTTCGAAGTTGGGAATTTGGCAGCGGCCTGGGCATGGCTGTCATAATTACTCATGGGGCATCAGCACTTCATCAAAGCATAGACCGAGTATTCATTCTAATCCATTCCCAAGAGCTTCTTACACATTAAAATTTGAGACCACTGGATCATTAACACTGGTCCAAATCTAAGGTGATCTTTGTGCCTGTAATTCAGGAAGCGTGGATTTGTCTTTAGATTGGGAGCCATGAAGCAGTCTTCCAGTGCAAGTCTACCCCTGGCAGCAACACTCCTAGGCCTGAGCTAGAGGAGGCCACTTCCCTGAGCTGGCTTCAGCTTTCCTTAGGCTGTGCCTTCCCCCCATGGGATACAAGGCCTAAGAACATCCCAGAGTATACCTTCTACTTTTTAAGATGCATTTTGGGTAACTAGAATTCTGGCACTCTCTGCCCAGATGACCCAGAGCCCATTTCTATAGCTGCACATCCCTGATCCATCCTGCAAAAGCAACCCAGTGTCCACCCTTAACATGAGAGATGTTTCTTTATGATGAGCTGAGAATGGACATGTAGGAGTATCCAGACACAGATACAATAGGCTCCTTACAGGACAAGACAGCTATGGGTACAACAAGAAGGGGAACAGGCAGTGGACCCAGGGGAGGCTGTGTTCATGCTGCCTTGTTCCAGCTTAAAACCCCAAAGAGGTGAAGAGGTCTAAACTGAAATCTATAATTTCAAGTCATTAATGAAAACATGTTTTTCATGACAAGAAGATATAACATAATTAGATATATGGTATGCAGCCTTCCACTTGTACTCAACCAAGAATCTGTAAATGTTAGGAATAAATCTGACCATTCCCTCATGTTTCTCATCACAGTTAAGACTCCATGCCGTGTCATCCTTCCTCTTCAACACTGGCATGCCTCCCTTTAAGCAAACCCAATAGTTATGTGTCCAGATTTATATCAAAAGACACATTTATACCAAAGACACATTTGAGAGTAGGTGCCCCATTTACTAAAGGATCCCATTATTCAGCAAACTCCCTTGGTGCATTTGGTTGAAACAACTGATAAAAATTCAGTGTTACTGTTGCTTACTTGCTACGTCATGTCCAACTCTTTTGAGACCCCGTGGACTACAGCCCTCCACGTTCCTCTGTCCATGGGATTTCCCAGGGAAGAATACTGAAATGGGTTGCTATTTCCTTCTCCAGGGGATCTTCCCAACCCAGGAATCAAATCTGTGTCTCACTCAGTCTGTGGATTCTTTACCACTGAGCCACCAGGAAAGCCACACACACACAAAATCTCATAAACTCATCTCTTCATATGTGAAGTGGTTAGAGAAAAAGACACTAAAGGTTTTCCCCTTTATTATTAAAGTTCACAGATAATATTTAACCTAGAAGAGGTAGAAAAAGGAGATAAACAAAAGGAATGGTATAAAAATCATCTTTTCTAGAACTTGACAAAATGAGCATTGTGGGCATGCAGCAGTATTTGTACTTCAGGGTTTTTTAATGTCATTATGTACACGTGAAAATACAGAGATATAGGTGGTTAATTTTATAAGAATTATGTCATTCCATGGCTATAAGCAATTATTTGGTACCACCCATATGCCAGGCCACTGGGAAGTCCAAGGTGAGTAAGACATGATTTCTGCCCTTTTAGACAAAGCTTGTGCTATGGCTGAAGAGAACAGTGTATAAACCAATAATTACATTACAGTATGAAATATGCTTTGGGGGATTCCCAGGTGGCTCAGTGGTAAAGAATCTGCCTCCAGCGCAGAGATTGCAGGAGACGTGAGTGCGATCCCTAGGTCAGCAAGGTCCCCTGAAGCAGGAAATGGCAACCTGCTCCAATATTCGTCCTGGGAGATCCCACGGACAGTGGAGGCTGGCAGGCTGCAGTCCAGGAGTCCCAAAGAGGCAGACACAAGTAAGCAAGTGACCGTGCTTGCATGCATGAAAGATCCTTTACCAGAAATCCTAGGGAGGACTAGAGAGGACTCCATAGAGAGTCCAAAAAAGAGAATGCCTCTTGCTGCCTAGAGAGTAACTTCCAGGTATTGACAGCACTAATATTCAGACTCTGGGCTTCCTAGTCTCACTCAACAAATATATACTGAGACATTACTGTGGGCCAAGCACTATTTTAAGAACTGGATACAGTGATGATCAAGACAAAGCTCTACCCTCATGAAGCTTACATAAGCCAAGAAATTTGCAAGAAAAAATTTAAATTACATACGTTCCCCTTGACATATATATAGTAGGTGTTCAATAAATGGTTGTTGAATGAATAAAGAAATAAACATCCTTGCTAGCCCACCACTCTGTACTTTCATTTCAAAGGCAGCTGTTGTCCTTGAAGTTACCAGAGTAGACAGTTTCGAAGTTTCAATACACAACCAGGTATGTCTGCTCTGTTTCACTTAAAAATATGAATCCAATAGGCTTAATCCAAAATCTCTAGCTCTGAATTGGGTTACCATGTGTTGTATTTGATTTGTATTTCCATCAGTATCAACCCAAGCATCCTCATATAGACACCAGCAATGTACATGATTTATAGCAAGTCAGTCAGGGCAAAGCCTATAGCTTCCCTTCACATTCTGACATTATCAGATTACTTCAGAAGCTGGCAGCAGCTACCATAAGTAACAAGCTGTCAGTGTAAATAAATCACTCTCTCAGAAATAACTGCTAAAAAGTATAGATTAGTATGAGCAGAGGTGGGCTTGGACATTTTTTCTTCCACTTTCCCCTTCCCAACAAGTCTCCCATACATTTAATTTTATATAAAAAAAAAACAAATGAATTCATTTTCTTTCTTTAAAAAAAAAAAAAGGTTCCAGCTTAAGATCTGTGTAAGAACCTCAAGTCTCAAAAGGAAAGTTTTCAGCTCTGGTGTATAAATCATAAGGCAATCAATCTGCAATCACCTAGAGAAGCCCAAGGTATAGGGAACAACTAGCAAGTTCTGTGAAGAGCAACCCATGCCAAGCCAATTTAATTTCCTTCTATGATGGAGTGACATGCTGAGGAGATAAGAGAGAAGCAATAGACAGCAATTCACCTGGACTACAGCAGGACTCAGCCTGTTCCCAATAGGATGCACTTACAATGAGCTGGAAAAAACTCACCTTAGTAGTACTCAAAGGACTACAGCAGCTCACCCAGAATGGGATGTCCAATGTCCATACTACACAGGGTGGGGTGGGACAAGTCGTGGCCAGCCTAAAGGGCTGAGTGGCGGGGCCATGATCACTGCGTATCTGTTAATGAGTCAATGCTGGGAGGAACAGCACGTAGTTGTCTTCGTAGACACCAAATAGGGAGGCATAAACAGAGCTCGAGGAGTTCACAAGACAGTTTCTAGAAAGGTCCTACAAGATCAATCTTACTTTGAGTAAGAGAGAGACAGTGCTCTACGGAACAACTTGAGTTCTTATCACCTCAATTAAGAAAATGTCTAGGTCATTAAGTTCAGTCACTGGGGACTTTCCTGTGGTCCAGTGGTTAAGACGCCATGCTTCCACTGCAGGGGGCACAACTTTGATCTCTGCAGGGAGAACAGAGATAGTAGGTGGCTGCTCTGTGGTGCAGCCAAAAGTAAATCCAGTGACTGTGCCAGGAAGCTGGTGCCACGGTGGCTTTCAGGTGGAATATGAAAGGAAATTATAAGCGATGCATTATGGGAAAGTTAGGATGGCACTGAGAGGGGTTAAAAGCAGACAGATGCACAAGACTGGGGGTTCATCCCATCTCTTTATTTGTCATAGGCCAATCTACAGTGTCTTGTCCTTGTTCAATCATGACATGTCACCAGAGATGCCAGAGGGCCCACAGAAGTTAACACTCCCGGGCACAAGAACTCCCCACCCATCTCACTTTTAACAACCTGGCTTCTCTGCCTGCCCCTCCCACTCCAGCAAAAACACAACACTTTAGGTCCCTGTGACTACATTTAAACTGCTTAAGCAATTCTAGTATCCAGACCAGAAGCTCTCATTACAGGACCTCCACCACTGGATGAAACTCCTGAGAGCATCAGTTCAGTTCAGTTCAGTCGCTCAGTCGTGTCCGACTCTTTGCAACCCCATGAATCGCAGCACGCCAGGCCTCCCTGTCCATCACCAACTCCCAGAGTTCACTCAGACTCACGTCCATTGAGTCCGTGATGCCACCCAGCCATCTCATCCTCTGTCGTCCCCTTCTCCTCCTGCCCCCACTGAAGGATAAACCTGGGGACCTGATAAACCTGGGCAAGTCTGTCTCATTTGGGGAGCATACCCTCCTTTGACAGAGAAACAACAAATGAACCTTCTTTCTGACTTCAACAGACACATGGGCCGACCTGGCTTTCATGAGTTGACTAATGAAATTTGAACATATTCACTCATTCTTTAACTCATTTAAAAATAATTTACTCACCTACTATCTATGTGCCTGAGTCTTGGCTAACTGTGTTCCCTTTACTGGGGCTTACTGTTTAGAAAGAAAGACAAGTACATGAGTTGTTAAAATATAATCAATGTTATAGGGCTTCCCAGGTGGCTCAGTGGTAAAGAAACTGCCTGTCAATGCAGGAGATATAGGTTTGATCCCTGGGTCGGGAAGATACCCTGGAGAAGGAAATGGCAATCCACCCCAGTATTCTTGCCTGGGAAATCCCAAGGACAGACAAGCCTGGTAGGCTATGGGGTCACAAAAGAGTCAGACGCAACTTAGCAACTAAACAACAACAATCAATGTTATGATGGAGGAATAGAGAAGCTAAAGGGAACAAATGGCAGAAGGACCAGACCTAATGGGAGAAGCCAGGAACGCCTTCCCAGAGGAAAGGACATTTTAGCTTAGACCTCGAGGGTGATCAAGAGGAGTTACCTAGAGAAAGCAACAGATACAGAGGCCCAGAGGTGAGAAGGTAGGAGGGACTTAGACACACAGAGAGGGGCTCAGCATGGTTGATGTCCAAGGATGGAGAAACTGGAGAGACCACCACCACCCTGGCCTCACAAATACACAGACCTACTTCTCCATCTACCCCAAATATACACTTCACCCCCAGCAGCCACTATCTCATCATCTTCTCCACACAGGCTTAAAGCATCCCAGTCCTAGAAACAAAGCCACTCGTTTGCAGGTTGTATCACCTGACATTCTTTTTCTAAGGCTCTGATAGAGTCTCTGGGTTTGTACCACAATATCCACTCCCTGGAGCTCCCTCTCTTCTAAGCTACTACAGCACCTGCACCCTGACCTGTCCCTTAACTTAGCGTTTTTCATAAACTGGTGTTCACCCTTCATTCAAGTTTCAGATTCATCTTCTCTGCCCTTCTTGAGGACATGGACCCTGTTTTCAAGTTTCCACTTTCTCTGTATCAGCATCCTAAACACACACACATATACACAGTACTGATCCAAGTACAAAAAGAACTAGGCACATAATATATGTTCAAAGATATTTGAGAATCTTTTAAACAACAGTGGTAATTTCTTATGAAAGACTATATATACTCCCTACTACTTTTCAGAATGATGGATCTCTTCAATGGCAGCGAGAGAAGTTGTGCATTTACGGGGGAGACTGTGCGGTTTGGTGTCATGGAAAATAGCACAAGCTTTGGAGTCAGACCATCATCTCCCTCCAAGTTTCACTCATTGTTGGATGTGTTCCTCTGGCCAGTCATTTCATCTCTCTAAACCTCAGTTTCCTCATCTGTGAAACTGGGATCATAACATCCTCAAAAGGTTATTATGAAAGTTTAATGAAATAATGCATGTTATTGTCTGGCTTATAGCACACATTCAAAAAAATATGTTCCCTTTCCCTTTTCTCTCTTATTAAGGGAAAAAGAAATCAAAGATGGCCTTACTGCAAATTTGAGTCTGATGTTTTCCCCCAAAACAGATAACCCCAAGAAACAAACCCATCTATGAAGCACAATGAAATGTAAGACACAGCTTCTAACAGATATTTGCATTTTTAGTGGAGACAGGTATACAACAATAAAATTAAATTAGAAGAGCTTTACACCATCACTAGAAATGTCCTTTTTCAATTCCACAAAATAAAAACAGAAAAGAAATTAACCCAGAGAAACAGAAACACCCACAGATTATCATCATCTCTCGTTATGTAAAACAACTCGCTAAAATAACACTTGAAGTTGTTGGGGTTTTTTCTTGCATTGTCACGTTAAAGACTATGCGTGCTGTTAAAATACACAATTGTAACATAAACATGGTGCAGACATATAATACACATTTTAAAAGGGAAAATAAAAGCAAGCTATACCCATATGCATGTCTTACTGCAAATAAAGCCTGTGACCTTTCCGAATGAAGGCAAGAATGTATCTCCTCCTGAATCTCCAATATGAGACTCTAACACTCCTATTTCTCCCAGTAGATATTTGGTTTTCAACTTTAAGGCTAGTGAGGAAGCACCTTCATATTTCCTATTTGTCTTTCGTGGTCAGCTGAGCTCAGCTACCCAAACACACTCGCAGGCGCTCAGAGGACAGATTTGTCGTACTGACCTTTCCTATCTCCTCTGGCTTTTTATCTGATGCAGATTCCATCCCACAAAAACAAGACCACAGAGTCAGCACAGGGAGAAACCGGGTAAAGGATGACAAAGATACACAGAAGCAAGTAGAACCTGAACGCAGGGGACATTTCACAGAATCATTCAAGGGAGGAAAGCTAGTGGAGAGCTGGTGCAGCAGGCAATACCCAGCGCCAGATTAACCAGGGGCCTTTACCAGAACGCCAAAGATCGAAGCAGTTTGTAAGGTGGTACTTGGTGCCACATGCTGGCCTCCGTGTGGACTAGAACCCTGGGTGACCCAACCCTGAGAAAACCATCAGAACAAAAATATCCTCCGTGTCTGAAAGTAACTACAGCTCTGAATGAAGAATGACTGTAAGTGGATTAGGTGCCTATCACTGGCTCCCCAGCTGGTGGGTTGCAGGGGGTGAGGGGGGCAGTTACTGATGTTGACTCAAAAACCCTAGAACACAACCAGCAAGATGCCTGCTGTTCCACTGCAGGCTTATCATACAGGGCGCACAAGCATTCATTCTGTGAAACCCCATGGTTTTCCAAAGCAGGGCTAAGGAGCTACACTGGTCATATTTAAATCACTCCAGAAACCTCTGTATCAGGAGGTATCACTGTGTTTTCCCTCCATGTGAAATGAGAGCTTCCCTCCCAGTAGGGGCCTTGGGTCATGAGAAATGAGTGTTGTTTTTTTTTTCCCCTTTGCCAGTAAAAAATCTTCAGACCCGGTGTAAGAACTGCTCAGGCATAACAAGTTACAGCCCAGCGGGCACACCGATTAGCTGGGTTCCATAACCATAAAGTCAACAATCATCTCCCTCCATGCCCTTTCTGCAGGTGGGTGATCAAGGAACACTAAGGAAGTCAGCAACAGATCAGCCAAAATTAGGCTGAAGAGCGCTATGCGTAAACATGGATGCTCCAGCTCGTCCTTAACTATACTCCTGGGACCCCAGACCTTCGGAACAATCCATTACCCCCACTCACCAACCCCCCTGCAACTCTTTTCCTTCTCCGTATGTATTTTCCCACTGTAACTGCATTCATGCTTACTCTAAGTGCCTCCCTACTCACGAGGCCCCTTCTGCTTTCACCTGCGCTTGCTGCCCATGGGTCACCCTTTGTACCAAAGTGAGGATGACTAACTCTCCCTCCTCAGTATCTAAACTTAAACGTGATGCTTGCAGTAATGTTGACTGATTGCACTAAACTTCTTACACTTTCTTTATAGTCCACCTGGAGATGTTAGTCACACATTGGAAAAGCAATTCCCCAGAGCAGAGGGCCACCAGGCAGGAAAAACATACACATTTTTTTTCAACTTATGAAGGGAGAAACAGTCAACCAAAGACCACTGATTCAACATCTCTATTCCAAGAGTCCAGAAATATCCTCTAAGTTTCACTAAAATAAAAAGAGCTTTAGGGACCTCCTTGGTGGTCCTGTGGTTAAGAATCCGCCTGCCAATGCAGGGGACATGGGTTTGATCCTTTCTCCAAGGAGACTCCACATGCCGCAGGGCAACGAAGTCCATGTTCCATGACTACTGAAGCCCGTGCACCCTGGAGCCCGTGCCTGGCAACAAGGGGGGCCACAGCAATGAGAAGCTGGTGTGCTACAACAAAGAGCAGCCCCCACTCAACGCAACTAGAGAAAGCCCGGGTGCAGCAACAGAGACCCGGCACAGTCAAAAAATAGAAATAAATTCATTTTTTAACTATAAAAAAGAGCTTTAATAATCAAGTAAAAACCCTCCCACCCAGTCAAACAAGAAGGGTAGGTCAAGTCCTTGGAAATAGCTACTAAGATTATCATCCTATTTCTTTTTCTAGTCGTGTCCGATTCTTTGCAACGCCATGGACTGTAGCCCACCAGGCTCCTCGGTCCATGGAATTCTCCAGGCAAGAATACTGGAGTGGGTTGCCATTTCCTTCTCCAGGGGATCTTCCCAATCCAGGGATCAAACCCAGGTCTCCTGCATTGTAGGCAGACGCTTTACCACCTGAGCTCTCAGGGAAGCCCAAGATCAAGTTAAAAAACCAAAAAGATGGTTTATCTCTTAGATTCTAACAGGAAGGGCTGAATTCAAACTGACCTTTAGGAAAAGCCATCACCTCCTCTGAAAGCAGCAGGTATGAGGCCTAATGGCCGGTCATAATGAAGGGCCAGTCTCTGACGAGGAAACTAACGCCACTGGGTGACACAGAGGGATTCATACAACCCCTTCTCAAAAATAGTGGAGAAAGTTTGATGATTCTTAAAATCATAAATTATAAGTCAATTACTGAATCCACTCCCATGGTGCGAGACCGTTTTATGGAAACCCTTGCGATGGAGGGGACAAAGACAAGGAGGGGCCCCCTGGGCCCTTCCTGCTGTCTTAGCCTTTCTCTGCAAACCGATCACTCCTGTAAGTTCCATTTCTATCTAGGAGTGCCCGGCTCAGGAAATAAACAGCAAATCACAGGAACTACAAAGAACAAACATGTGACACTGGCCTGTAGGAGAAATGCACCTGGCTTCTTCCAGTTCCCAAAATCCAGGTGAAGATGGAAAAACGCTATTAAATATTTAGGACACTGAGCCATACGGCTCTGTACATCTCCACATGCCATAACACCTGCAAACAAAACCAACCTTTTTTTAGTACTCATCCAACGTGACTTATGAAGAAAGTTTGTTGTGTTTTTTTGTTAAGTTCATCAAATATGCTGTATGCTGTGTCCCTAAATTTCTGTAGCACATAGATTTTTCCAAACATTTTTTTTTTAAAGAAAACTACTTATTCTGTATTTGAGAATGTAAAAGTCAAACAATCTATTTTGACATGGCCTTGGGTTCTGATTGGAAATGGGCCTCTACAGATGGATGCAGTCAAGCAAAACACACTCAGGAGCAAATTCTAGCTGAGTCACAGGGTTGAGAGTGCCTCATACTCATCCATCCTGTGGTTCCATTCCCTAAAACCAGCAGTATGAAAGGGGCGACAGTCCCCTACTCCACAACTACTCCAGATAGACTTCCCATGGCTAGGGACAATACTAAGAACCTCTTAACCCCCAGACAGAGATTCTTAGGTGAGAGGAACATAATCCCCAACTTAGAGACGGGGCAACTGAGGTCCAAAGTGAATAAGGTTATAAAACCTGGCAAGACAAAGGTCTCGTGGGGGCGGTAGGGGGAAGCGGGGGGCAGTGGGGGGTGAATTTCAACAACAATCCAGACCACTCACCTCCAAAAGCCATGCTCTCTCCCCTGCACCGTACTAGTGTTTAAGGCAAAGAAACTATCAATATTTCTCAGGCTGCAGAGCTGAAGATATAAATCTCTCCTCCCATGCCTTAGATAAATTTTAAAACTAAGAGAGTAAATGGCAATGCAAATACTACTATTAGCTATTTATTATGTTGCAAAGCTTGAAAACAGTCAAGAAAATGGAAAAGTTACTTTTTCCCCTACACAAATTTGTTAATGGGTGGCATAATGGGGAGCCCTGTTTGCTGGCACTCTGTGAAACGTCTACAAATTGCTTCTGCAAAGCATTATAGGTTGTCAGACTAATGTAGTTGAAGATAATTTGGCCTTTCAGTGAATTGAACCTCACAGCACGATTATACTCCACAACCAAGTAGAGTGTCACAATTATTCTTTCATGCTGAATTACCATATAATGTCATGAGTCTACCTGTCATAAGTCCTGTAGCCTAGTTTGAATTTTTTCCCTAAATCCATGGTTCATGGCAAAAAAAAAAATAATAATAATATTTTTTGCTTCTAATGGAGATCTGATTGTTTTTATCAACAATAAATTTCGTAGCAAATCAAAGGATATGCTTGGACAAACAATCCGATACTCAAGGTTAAAAAACACACAAATAATAAATTGCTGGTATGTCATGTTCAATTTTTACTATGGCATTACACTGCAATAACCATAACAGGATCTAAATTGTTGTCAGAACATTAAACAAACCCCCATACTTCACAAAGGCATCCTGTCTGAGTAATTCATACAACGGAAACAACTATCAAATTTTCCACTGTCCCACCGCTACACCATACATCAGTGCAATTTTATGTATTTGGACAATTCGTTGAATAAATTACTTCCATCCTGCCTGTTCTTGCCACTTCTGTTAAGAGTCATATCAGTTTTAATTGTCTTTCTGTCTATACGGAGCCATTGTTTCTCTGGCCTTTTCCTGTGCTGTTTCCTGAGCACCAAAATAAACTACAAGCACCCACCAGAACAGGGCACAAGGGACATACGAGCGCCAGAGAGGGGTGTCCGCCACGTGGCAGCAGCTGAACGCGTGTTTGGGAGCACGACACTTTGGGGCATTTGGGTGGGGACATGGTGTCTTTTCAACATCACAGCTCTAACTGAATGCTAGAGGTAACCCCAAACCCCACGCTCTACTATTTTCATTTGGTTGTTTATCTTCTTGGTGCCTTACCACATTCAACCCGACACTGGAAATAGGCTCAACCAGGTTCAATGTCTCAATTCCATTTATAGTCAGAATCCAGCTCGCCAGCCAGTTCATGGTTAGCCGCTGTCCTTTGATTTGTGACTCCCAAGCAAGTGACAAGCCCACCTTTCCAGGATGGCTATCTACCTTTCGTCATGTCGAAAGTACAGCTGCAGAACAAGGAACACCATAATGGGAGCAAATAAACTCTGTGTCTGCGAGGTGGAGTTAATGACTTTCTATCCTGTGTGCTTCTCCACACCTTCAATAGGAAACTGAATTGACACTGACCAAGGGGAAGCAGATCAATTGGATGCAACTCTGTTTCCTAAGTAAGATCTTCTTGGGTTTGCCTATGGTTGGTAACAGTGTATTTCTACGGCCAAAGTCAACCTCCTAGGTCAGATAATTTAATGGAAAGAAGCATGAGTGAAAGCCCCTAGGAACTCCAAGCTAACTTGGGTACCACTGTAAAAATTATTCCATCACCCATATTAACAATGGCTAATAAATAACCACACACTGAAAGCTCACCATACTGGATATTTGAAATCTGATGCTGCCAAAGAAACCATTTTATACTGAGCTACTTTTGCCATTTCCAAGAGGGACTGTCTCTAAAACAGATCCACTGTTTACTCAACACTGCCCTCCAATACAAAGTGGGGTTTGTGGTTCCAGTTGGCTTGATTTGGCTTCTTGGGGTGATATAAGAGAAGGGTACCCCATTCAGAGAGGTTAGCCCTGGCCTTGGTCACCCATGTTAATTCAGTAGCCTTGCTGGCTAGTAGAAAGTAACTTTATTTATAAACCCAAAAGCAATAATAAACACAGAACTATGATTTACTCTGAACCTTCCTATTATTAAAACACTTTGTCTTATAGTTTTATTGATTTACAATCTGTCCTACTTACTTTTTTAGCATCTGAAAACAATCAAGGCACAAAGCTGCAAAATGTTTGGACATTAATTGTTAGGAGGCAGCATTTTATTCTAGGCAAGGGGTTTGAGGCCTTGACAGCGATGCATTCTGGTCCCGGAATGATTTATGGTCTTGTAGCAATAACGATGCACCAGGGCCATTAACATATTGGCAGGTCCTAGGATGGATTAGTGGCATTGATTATTTCATGGGCCACTGATACCCATTTGTTACCGGGAGCTCAAAGATGGCCTCTCCCTAACTGAAATCTTTTTATGAGCAGACAGCATTTTAAGTATTAGGAACCTGGGATTTGGGCCATTTTTTATCATCTTGCTGTCGCCTCACCTTAGCATGCAACCAAAAAAAAAAAAAAAGGTGACAAAAAATTAAAGTTCATTCTTCACTACCAGCCTTAATTCCTCAACTCATCATAACCATGTCTTCTTTAAAAATTAATGATTGCCAGCATTTAGCCACTGGTTGTTGCTATGAAGATCTATGCAAAAAGCAAGGATCCCTATAGAGTCTGTGATATATGGAATACTCTTTATTACTACAATAAAACTTACTGACATTTCAATACTTCTGCAAATAGCATTATAGTATCAATCTTCTGAATTAGGTTGAAAATTAAGTTGTAAATTAAAAGAAAGTGTACTTTAGAATACAACATGCTATGTCACCTAGAAAAGGACCTTTGTGCATATCTGAGCTAGGGAACAGAGATGAGCTCAGTGCTGCTCAAATTCTAAAGACTGATCCAGAAACCCTACTGCTCCATCACTAGGGACGTTTTCTTTCGTTGTAAAAAGTCAAGGGATGTGACAACAGCCTTTTATGAATACAATGAAATACCAGATGTTAATATATTTTTCTCTTTTGCCATATTCTTACCATAAATACCAAATAGGGCACATGCAGAGTAATAAATTCCTCCTAAAATACACAGAAATTACACATACGCTATGCTTCTAATATGTATATACACATATAAAAACTGTTTCCGTCTCTGTGTCACCAAATACAAAATTATTCCCATCTCTACCCACTCTCAGCCTGGTCTTCAAAGATGCTCAGAGCACCTGAGTCCCAATACATAATATTGTAATACCCTGCCTAGTTGGTTGCTTCTATCAAAAGCCTTCTTCTGGACACTTGAAAACTGAAATCTAGGACATAAGCACATTATGATGGGAAAACACACACCTGGTTTCAGATATCAGCTTAGTGCGATGAGAAAAGCAAAGGTGACCCAGCCGGGGTGCAGGACTGCAGAAGGATATGTTGACCTGAGAAGTTGATGGGAGTTTTAGAGATATAATTATAGAATCAAATATGAACCTAAATTTCTGGAGGATTCAGTTTGAGACACATATTTGACTTATTTCTGTGTGTACATTTGTAGAAATGATCAGAAATAAAGAGACATTCTGTATAAATGAATAAATGCCCTCTATGATATTAAAAAAAAAAAAAAGATGCTCAGAGAGTTATCCATGGCATTAAATGAAATTCCCAAATCTTGGATGGCTTTGAAACTATTAAGTTTGAAGACTAATGTCACACATGCTGTAAATTACAAACAGCCTCATATCAGAGCCCACACAAAGTGATTATGCAAAAGACTATGGACTTTCAAACATGTACTTGTTGAAAAGTCAAACACCTTAAATCTCTTCAACCTATCTTCCACAGCATTCTCTATGCCCACAATATGAGACAGCACAATTAAAACAGGCGCACAATTTGAAACATCTTGATGAAAATCCAAACTATTTCCTGCCCACAGTGACTGCTCCCTACCCCCCACCATGGTTGCTCATACTCTTTGGACCGTTTCTCTAGACTGGAAGGTCTTTCAGGTGAGCGTCTATTTCTCTTAGATTACACTGTCTTCATCTTTTGAGGTCTTCACACAATGAGCCAGGGTGAGTAAAGAGGTTTTTATCTAAGGAACCAACTCTATCCCCCTGGTCATGGCAGGCTGTAATGAGAAGGATTCAGAGGCACAGCTTTGGCTCAACAGGAAAAGATGCCATAATTCATCAGCCACAAGAACTGACAGCACAGGAGTGAGAGAGATGGTTCAAATGCTGATAACTAATGACTCTGAATTCAGAAGTCAACACACTATCCTTAACTAACCTGAGGACCATTCAATTAAGCTGAATACAGACTCCTACTTTGAGAGGATTTTCAATAATAGAATGGGCATAAGAAAACAAACTCATCTTCTCCAAGGGAGTTTTAACCATAGATCAAAGGTCTTTTCAGAACCAACAAGCATCATAAGACCTAATCCAAGTCTTTCATTTCACAGATGGAAAAACCAAGACGTGCTGTTAAGCAATTCACATAAGGTCTCATTACTACTGGGGAAGAAACTACACTCTAGGTTTCCTGAGTGGTCCTCGCATCCTCTCCACTACACCAAATGCTTCCTTTTTGTGCTATCTTATTCACTGCTTATTTTTTGTTCCTTCCCCATGTGTATAATTTTCATATTTTACTAAGGTTTCATGTACTATTGCAGACTTCTCAAATTTTTGGATTATATGATGAGACATAAACTCAATAATCTATATTACTGCAAATTTTAAGAAAACGATCTTAGAGTGTGATGTACGGTAATTGAGGGTTAAGTGGAAAACAACACGAAGAATTTGCCACTTTCCTTGTTCAATTTTGAATCTTATTTTAAATAGAGAAGAAAGAGATTGTACATGTGTATTTGAGATGTGCAGAGGAATTCTGAGCTTCAGCCTAATTTAAGAGGCCTTTACATAAACCCCTCAACATTAAAATATACAGAGAAAGGAACCCCTTAAGAACCCTCAAATGGTCTCCACCATATCCAGCTTACAAATTAATTGGGAAAATGGACCTTCCATTTCCCTGGGAAAGTCAAGTTCTCAAACACTCTTTACAGCTCTCTGTGATAGAACCCATGTGCTACCCATTCAGACTGAGTAGATCATGGCCTTCCCAGGATAGCAAGGAGAGGGAACCAGACCAGAGGGTATCATCACCTTAATTACCTCACCCAGTGATCTGAAAATGCTGTGTGAGAGCCTACTTTCTCCTTCAACATGCAGAAACAGACTCCCAGAAAGGTTCAGACTCCCTGCCTCCAGGGAGAATAATACATGACCTCCTGTAAGAGAACCAGTTTCTCTTCCACTTAAAAAGTTAAAAATTAAATCTCTTTTGGAGATATACTCCACAACCTGGAAACAATTCTGGGTCACCACTACGAAACCTGAGAAGTTAGCGGAATTCTCTTGCAGATCTAACTTAATTTGAACACACCTAAATGTCAAACTTTTCCTTTTTTTTCACTTCCTGGTTAAAACACAAAGGTACCAGTTACCTTCTCAGGTAAAACCAACCCTATATACTGGTGGCTCAAACGGTAAAGAATCTGCCTGCAATGCAGGAGACCTGGGTTCTATCCCTGGGGCGGGAAGATCTCCTGGAGAAGGAAACGGTAACCCACTCCAGTATCCTTGTTTGGAGAATCCCATGGACAGAGGATCTGGGTGGGCTACCACCCACGGGGTCACAAAGAGTCAGACACGACTGAGTAACTAACTTTTACTTTCACATACATCAGAAGAATATCCTTCTAGCTGCTCTTATTTAGGTAAATAAGGCCAACCCCATAAAGCTCTTCAGATATATCATTTCATAAATTATTGTTATCTCTACAGTTCCTCTGGACTTTAGCCAAATTTCCTATATCCTTCTTAAACCCAATAGACCAGATGGCATTACAGGGCTGGGTGTTAATTGAAGAAGAGCTTAACTGTTTGGACATGTTATGCATCTATTACCCAATTGTCAATCTTGTAATATTTGCTGTATGACTACATCTTTGGGGAAATGAATGCCAAATGAAAATTTACCCTCCTCTATTTCTCTTTTTATTCTCTTTGGGCTTTTTCTGATGATTTGTTAGCCTGCTTCACTTTATTCCACAAGCTCAAGTCAGTCACATAACCAAAATTAACAACCAAGACCCCGGATAGGAGCAAATGTTTACTGATGGAGATATCTGTCCTCTTTGAAATATTTATCCTTTTTGTCAGCAACCACCTATCATAAACATGACTGTTAATCCGGCTGAAGTAATAAAGAACACACAATGATGGGACTGATTCTCAACAATACTGATCAGTCTCATATTTCTAAATTTTACTTCTAACTCTTGGTATGAAAGTGAAAGTAAAGTCGCTCAGTCGTGTCAGACTCTTCTCAACCATGGGATTCTCCTCCATCCATGGGATTCTCCAGGCAAGAATACTGGAGTGGGCTGCCATTTCCTTCTCCAGGAAATACCCACTCTACTTTTACTGTAAAATCTCATTTGGTCATCTAAGACAGAAGTTTTGGATAAGAGTGAAGTGGAATTTTGTCCTGTTTTTGATGGAGAACCAAACAAAGTTCATGAGAGGTGCTTAATAAGTACATGCAGATTAAACAAGTAATGGTGGGATTTCTCTAGTGGTCCATGGTTAAGACTCTGAGCTTCCACTGCACGGGGTGCAAGTTCAATCTCTGGTCTAGGAACCAGAATCCTACATGCCACAGCCAATGAGAATAATAGCGCGCTGCAAGACTGATCTGGTTTTCACCCTCCGTGTACATGCCATGTGTCATATCATTTATGCCACACAAGACCTCATAAGGACTATGGGACATGGACTGAAGTGACAGTAGGCGAGTTCTGAATCTAAGCCTTACATGGACATGTATCTCCTCTGTGAGCCTCTGACATCTGAAATCAGAAAATCTGTTGGTTCCAGACAAAACAGACACAAGGCGGAGAGCAGACGGACCAGTGCATAGACCTGTAACATGAAGTAGAGCTTCCCCAGTGCAGCTGAAGTCTTGAGATGTAGCAATAACTACTCATCACCGAATGCCACCAGGTGTTAAATGATTTGTTGAGAGGAGCATTGTTGCTGTGACAGCTCACATGCAATAAATGGTGCAATTGAGATTACAGGGTCATGTTTGACCACCCTGAGCAAAACTGACCATGTATACAGGAAAAGTTTTTTAATTACAATGTATTCTTTCAAGTTCCTTTAACACATCCTCTAAGAATCTCTCCCTACTAGCTGAGGACTACATTTTGAAACAATAAAATATTTTGAAAAATCTACAACTTAATTTCTTATCCAATAAGTAGGATGAACCTTGACCTCACCTATCCCAAGTACTGACCTTTACTCAGGGGTCAGAGCCCACATGGGCAGGAACTCAACAATAAGGAATGACACTTCCATCATCCCCCATCAGAGGAATTAGCAAGTGCCCAGTTCCTACCAACACTCTTCCCTGTGCTAGTCCTTAGGATGAGTATGTTCTCTGCTTGGAAGGGCAGGAAGGCAACATCTCATTTTCTGCAGGAAGACAGAACAGAGATCCACGTTGCCCAGTTGGGTTAGCATGATGAGACAGCTCTAGCCACTCATCACCCCGCTTGCCTCCTGACCCACTGGCGCCCCACAAATGGGACACAAATGCAGCCCACCCCCACCAGAGCCCAACTGCAGCAGGGAATTCTCTTCCAAAAGCACCTTGATGTGCCACCAAGGTGGCCTCTGAAGCATGCGATAAGAGCCACTGCCATCAAGGCAGGTTTCCACTTAACGCGCTCAGGCCTTCTGCGGCAGGATCCCACGATTCCCCCAGAAGCTTGATTTACCATCCTGTCGCCCTGTTTTATAGGGCTTGATTCTGCGAATGGAACTGATGGAGACCTCAACCGCGAGTCACTGAGTCCTCGGGTGTAATTGCAGATTTACAATGCCTACTGAGCCATTCTGTCACACTCCTCTCTTCTCAACACGCCCCTGGAGGGGACTCCCTAAGGCTTCAGATGAGATCTATTAGCTGCTTCGCTACCCTCCCCCCGTAAAAAAAAAAAAAAAAAGATTCTCCTCGTCCGAGCCCACTTTCCCTACCCAATAGCTGTCGATCCAAGAAGCCCTGTAAGGACCCAATGACTGATGGTGGGGACGAGGCAGTCACGTGTGGGAAAGCTCGCCTGTGGGGTGGCTGATGAGGTATTGTGGGAGGAGGAAGAGGGGATGAGAAAGGGAAGAAAGAAGAGTGTCCTCTGAGTCATGTTGGTGAGATTTTCCACAGCTAATCACACACAAGATGGATTCACTGCTCACTGTGCTCTGCTTACTCATTTTTCATATTGTACTTTTCACTGATCCATCAGCCCGTCCCACTAAGGTCAAATGAAGGGAATGAGAGCATGCACACCACGCGGAAATTTATTATAAGCGGAGTCACTCACCTTTTACATGGAGCCAATGAGCTCCTGAAATCGCCACTTATGAAGATGTACCTGAGCAGACAGCGGGGAGGGGGATTCAGTCCCAAATGACACCACGGAGCACCCACGCTCTCCCTTCCTGTGCATGGAAAACAGATGGAGGCCACCCACTAGCTTAAACCTAGGCACGTGCAAGACTTTTAACCCGTATCAGAGTTGAAGGTCCACCTCTGTCCTATTTCACAGAGTTGAAGAAGGTCTTTCGGACAGCATTTGAACAGATCTTAAATGAAGTGCATTGGACAAAGAACTGTTTCAAGCATCCTCTAGGATGCTTTAGGTTGCAAGTAACAGAATATGAAACAAACAAAAAATATAGTTTAAACAATAAGGGTTTATTACATAACACCAAAAGAAGTACAAAGTAAGATGCTTTCTAAGGTCAAGTCACCAGTTCATGCTATAGCCATGGACCCAGGTGCCTCCCATCTTTCTGCCTTACCACCCTCAACACAAAACCTCCCCTCATGGCTTCCACAATTCCAGGCATCATAGGTAGACACAACCACAATTAGTAAGGCTCTCTCTTTACTATTGACCATAATAAGATCATATGCTCATGCCCAAACCAATCCCAGAAAAGGAGAAAAGAGTTGCTAGGACCAATTATGGTTCACACTGAGACAGGAGGAAGTGCTTTCCATGATAGATCAGGAAGTTTCTTCAATGACAGGAAGGGATAACTACATGAGCCAGGCTCTGAGAACAAGTCCAAGGGAGGACTAAGGTGGTCACTGGGGAGGTCACCAATGTGTCTGCCCCAGAACAGATTCCATTGCTACCACAAGATTTTGTACTCAGTATTCCCTCTACTCTTCCCACTGTCTTTATATCTTCCCTCCTAACATATCTAACAAGTCTCTGTTCAAATGTTAAGTTATGCAAGAGACCTTCTCTGACCACTTCATCTAATCATTCTCTACTCTCCAGTTTTCTACATAACACTGTAGGTGTATATACATATATTTATTTACCATCTGCCTTTCCCCTCTAAGGGCTTCCCTTGTGGCTCTGCTGGTAAAGAATTCGTCTGCAATGAGGGAGACCTGGGTTCAATCCCTGTAGCCTTAAATTGAAGAAAGTAGGGAAAACCACTAGACCATTCAAGTATGACCTAAATCAAATCGCTTATGATTATATAGTGGAAGTGAGAAATAGATCTAAGGGACTAGATCTGATAGACAGAGTGCCTGATGAACTATGGATGGAGGTTCATGACATTGTACAGGAGACAGGGAGCAAGACCATCCCCAAGAAAAAGAAATGCAAAAAAGCAAATGGCTATCTGAGTAGGCCTTACAAATAGCTATGAAAAGAAGAGAAGCGAAAATCAAAGGAGAAAGGGAAAGATACACCCATTTGAATGCAGAGTTCCAAAGAAGAGCAAGGAGAGATAAGAAAGCCTTCCTCAGCGATCAGTGCAAAGAAATAGAGGAAAACAACAGAATGGGAAAGACTAGAGATCTCTTCAAGAAAATTAGAGATACCAAGGGAACATTTCATGCAAAGATGGGCTCAATAAAGGACAGAAATGGTATGGACCTAACAGAAGCAGAAGATATTAAGAAGAAGAACTGTACCAAAAAAAAAAAAAAAATCTTCACGACCCAGATAATCACCATGGTATGCTCACTCATCTAGAGCCAGACATCCTGGAATGTGAAGTCAAATGGGCCTTAGGAAGCATCACTACGAACAAAGCTAATGGAGATTATGGGATTCCAATTAAGCTATTTCAGATCCTAAAAGATGATGCTGTGAAAGTGCTGCATTCAATATGCCAGCAAATTTGGAAAACTCAGCAGTGGCCACAGGACTGGAAAAGGTCAGTTTTCATTCCAATCCAAAAGAAAGGCAATGCTAAAGAATGCTCAAACTATCCCATAATTGCACTCATCTCACACACTAGCAAAGTAGTGCTCAAAATTCTCCAAGCCAGGCTTCAGCAATACGTGAACTGTGAACATCCAGATGTTCAAGCTGGTTTTAGAAAAGGCAGAGGAACCAGAGATCAAATTTCCAACATCCGCTGGATCATGGAAAAAGCAAGAGAGTTCCAGAAAAACATCTATTTCTGCTTTATTGACTATGCCAAAGCCTTTGACTATGTGGATCACAATAAACTGTGGAAAATTCTGAAAGAGATGGGAATACCAGACCACCTGACCTGCCTCTTGAGAAATCTGTATGCAGGTCAGGAAGCAATAATTAGAACTGAACATGGAACAAATAGGAAAAGGAGTACGTCAAGGCTGTATATTGTCACCCTGCTTATTTAACTTATATGCAGAGTACATCATGAGAAACGCTGGGATGGAAGAAGCACAAGCTGGTATCAAGATTGCTGGCAGAAATATCAATAACCTCAGATATGCAGATGACACCACCCTTATGGCAGAAAGTGAAAAAGAACTAAAGAGCCTCTTGGTGAAAGTGAAAGAGGAGAGTGAAAAAGCTGGCTTAAAGTTCAACATTCAGAAAACGAAGATCATGGCATCTGGTCCCATCACTTCATGGAAAACAGATGTAGAAACAGTGGCTGACTTTATTTTGGGGGTCTCCAAAATCACTGCAGGTGGTAACTGCAGCCATGAAATTAAAAGACACTTACTCTTTGGAAGGAAAGTTATAACCAACCTAGGCAGCAGAGACATACTTTGCCAACAAAGGTCCATCTAGTCAAAGCTATGGTTTTTTCAGTAGTCATGTATGGATGTGAGAGTTGGACTATGAAGAAAGCTGAGCACCGGAGAATTGATGCTTTTGAACTGTGGTGTTGGAGAAGACTCTTGAGAGTCCCTTGGACTGCAAGGAGATCCAACCAATCCATTCTAAAAGAGATCAGTCCTGGGTGTTCATTGGAAGGACTAATGCTGAAGCTGAAACTCCAATACTTTGGCCACCTGATGCAAAGAGCTGACTCATTGGAAAAGACCCTGATGCTGGGAAAGATTGAGGGCAGGAGGAGAAGGGGACCACAGAGGATAAGATGGTTGGATGGCATCACTGATGCACTGGACATGAGTTTGGGTAAACCCCAGGAGTTGGTGATGGACAGGGAGGCCTGACGTGCTGCAGTCCTTGGGGTCGCAAAGAGTCAGACATGACTGAGCGACTGAACTGAACTGAAGCCACTCAAGTATTCTGGCCTGGAGAATTCCAGGCCAGACTGTATAGTCCATGGGGTCACAAAGAGTTGGACACGACTGAGCAGCTTTCACTGCTTTAGAACTGTCATATCTCAATGCCAGAATAAACATCTCCAAATGTTAAGCCATCAAGTAATGAGGGAACCATTGCTGGGGACACACAAGAGGTTTGGAGGGTGAGGATCTCCGTGGTACCTACTAGAATCAGAGTAACTCCTCTGTTAAGGTTTTGCATCAGCTTTTTTTTTTAAGCAAGTTCTACTGCAGATAGTTGAACTAGTCTAACTCCATTCCTCTCATAGAAAAGGATATTAAGGCTTAGATATGTCAAGTGACTAGCATCCTTCACAATTCTCTGTCCCATGGTGTTTTTCATATCCCTTTACTGGCAGCCGCACCATCAGGCTCAGCTCTATCAGTGAGCTCAGACCCATGGGAGAAGGATAAGGAGGCTTTATCTTGTTCAGCTGAGCTTTATTCAACTTTTTAGGGTATAACAGAGTGATGTGCTTGTGCTCACTAGCAGACAGGTGCATATCTACTGCCATTCACTTTCCCCAAATGCCTAGTCATGTAGAACAAGTCAGAAATTGCCCACTGGAGAATGTTCTTCTACGAACTTCTTTGTACTGCTGAATTGAGGAATAGGTCTATAATGGTACATGTTCTACTGGTCCATTACTGGGAAGGTCAAAACAATTCTGGAACTTGACTTTTTCAGTTTTAAAAAAAGAGTGCTGAGTGAGTCAAGACCTTAGAGTTCTTAGAGCTCTATCTAGTTTGGGTTCAAGGAAAACACAATGGAAAAGAGTAACATGAGTTTGTCACACTGAAATTAGGAAATCATGCTATTAGGAAATCATGTGGGGTTTGGATCATCAGGTCAGGCTTCATGAAAGAAGTGAAATTTGAGCTCCCCCTTGAAGACAGGGGGCTTCCCTTGTGGCTCAGCTGGTAAAGAATTCACCTGCAACGTGGGAGACCTGGGTTCGATCCCTAGGTAGAGAAGATCCCCTGGGGAAGGGAAAGGCTACCCACTCCAGTGTTCTGGCCCGGAAAATTCCATAGACTGTATAGTCTATGGGGTCGCAAAAAGTCAGAGAGGACTGAGTGATTTTCACTTTCACTTTGAAGACAGGATTTAAATAAGCAGAGGAAAAATGGGGAGAGCATTCCATGAGGGGGATGGTGTGAGAAAAAAGATGGGGGCAGGGAAACAGAAGAGTAAGGGGACTTTTGCCACTGGCATGGTAGAGCAGTAAGAGTAATAATACTAACGACATCGAAGTATTGCAGTAACTTAAAGAACAATTTATACTCTCTAAGGGTCTAGGAAAAAGTCACTCTTACAGGGCAGACACTGGTATTCTGAAATCACTTAAATCAAGTGTCCATAAACCAGGAATAGACGGATAGATGCACGGATAGATGAATGGAAGGGAGGAAGAAAAGGCAATTTAAATTTAATTTTAAAAATAATAATCAAATTGTCATTGGGACTGATATATATTCACTACTGATGCTATGTATAAAATAGATAAATAATGAGAACCTACTTTACAGCACAGGGAACTCTACTCAGTGCTCTATGGTGACCTAAATGGGAAGAAAATCCAAAAAAGAGGGGATATATATACATATACACACATATATATACACACACACATATAGCTGATTCACTTTGCTGTACAGCAGAAACTAACACACACTGTAAAGAATGATACTCCAAGAAAATTTTAAAATAATAACAATAATAATAAAATTGTCATCAATTGAAAATTAGATCAAAGTTCATCACAGCTATGTTTATATGGGGGGTTGGGGGTGGGGAAGTAACCTACACTGCCAACAATAAGGGACTTGCAAAGGAAACCAGAACAAATGACCCGTGCTTCCAATAACTACCACAAAAGACTGAAAGGTATACAACAAAATATTAGCAATGATTAATTTCTGGGTGGTGAAATCACAGATAATTCTTTTCTTCAGAATTTTTTTTTTCAAACTTTCTATAGTCAACATGTATTATATGTAGGACTGGGCGGGGGGATTGAAATAAATTGAGAGGTATAAAACAAAACTGAGTGAGCCTTCTTTTGTTTATTGCTAATCCAACTTGAAGGTTCAAAAGTCAGGATATTTAGAGGGATGCATCAGAAATATCCAAATGAACTCCAAAGGCACATAGAGGGGAAGGTTATCATGTCTCTGGCCCACGTGGCAGAATTCTTGACAGAAATCTCACCCCATCCTCCTCTATCAGAATCTCTAAGGAGATAGGGCTCAGGCTCCTATATCCTGCTTCTAGGAAGCGAAGGTGTAGTGATTCTTAGGACATGTGCTGAAAACCATGGAAGCTACAAAACCAATAATGGCAAAAAGAAACCAATTCCCCTCAGTCTGCCTTCACCAATCAGGGATCCACATGAAAAAGGAGTTACCATCCTTCTTTTCCAAAAATTTCCCAGAGTTATCTCAGAGGTTCCAGGTTTTTTTTTTATCACAAAAAGAATCAGGACCCGCTATAACCTGTTACCCTAATCTGTATCTCTGGGCCACATGTGAGCCACCTTCAGTAAACTTAATTTTATCACTTGTCACATTTTTTCCAACCTTTGAAAAATTACTCAATACCAGGATTAATACGTGACATAATCTCCAAGCAGTTAGTCAGCTCTGAGCTCCTATTATTCCAAAACGATGCCGGATGCGCACCACCCGGTCCTGCGGCTTCCAGGCAACCACAGCCCTTAGTCTGCACAAGCAATGAACACGAGGACAAGTCTACTTTTGAATAGCGGAAAGACAGATAATCCATGCCATACTCGAAAACATGTCTCATGGACCTCTGTGCAATGGACAACTTATTAATTTCATCTTTTGAAAACTCTTATTCATCATTTCTACCAAGTCAACAGCCTTCTTCCAAAACCTTGCTTTAATTGTGAAGGCAGCTGATACTGAACTCTGGAGTCCTTCGAGGGCCAGAGGTTCTCAAACTCTGTTGCCACTTCATACATTTTAGTCTTTGTGGAACTGGAGGAGAGAGATAGATGGGACTTCGGAAGTATGTCACAAGAAAGAGATCTGCCTCAAAACTTCGTGTGTAGACATGTAAATTTGCATATTCAAGGGGGAAAACTGCAATATACAGCCAAAAAATGCAAAGACTATTTGTCTTCCCAGGCCATTTCTTTGAAAGGAAATGGAGAGAGGAAGAGACAGAGGTAAAGAGGGAGGGGGAGATAGATAAAAACTTTTTCATGGAAAGTGGATAAAGCAACTATGAGACCCAACAACACTGATTCTGAAATAGTTTCCTTCAATGTATCTCAAAATGAAAAAGAGATTTCCTGTAAAGCCCTAGGTTCCTTGAATGTACCAGAAATATAGTGGCTTATTTTGTAACTACCACACTTAAGGCTGGATTGCCTTAATTTTGGAATAAGTCACCTTTTCACTTTCCCAACAATTTGCATGTGTCTGTGTGTAGGTTTCTCTTTTGGAATTTTCATTTCACAAATTCTTATCCAAGATTCCTAAATCAACTGGTCTCAGAAAATCATTTTCTTTATTCACACAAGGAAACAAAATCCTAAATATACATTTGAGTACGGTATTCAATTACAGTAAATAGATTTACCTTCTATTGCTTCATATAATCACTGATGGCATTATATTTTTAAAAGCCTCAAATAGCTTCTTTCTCACAGACACTTATTTTTTAAAATGATGATTTGTAAATAGTAAACCTACTGTAACATACACAACACTATACATTTTTTTCTTAGGGGGGAAGATAACATTTTTTTCCTCTCCCAATTTTTTTCTTGTTTTTTTCTTTTTAACTTGATTTTATTGTGGTAGAAACACTTCACATGAAATGCACCTTCTTAATAAATTCTTTTTTACCTAATATAACATATTTAAGGGTTGGGTTGGAGCATATTTTCTACTTTAAACTAAAATGTGACAAGCATTAAATATTGAGTCCCTCATTAATATATACAGACAGGATAAAGGTAGAAAGCCACTAAGTTTTTCCTGCACAAAGGAGGCATACATTATCATCAATACTACAAGCCTTCATGAAACAACAATAGATCTCCTTCTAGAAACATCAGTCTCAAAAGGAGCAGGTAAATATTATTATTTACTACACTAAGGCAACAATAACTGATTAAGGTAAATTTAGTGGAAACATTAAAATGATGGCAGGACAAGAAAATTTATTCTGCAGGAACACTGTGTAACTTATTGGAAATAATCAGTCACTTAGTTTGAATTAAATGAGTGTGAGTGAATACAGTTGTGGGGAGGGCAGGGGACGGTGGACTTAGGAGGGACAGGAATAGAGGGAGGTTCAAAGAGAAAGCCTGGCATACATTAGCTGGAATCTACCAGGTCCCTCCTCCGAGGCTGGTAGGAAAATCTGCAAAATGCAAACAATCCTTGGGTGTTCAGGTAGCAGTAAGTAAATTGCTGTGGGAGCTGAGGGCGGCCATCCTTCAGCAAGCAATTCCTCTCTGTCTTTCATTCTGTTTGTCTCTGTTAAATTCCCCCTCTGCCCTCATCCATTCTCACATCCAGTTGCTCGCTTTGTCCATCCATCAATCCCCTCACTTTGTCAGTGCTGACTTCATCCCGGCGCTCGCCTTCGCCATCGTGGTGCAGCCATCCTGAGGCCGCGAGAGAGTCCCCGCCCGCTGCCTCCTCCCCGCTTCGCCTTCTGCGGACGGAGAACCCCGGCGGCGGCTTGTCGTTTTCTATTGCCCAGGCCAGCGAAAACACTAATACTCAACCTGATTCCTATCGTCCTGCTCTTCACCTTTTCTATTGCGGGGAAATGGAAGCGAGAAAGACAGAAGGAGAGAGAAACGGTGGGGAGGAAAGAAACGGAGTATTGGGGAGGGGTTGGATAGTGGAGAGAGATGTTTGCTGAATTTTCTAGAACAATTTGCACACCAGTCAGGTGGAGGCTCAATCCAGCTTCCTGTACTGCACATCAATAGAAATCACAGGGAGAAAACGTAGCACTAATTAAGGGTTGATAAGCTGTAGTCAAGTGCAGTTTAGGGAAAAAAAAAAACAGCAGACAGCCCAGGTCTGTGCAGCCACCACTCAGTACAGCGCTTTTATCACTAGCTTAGGATGGAAATTCTGCGGTGCTCTGTTGTTTTTTTTTTTAATGGTTTTACCTTCACAATCAAACAGACTGGGAGAAAAATATTAGATGATCATTTTTATTCAAAAGATCATTTGCAAAACATTTTGGGGGGGAGCTTAGTAAAGAGGAAAATAGTTACCTAGCAACAAAACTATTTTAAAAAACATTCTTCAGCGTATTGCCTGATTGTGTGCTAATTCAAAGGTGTATGAATTCCGAGCACCTGCGAAATTAATAAAATATTTCTTCCTTGAATTCTTAATTCTTCATTTTCCCTCAACAAACTTCACAATCAGCTGTAATTGGGATGATAAAGATTTAAATTTAAAAAAAAAACACATTTCTTTAAATTTTACTTGGAGTGGGAAACACAATTTCACTTGAAATACAAGCAATAAAAAGACTATGTATACAACTGTATTTAAAAATGACTTTACAGTAAAGGACATCAGTGGGGCAGGTTTTTCTATATAGGGCTCTAAACAAACAGTGAACTCTAACTGGTGGTAGTCATAACAAGCGTTTTGGAGGTCTTGCTATCTACACAGCATTTTCATCTATGATGTTTACCCTCACAACAATTCATTCTCCAGGGACTAGTGCCTGCTTTTTCAGAACTGAGAAAGCTGAGGCCCAGCATTTCAGTAGCTTTCCCCAAATCCTATCACAGCAAGGAAAGGGCAATGGGACTTAAAATTCCAACTCTGTCTAGCAGCTGGGTACATAACATCATCTAGCCCCAAAGCTTCTTTCTAATTAAAGGGAAAAAAAAAAAAAAAAGCCTGAAAGATTCCCTGGGATAAAAATGACTGAACTGAATCAGTTTCTGTATTCAAAGTACAACCACAAAACATTGAGATTGACATTCTAATATATTATCCCAAATTCTTACTCAGGAAGGCTTTTCACTTTCTTATTGAATGAAATAGACCACCTTTGCAAACAAACCAAGAGAAGTTTTCAGAAGATGCTTAGAAATGACAGTGTCTTAGGAATAAACGTGCTGCCTTGCAAGACAGCAACTTTGAAGAGCCGAGCACTGGCTATACATTTTAAGTTCTGTTGGGCACGTTAGTAAATTCATCAAAGCACCCTGTGGTCACACTTCGTATCAGTGAGGATTTGGGAGGCAAGCTGCAAGTTACCACCCAAGGCAGGTAAAACCACAGGATGAAGAACAGAGGGGAGCACTGGCAAGCCAGTGAGACCTCCCTGTGTTTCCATCTCACTCACTCTGCAATGTCACCACACATGGAATCCAAACCTTTGCCCACAGCTCCTGCCTCATTCCTTTTGTTTCTCAAACCCACATGCCCAGATGGGCTTTGGCTGTGACAGAGAGACCAGGGGAAGGAAAAAAAAAAAAAAGCAGTAGCAAAAAAGTCTCCTCTGCCATGCTACTATACACATCAGACATCTCTAATTAGACAGCAACAAAATTTTATTAATAGGATGGACATTATAGAATGAGCTTGTTATAAATGGGCCCTGTCAGGGCCTTATTCAGCTACCAAATGAGTATTCTCAGTTCAGTGCTCTCATCTGAGGCATCACGCCTAGTGCTGGATAACAAATGATTGCTATTAACCGTATTGTTAGTAATGATGGCTGAAAACAAACAAAAACCCATAAATAACAGTCTACAGAAAAATTAACCCATAAACTTGATAGATATCCAGCTGAGAAATAATAAATGACACTTTGGGGCCTGCTGGGAGAAGCTAGTGGTTTTTGTTTTCCTCTCTGTCATTAACACATTTTCTGTGCTAAAAATTAGATTCTGATATATAATTATCAACGCTCCCAGATATTAATTCTGCTATTGCTCCCTCGGTTTCTCTTCTGGCTGGGCTATAATGTTATTCACAGATTACTCTGAGAAAACACATCAAACACTTAACAGAACAGGTCAAAGTGACAAGCAGCTTCTGCTGACAACACCAACCTGCACTGTCTTTTTTTAAAAAAAAAAAAAAAAACAGGGACACAAAACAAATTCTTCATATTAATTAACTAGGGTTCCCTTCCAGCCACAACAGGCCTGTACAGTGGGATGTGGGCTAAGCAAATTCCCCACTTCTCTAATGAAGGCGGCCAAGGGAAGCGAGGAGTGACAAAATTATCTTGCATTTATGGCATTCAAATCCACATTCATTAATGTCTTTCAGAAAGAAGGCAGGGTTCAAAACAACTTTCCAACTGCTGAGCCTCTCTCACCTTACCTTCAGCCCCTTCCTCTTAAAGAGCTGCATGGAAGGGCAAGGATACACACACACACAATTAAGCAGGTAAGCATGAAACCTTTCTCAAGAAGAGCCAGAATTTCAATCCCAGAGCCTGAATTAGCACTGTCGCCGGGAAGGACTAACTTCCCTAACGTTACGACTTCTGCACAATTAATTGACCTTGACTGGAATACACTCTCACCTGTCAATGCCTTATATTTGTCAGGAAGCACCAAGAAAAGTGAAATTCACTAGGCTCCTCCATGGACTGACCCATATCCTATAAGCAGACAAAGATAAACACATACACACCCAACCCCTCATATTCTCATGCACACATCTCCTCATCACCAGGACTGACGTTATCAATTCAGGCTACTCTAAGAATTTCTTCTACTGCTATCTCTCTGAAAATATAATTGCAAAGAAAATAACTGGGGGAAACTTTATTTTTTAATTAAAAAATTCAAGTGTCCAATTTAAAGAATGCATGTAATTGTTAAGTTTGGTTAAAAATAAAATGATGAAATTTAAGATGAAAGACTCAAAGCATGCGTGTGGGATGGGGGGGTGGGGGGGAATCCGTGCAAATAGGTGAATACATAAGCAAGTATACAATCCATTCCCTAAGCCTGTCCTACTACAGGAGAAAAGAGGCAAGGACTTCCTATTCTTAAGTTAATTCCTTCCATAACAAGCTCCTTTTTTAGTTAGGGCAACTGAACATAAAAACAGGAAAATTCTTTCAAATTACGCCATATGACCAAGCCTCTGAAACAGAAACAAAAATGGGCGGGGGGACGTGGTATGCGGAGAATGACAGAGAAATGAGAGCATGGATGAAAATAAAGAATGCTAAGAGCTGCTACTGCGTGAAAAACACAAAAATGTGGGTGGGGTCTTTGACTATCCATTTAGAAAACCTTGCTAATTCCAAACAGTGGCGAGATGCTCTTTCTTTCCTCTCAAGCTCCATCGAGGACTTGGGCCAGCCAATCACCTAAATAATGTTTTTGAGGTGGCATTTAAAAAGCAAATACACAAATGCTCTCCCATCTCCCATGCAGTGTTTTTAACCCCCATGCCTCACCCCGTGATCCCACTGCCTTGATGACAACAGCCTCGACTGCAAACCCCTCGCCTCGCATGCACTCCATTTTCTCAGTATCTGACATCGCAATATTAAATAACTATAAAACTAGAAAGCCAAAATAACTAAATCACCTGGCAGCCAATTTCTGAGAGTTAAACCACAAACCCGGAAAATGGTGGAGTGTGTTGAAATAATGTAAAGGAAACCCATAAATTCAAACTTTATGTTCTGTAAAGAACAAATATGAAAAAGGCATCAAAATAATGAAAGATTGTTTATGTATTCTGGCATGAAATGGGAACGTGTTATGAGAGAGAGCAGTGGTGGAGACAGATCGACGGAGCTGACAGTGTGGTATTCATCCTGTGCCGTGCCGCAGACGTCCCGCTAGTGGCAGCAGACAGCGCAATAAATCAAGGGCTCTCGAAGCTGTACCTACAGCTTATTACATCCAAGATGACAAATAAATAATAATCCCTGTCAGAGCGGCCCTTTGCTCAAGGATTGAGCCTGAAACCTTTGGCTCATCACTCCTCATCTTAAGTGAAAACACTAGAACGAGGGAATTGGAGGCCACGCTTTGCTAAGCTCATGAAACACAAAGCGAGCGGGACCCGGGAACTAAGACGGAACAAGAAAGGTCAAGAAAGAGGGAAGGATAAACATTTAAATAATCCTGACCAAGAAGGGGCAAAGCGTCCGAATGAATGTGGTGGGTTAATACATCCTAATCATCGGGGCAAGGAAAAAAAAAAAATCCAGAAAATGATCTCTTGTCCCCACCCTTAGCTGGGAGAAATACCAAGTTTAGGTTAAAGGTGGTATCAAGAAGCAAAGGGCAGGGTCAGAGAGGTGCCAGGACCTCAGCACCAGCGGCCACTCCCCAAAGCCCCTCCCCACGGTGTCCCCTTTCCCACCTTCTTTCAGATCCAGGCAAATGCTGGAAAACCTTCCCCCACTCCCGCAGTAATTGCAGCTCCGTGCAGACTCAGAGGAGAGGGGACAGTGCCAGCCAGGGCCCAGGCACAGGAAAAGCTGAGTCACACATCCATGCCCTTGTCTCCCCGCAGGGCATCCTGGTTACCTCCTCTTATTTACATTCTCTCAGTGTCTCTTCAATGCAGGGATGATAGAGAGCCCTGCTTCTAAATCTGCCTTGCATCCACAGATGTTATGACCTTGAACTTGTCCCTTAACTTTGAGCATTCCTATTTTCCTATTGTTTCTAGCTGGTCCGGTTGAGAGTTTTTCTAAGGACCCTGAACAGTTCTTACAGAGCATCTCTCTGTCTGGGTGGGCTCCACACTTAAAGTGGTTCCCAAATTGGCTTTCCAAGCAAAGTCTTTTTTTTTCCTCCCCATTTGACACATCTCTAGTTCCTCCACTGCCTTCAGGAAAGCTACAGAGACAGGCAGTAAAATCTGACAGGGCCCAAGGGGTTTGGATCCCAACTTCCCCATACACACACCCATCCTAAACAACTCTTAAATACCTTGTCAGCTGCCTTTTAATCAGCCCACTACCAATCCTCCCATGTCTGGGCATTAAAGCAAAACTCTTCTTTGTGATTTGAGAGAACTGCATAAAAGATGGATCTACAAAAGTGCACTGGAATCATCAGAAAGGCCTAAATCCAAGTGGCTAAAATAAGAGTTTCTGCTATTGCAAAGGGGAAATGACCCCCGGATCCCCACTATAGACAAAGTGGTACATGGCAGAGTAGACCTGTCCAGGTGAGTTCAAACCCTACCTCCACAAAAGGTGGAGCACCCCACTGAGACTCAGTCTCCTCAGCTACTGATTTCCAGCCAAGAGGATTGTCTTGAGGTTAAATGCAATCATATGCTCAACAGTTCCTAATGTAGTCTGGAAACCCAACAGATCTAGTCCGCATTCCAGTTTGTTTCTCCCCCTAATTTCCTATCCTCTACTACAGCAGAATTTTAAATGAATGGTATCATCCACATGATTTTAGATCCTCATGGACCTTCAGACTATCCAAAATGATCTACAGAAACACAAGCTTCTTATGAAAATCATTTTAGCCTGGAGAAAATACACAGGTCAGAACGCAGAAGGATCTAAGTCGAGGTTTTAAGAAGTTTTTCAGCTGGTAAAGAATCCTTCTGTGATGCAGGAGACACCAGAGACATGGGTTAGATCCCTGAATAGGGAGGATCCCCTGAAGGAAGAAAGGGCAACCTACTCCAGTATCCTTGCCTGGGAAATCCCATGGACAGAGGAGCCTGGTGGGCTACAGTTCATAGGGCTGCAAGAGAGTCAGACACAACTGAGCAACTAAGCCTGCCTGCATGCACGCACATGTGGGCCCTACGTGGGTAAGTGATAAAACAGTCTCTTGAGCCCCAAACTCTATATCTGGAACTCTATTCCTAAGAAAATAAACCAAAATAAGGAAAACCCACGGGCACAAAGACAAACATTATATTGTTATTACAGCAAAAAGAAAAAAGAAAGATATGGATGCAAACTGAAGAGCCCATAGAGGAGGTTCAAAATATGTTTAAAAAAATTTTTTTTAATATGGAATGCTTGTTTGATGGAATAGCATTTAGTCTTCAAAATATGATCACTACAAAGACAACAAAGCAACAGAGCAAAGTGCCTATGAACTAAGGCAACAAGAAAATGGCAGGAAACAAAATGCAACCTTGGCTATCAGCAGGCAGCACTGTGCCTTTGGGAAAAAACAGAAAATACACAAATAACAGTGTATCAGTTCAGTTCAGTTGCTCAGTCATGTCTGACTCTGAGACCCCATGAATCGCAGCATGCCAGGCCTCCCTGTCCATCACCAGCTCCCAGAGTCTACCCAAACCCATGTCCATTGAGTCAGTGATGCCATCCAACCATCTCATCCTCTGTCGTCCCCTTCTCCTGCCCTCAATCTTTCCCAGCATCAGGGTCTTTTCCAATGAGTCAGCCCTTCCCATCAGGTGGCCAAAGTATTGGAGTTTCAGCTTCAGCATCAGTCCTTCCAATGAACACCCAGGACTGATCTCCTTTAGGATGGACTGGTTGGATCTCCTTGTAGTCCAAGGGACTCTCAAGAGTCTCTCCAACAGCACAGTGTATATTATTGGCTAAAGTGGTAGGGCTGGTTTATTCTTCACTTTTTTTCAAACTTTCTATGATGATGCTTCACAACACAGCTGTAACTTTTAAAGGACTTTTAAAAATTTTTAAGTAAGGACATTAAATGAAAATTGGAAAACCAAGAGCAAAACCTACAGCCACCAAGATTTTTCAGGCTCTCACTGCCTCCTGTCACTCAAGATGACACTGTCGGCACCTCGTTTGAGGTGGTGGGCAAAGGATGCAATAAAAGCCATTCTGAAACATTCCTCTCCTGGACCACCTCCCATGGTCCTTTCCAAGAAAGCCCCCACTATGCTGCCACCCATCCTTACAGCCACTTCACCAGCACCAGTTGCTGGCATCATTTAGTGCCCCCCGCCGTGTTCCCAGGGAACTCCCTTCTAATAAGGAAACTCCAGGTCTCAAAGTCTGAGGGTTTGGAGCCCCTCCTGCAGCCCCTTAGAACATCCTGCTTGCCACCTCCCGTTTATGTTCCAAAGAACCATTTCAAAAGTGAGCTGTTGAAGACAGCTGGACATCAAGCAAGGAATAGAGGTGGAAAAAAAGAGAAAATGATGTCCTGTAACTATCCTAAGGTCTGAGTCCATTTCCTTGCCCAGCATCAGATTTCTAATCCCTGGGTCTCCCCCTCCTTTCTATATTTCATTCCCTGAATCCAGTGGGGGAAACTCTCAAGTTGGAGATTAATACCTCAACTTTCTTCATTAACTTGCCAATTCAGATAACTTGCTGATATTTTGCAGATTGGTATTTCATTGAAAGAAGGATATTGGAGACATTGTCCTTTTACAAAAACAAAGGAAAAGTAACACTGGGTGCCTTGTTCTGTGTCAAATGCTTCAAAGCATAGTTTAATTCACTCAACACCAACAGCAAATTCATGAGATGATGAGACTTTCTTCCACCCCAGCAATTCTCCTCCCATTATCAAGGGAAGAACATTCTCTCCAGGATTCCTATCTATGCAGTGTACATACAGAAACCCTTTACTTATGGCAGTTTGAAGTTAAGGTCATAATTGATTATTCATATATCCCCATTCCTCTCTCCCTGCTCCTTTGAAGGCACACCTAGTCCTATAAAACCAGTTCAGTTTACAAACGGGAAAACAGAAGCCTAGAAAAATAAAGAACTTGCCCAGGACACGCAGCTCCGTCGGGACTGGGACTGCAGGCAGGTGGCTGGTCTATGCACTGCACTAGATTAATCTCTATGACTGGTTTCCAGACAACACCAAAAAAGGAACCACCCTCCAAGGAACCACCCTCCATTTTTCTATGCTGTAGAAAAGTGTGAAAAAAGTCCATATGACCTACACAACACCAAGACTGCCTCACTTCTCCTTAAATAGTACTAGCACATCCTCAGGTCAACAAATGTGTCACCAGGAACCTTCAGGGCTGTGAGCAGCAAGTACTGCACCATGCCCAAACCTTACAGCATGCCAAGATTCACTTTTAAAACACATCATTTGAGACATGTTTGGGTTTCCTGGCTTAAGATGAGTTAACCTTGCAAAAGATGCAAGTAAGAAATAATGCAACCACTTAATATAATATCACTATTTCAAGGTCTTTTAACATAAACATGGCAATTCTGCTAATATATATTACATACATTGGCAACAATACAAGAAAGCTGAAAGGTGGTTATTGTTGAAGTGAAAAAGTCCCAGAATCCCACTAAGAAAATAACATGAGACAATAATGCATATTTCAGATATACACTATAACTGACTTAAATTATTATGGATGTACTTCATACTTAATTACCTTTCTGAAATATGTCAGGGTATTTTGTCATAAACTCTGCCGAGTCTGCTATACCTCTACTAAACACTGCTCTGAAATGCAAACCCTTTGCTAATGTTTTTATTTGAATAACTTATTACCCAATATAGCAAGCATCAACACATTTTATAGAACCAGAACCTGGCTCTCTGAAATTCCTCCTACCCTAATGCCAGTCACTGTTGGGAGCATTTAGTTATAAATTGTCTTTCAATAAAAGTAAAAGCTCCCAAAACAACAAAATGAAAAGACACAGCAGCTTAAATCAAGGGAAGTCAATTTCCACATGCCGATCCTAAATATTTCATGGCCCTATTTTATTCTGACATTTGTAGATGACTAAAGTGTTACAAAGGAAATAAAATGCTGATTAAAGAGTTCACTGTCATAAAGGTTACTGAATTGTAAATGGCCCTTTCCATCTTCCTGTTAATAGGTACCCAGCTGTAAACATCATGAAGGATGGGAAGGGAGGGAGGCTTCCCTCCTTTAGGAGCTGTATATACATTAATCACTGAATCACCAAGCCATGCTTAATTGCAAGCTGTATATCACACAAATCCATGGTAAGTAGAAGGAAACTCATTATTGCTGCTTCATAACTACTGGGTACTTCTCATTTTAACCTCCTTACACCTGGGACACTTCTCTGCTTTACAACAGGAATGCAGAAAAGGTGTTACACCACTAATTACAGCCCACACTGGCACCCCCATCTCAGCTGCCTGGAAGAGAAAATGCAACTCTCTCAGCCACCCCTGGCTTCTGCTTCATTGCTGCTAAGTGAGTTTTTATATGTGGTTTGCTGCCCTCCACTGCCCCCGAGCCCCCTCCTCCCCTATTCCCTTCCTGGGGACAACATGTTGAAATCCATTACTCCTTGAGAGTTTACAGAACTGTTTAAATGATAAAGAAAAAAAAAACCTGCAGTATATTTGGCTTTGACAAAATTATTGATTTAAATCCCATACAATAGCACAATACTATTTAAAGGTCAACCCAAGAAAAATGAGTTTACACCCGAACAGAGCCGAGCTTATCTGTCATGAAAGTGTAATGATGTGTTTATTCCCTCACCAGGGTGTATATATTTTTCAGGAAGATATAACAGTCTCCTTGCAGGTGAAATCTGTTCTTAAGCGGGAATTTCAGGAGATATTTACATTTCAGATGGTGGGGCCGATATCTGAGATCCATTTCTACACTTAATAGTCTGTTGAGTATTTATCTTCATCGCCCAAAAATGATTCTTCTCACTCCCAGGTCAAAAACGAGACATGCTTGAAAACTATAACCACAGCCCATATGGGAATCTTTCAAGAAGCCTAAAACAGCAAATAGAATGCAAAGGTAGCAATGATAACTGCCTCCCTTGCATTTTGGTGTCTCTTATGTTTCAGAAGCATGGCAGTGAAGTACGGCAATAAAAAGTTCTCAGTTCATTATTTCTAGAAATATCTGTCATTAAGGAATCTGTATAACCATACATATTTTTTTCTTTCTAAAAGGCCAACTAATGTATGGTTTATCCCATGACCACCATTGCCCTTCCCCAGTTGCTTCTAAAGGTACTCAGACCTGGGCCTCATTAGAAGGGGGAAAAGGGACGGAGTGAATGTGGCCTGATAACCTACATTCAAGGTCATAGCCCCTAAAGCCCCAGTCTACCACCTCTCCATCAAGCTCCATTCAACCAACATTGACTGAATGTCAGGTACTATGCTAGTTGTGGGGATACAAAATAACACAGCCCTTTCTCTCTTGAGAAACTTTATTCATCTGGTAAACATGGACCAAGCACTGATCATGTACCTGCTACGATGCAGTGACCTCTCAGATGATGGCTTTACAGGGCCTGAGACCCTGAATACATAATTACATGTGAAGTAACTATCCCAGTAGTGGACATTCAGGATTCTCTGGGAGCATACAGCAAGGAAAGCCAAACTAGTCAACAAGATCCAAGGCAGCCCTTTCTTAGGAAGTGACATTTCGTCTGAGACTTCGAGGATGCAAAGGTGTTGGCTAGGTGAGATTGGTGGGGGCAAGTCAAAGCAATGGGAAAGGCACGTGCAAAGGCCCAGAGACAAGAGAGTCCTCTGCAGAGAGCTAACAGAGCACCACACAATTTGACTGAAGGGTGGGAAGGAAGAGGAGAAAGTCCTGAAAACAGTGGTAAGAGCTCTGAACTTAAGCGAGACCACTGGAAGATCTTAAAACCTGAGAGTGACATTACCTGGAGCAGTACAGAAACTGGATCAGACACCAGCAGCTGGTATTACTGGGAGAAATGACAGTGGAGGTCAATGCCAGTGTTCCAAGCAATGGACTAAGAAACTCCCTACTCTATCACCACCACTACACAAGAAGTATATTTCAAGAACTGACCTACATTCTTTTAAAGACTGAGCTGACTGCATTCATAATTCAGCTATCAGGGTCTACACCCCCTTTCACAGGTGCAGTTGGGCTGGACTAGACATTACAGCAGATCTGAAATTCTTATTATAGCTCATCATCAACCACCTCCCAACTGTCTATTTTCTTGTCATTATTAGCTCTAGCAAAAGATGAACCAGAAGAGACAGCACTTCCAAATCCAAGTAGTCTATTGCTAACACTTGGAGTGAAAGCCGCTCTAGCAACTTTGGTCAGGAAGAAGAGTGCAGCTACTAGCCAAGGCCAGGTCTGAGGGTTGTGGAAGTTTAATTTTTCCCTGTTCCCTACAATCATGGGTGTTAGCACCTTCTGCTTAGTGTATGATTTCTTTTCCAGTATTTCTCAAAGGGAAAAGGAGTTGGTGTTCACGAATCTTCTACTGTTCTACGGTTGGCAGATTCTCATGTCCCCTCACTCTAGGGCAAAAGCATAAAGCTACTTGACTTATTGGATGAACTGCAGGAAAGTTGGGCCCAGTCCCATAGCTCATCCCACCATATGCATGCATGCATGCTGAGTTGCTTAAGTCATGTCTCTTTGCAGTCCTTGGACTGTGGCCTGTCAGGCTCCTCTGTTCATGGAGATTCTCCAGGCAAGAATACTGTGAGTGGGTTGCCATGTTCCCCGCCAGGGGATTTTCCTGACCCAGGGATCAAACCCACATCTCTTAAGTCTCCGGCATTGGTAGGCAGGTTCTTTACCACTAGCGCCACCTGGGAAGCCCTCATCCTACCATACTGCTGCTACTGCTAAGTCACTTCAGTCGTGTCCAACTCTGTGCGACCCCATAGATGGCAGCCCACCAGGCTCCCCCGTCCCTGGGATTCTCCAGGCAAGAACACTGGAGTGGGTTGCCATTTCCTTCTCCAATGTGTGAAAGTGAAAAGTGAAAGTGAAGTTGCTCAGTCGTGTCCGACTCTTTGCGACCCCATGGACTGTGCCCTTCCAGGCTCCCCCGTCCATGGGATTTTCCAGGCAAGAATACTGGAGTGGGTTGCCATTGCCTTCTCTGTCATCCTACCATAAGTGCCTCCAAATACCCTTCCTGCCACCACCAGTTTTACCATCACAGGCCAACACAGACACAGCCAGTGCAGGAAACTCCTGCCTTCTCATATCATTCTTGCCATCTCAATTCCTGCTTCTTCCTATCCCATCTCAACACTTAGGAGATAAGCCAACCCTCCATGTTCACAAGTAAGTTTCATTGGTCCCTTCGCAAAATTGTGAAACCAATTATTTGAATAAGCATACTTCTTTACAAGATGACAGCAAAGTGAAAAGATCACCTGCTTTGGAATCAGGCACACCTGGGCTCACAGCTACATGCCCCCCACCCCAATCAGTTATGCTTCCCAAGGTCTCCTGGTTAAATTGGGGTCCTCCATTGCTTCATTATCCATCCATACATCCATTCACTCAAAAAATCAATAGGTACTCGATGCCTACCAACTTCAAAGAGTTTCCTTATTTCTCATTTAATCATGACAATAATCCCTTAGATCAACTTTTCCAAATTTGTTTGATCATGTATCCCAACATATATTAACTTATTACTTATAAATATACACACTTACTGTCATACCAGTATATTCATGAAACATATATAAGACAGGCACTTGAAGGACAGGAAAGGAAACATCATAAATATTTTAAATGCAATTCAACTCATTAGTGATATCAAATCTTCTTTGAGCTAACCAGGTTAACTGATACTATATTTTATGTATTATGTTTCAGAAACTTCATTACAGAGATCTTATATGTTTTTGTCTCATTTTTTTAAAATACTGGCTTACACTTCATAAAAAGTAAACTTAAAAGTTTAGTTCTAATTTCAATTTATCCTAACACTTGATTTTAATAGATGAATTACACTTTTAAATACTACTTAAGTATAAATCAATTTATCATGGTTATTATAACAAATTACCACCATCTTGTTAGAATGTTTTAAATTTATTTATTTTATCAGTTCTAGGAGCTAAACGTATCACTAGGCTAAAATTAGGGTGTCAGCACGGCCATACTTCCTCCAGAGACTCTGAGGGAGGGTATGTTCCTTACCTGTTCACAGTTCTCAAGGTCGCTGGCACCCCTGGGGTTGTGACAGCATCACCCCAATCTCTGCCTCTCTAAACCATTGCCTTTTCCTCTTCTGTCTGTGTCAAATCTCCCCCTGCCTCTCTTATAAAGACACCTATGTTGGTGTTTTTCTTTCTGGCTTACTTCACTCTGTATAACAGGCTCCAGTTTCATCTACCTCATTAGAACTGATTCAAATGTATTCTTTTTAATGGCTGAGTAATACTCCATTGTGTATATGTACCAAAGCTTTCTTATCCATTCGTCTACTGATGGACATCTAGGTTGTTTCCATGTCCTGGCTATTATAAACAGTGCTGCAATGAACATCGGGGTACACATGTCTCTTTCAATTCTGGTTTCCTCGGTGTGTATGCCCAGCAGTGGGATTGCTGGGTCATAAGGCAGTTCTACTTGAAATTTTTTAAGGAATCTCCACACTGTTCTCCATAGTGGCTGTACTAGTAAACACCAATACAGTATACTAACACATATATATGGAATTTAAAAAGATGGTAATGATGACCCTCTATGCGAGACAGCAAAAGAGACACAGATGTATAGAACGGATTTTTAGACTGTGTGGGAGAGGGAGAGGGTGGGATGATTTGGGAGAATGGCATTGAAACATGTATACTATCAGGTAAGAAATGAATTGCCAGTCTATGTTCAATACAGGATACAGGATACTTGGGGCTGGTGCACGGGGATGATCCAGAGAGATGATATGGGGTGGGAAGCAGGAGGGGGGTTCAGGATTGGGAACTCATGTACACCCGTGGCTGATTCATGTCAATGTATGGCAAAACCAATACAGTATTGTAAAGCAAAATAAAGTAAAAATAAAAATAAAAAATAATAATAAAATAAAATAAAAAATAAAGACACCTATAATTCCAATCAGGCCCCACCTAAATAGTCCAGGATAATATAATCTTAAAACTTTTAATTTACTGAAACCTGCCAAGACCTTTTTTCAATAATATAAGGTAACGTTCACAGGCTCCAGGAATCGGGACCTGATACTTTTGAGAGGTTATTATTAACACTGAGGACCACAGAAGGCACGGGAGAGACTGACCACAGCTGAGCCTACCTGATCCTGAAACCTCTTCCCTCTCACTAACCAATGGCGCTCAGATTGTAGTTTATATTCACTGGGTAAATTTCCACAATCCTTAATTTTGATTATGCAAAATGTGTGGCAATTTTATATTTTTACCAGTGAATTCAAAACCCACTAACATTCCTTCCTGGGAAGATGTTTTAAATGGTTACAAACTTTTTTTTCCAAATATTTTGAAGTATGTGAAGATGAGCATTTTTATAGATGATACACCTAGATGCTTTTTAGCAATGAGCTCACATGAGGATGAAAAACTTTCCAAACATCTGTTTCCAAAATGTTCTCTTCATAGCATGAGTTTCTTTCAGAAAGCATTTACTCAAGTGTCTTTTTTTTTTTTTTTTGCCCAACATAATCTGTTAGGATTTATACTCTGGTAGATAAAACACAAAATTAAGGTTTGAATTTTTGTTAAAGAAAAATGGAGGACTCTTACTTACAATAATTTTTGAAAAACTATTAAGTTCATTCTCGTGACAAAATCAAGGACTCTCCTGGAACCAGAGATTTTTGTATTCAACCCGCAAATTACAACCAAGTACAAAGTTTCTCTTATTTTAGGATTTTTCGAAATTAACTACATCATTGACACAACTTAGCAAGTAAGGAACAACAACATCCTACAGCCAGAGACCAATAATATTTGCAAAATGCTGAAGACAAAAACAGAGGGGAAGATGTCACTATGAACTGCTCTTCAAAGAGAATCCCCAGGCAACCTAGTAAGTAGTCCACCCACTGTGTAACAAGGGCTCACCTGGTGGTCGCCTACACCAAGCAAGGGCGCTAGCTCAGTATGAACATCAAATACTGGTCCAGCTTATTCCTTTCTCATTTCTGGATTACAAAAGCTAGAAATCTAACAATGTCTTCTGGCATGCCAATGATTCTGGTGAAATACTCCTTGGGCACAAACTTGTCATTCTAAAGACTATGACTGCTGGGTTAAAGATGAGTGTTCTTATACTAATGGGGAAAATGATGCTCAGAAAGGCTAAGAGATTGCCTACAACAGCTAGAGAGTAGGCACTACAGCCAGAGTTTGCATCCAATCTTCTTATTCCATGTCTGGATCACATTTCACTGCCTGGTAACTCCTCACTTCATTAATGGGGTAGGAAGGGGGAAGAAGGCAGCCCCTCAGAGTGGTTCCAACACCAGTTGTGAGGCTAGACTGCCTGGATTTGAACCTTGGTTCCATCACACACTAGCTGTGTGACCTTGGGTATATGAGACTCTACACCTCAGTTTTCTCCAGTATCTATTTCAGAGGGTGATGGTAAGGATGAAATGAGTTAATTCATGTAAGGCACCTAAGGCAGCAACAAACACAGAATAAACAAGAACATGCACTCAGATGTTAGCCAAGCAACAATATCTATTTCTTAAGGCTATGGGGCAAATGAGAAATGCACACAATATACACAGAAAGATACTGTATATGCATGTAAACACACACACATAATATAAACAGAAAATGGGGGTGTGCACACATGCACCCATTATATAACAGGCATCTAAGCTTATCTTGAGTTTTTGTTTGGAATTTTGAAGGAAATGTGAGGGTCACACAAAAGTAATAAAGTTGACAAGGGTCCTCCATAGGGACAAGAAGGCATCTTTATGATGCCAGCAGGCACACTACCCTCTGCCTCGTCTCCCACAGACACTGGCTATTTAAGAATACAACACCCCAAATTCCAGGCTTTGAGTTATAACACATGCCCTGGTGATACGCACTTATGTCCATAATTATGGGTATAAGAAAGCAACTAATATTCTTCCAAGAGGAAGGTGCAACCTGGGTTTGCAGTGAAAATCATATGGAATATACAACTGCATACATGTTAACAACTGCAATATTAAAAAGTTTTCCATCTCTGTATAAAAATATCATTTCTTATCGATCTGCCCCCAATGTCTGAAGCAGTAACTTAAACTAGTTTGTTTTTTTTTTTAAAGTAAACCAGCAGAAACATCAATCAAAACTTCATCTTCTGACTCTACTGAGTCAAAACAAGAAACAGCAGACCATTGTCCAGACCAAATCACTATTTCTCTCACCTTCTCAAAGTAGGAAACATAAATTACAAATAAATCAGTAATCATTTATTCCAGGATGTTTCTCCTGGTTTCACCTCCTTTTAGTGCCTCTGTTCAACATCACACCATTGTCTCAACACCACACTTTAAAACCCGTGTCATGCTGACAGAATTTTATGAAAGCATTCAAATTCTAGTACTTGAAAAAAAAAAAACACCAAGGGAATCTGTAGCTTCATAAGCAAATACCATCTGCAGGAAAATATGATGGTGGCCAAGGAGTCTGGAAGGGGGAAGCCAAGAAACTAAGCAGATCCAGAGCACCTGGACAAAGTAAAAACTGCCAAGTGAGATGCTGAGGTCAATGGAAAGGCAGTTAGGACCAGCCACACTGACACACAGGCTAAGCAGCAGTCCACATAAGAAATCTAAGGCTCCCCACATGACAGGTGAGAGAGACAAAGAGAGAAACTGTATTGGATTCAAGTCAAGAAACCTGGGTTTGCATACCTGTTTCGCTCCTCTCCAGCTCTCTGACCTTGGGAAATCTATTTCTCCTCTCCAGACCTCTATTTCCTCCTCTGTAGAAGTGAGAGCATGTTGAACCAGCTTATCTTTTTAGACCTTTACATTTCAATTATTCTGCACTGCTTGTGTACTGCTAATGCTATTAACACAGTTTTCTTGTGTTCAAAGTTTTTGTTCTTTTTTTAAATAACTATCTATTTTGTATTACCAATCAACAGTACAAGAGGTGTTTACCAAATTTGTCTATTCCACCTGCTTTGGGTCACAAGGTAAGAAGGGAGCCTTGTGATTGGTTCTGCCATAAGCTGAGATATCTTTACTTCCCAAAGAAGATCCTTCAGAACTTTCTTTCCCTTTTGTTCAGTGTCCTGCGATGTTTAAGATGTCATGCCCTGCTGCGACGAAATTGATCAGAGGCCCCCTACCAATCCACAATGTACACAAAGCATTAGAAGAAATACACCTGCCCTGTTTTAAGTCTTTGAGATTCTGGAGTTATTTGTCACTGAAGCATTACTTGGGCCTAACTGATACAACAAGCAGTCTGAAATTTTAATTATTGTTGCTGTTATTATTTACCCTCTTATTATTACAATTATTACCCATAATAAATAATATTTTTATAATTCTCTGTATGTGTCCATTGCTCCACCAACTTCAAGAGATCTTCTTCAAAGAGCAATGATCATATCCAGTAGGAATGAAGAAGGTAAGAACACAGTCATCACTCTCCAGTTGAATTCAGTTTCAAGAATAACTCCCTAATGCATCAGACTCTTTAGGAAGACCAAAAAACCAGACCATACAGGGAAATGAAAATGTTTTTTAAAACCAGCTGCTGGGTATAGGTAATGCAGTATTACAGGCCAGGGCACCAAGATTTTGCTCAGAGAAAACATGTGAAGAGGAGACATATCACCTCCTACCTAAGATCTGAATATGAATTACACCCTTTAGGTCAGTTAATGAAGGCTACTGAAGAGACAAGGAGAAAGCAACAGCTATAATGTATGAGTTGATGAGGTCTTATTGTGTGGGGAAAAGGGAAAACAAAGAGATACTAGCTTAAAAATTAAAAAAAAAAAAAGCTCTGGGGCAGCAGAAATACAGATGCATACACCTGCATATGAGAGTTAAGAAGCAAAAGAGCTATATGGTTAAACAATCTCCAACTCCAAAAAGAATAGTAAGAAAAAAAAGAGGGGGATAAAACAAAAACACTTATATTTTCATCAACTGATAATTTGCCAGCCTAAGCTTTGGGGGGAAATGGTGTTGTGAATGTTAATAGACATAATACTTAAGAAAACCATTCATCATATATGTTTTTACTGAGTCAAACCCCTGTAGCATATTTCCAGCATTCAAAAAAAAGCAAAACACACTCCCTGTCTTTTTGGTTAACCACAGCACTGCTGTTTGACAGAGAAATAGTCAATGTGACTTCAACTCTTTTCTACCCAGTAGCCACTCTTCAGGTACCAGACATACAGGCCTGACATATAACAGGTAAACAGTAGGGCAAACTTGCCCCCTGGGAGTGGATACCATGGCTCTCACCCACAGAAGTATGTGCCGAGGAATTAGCAGTCAGACAGTGACTGTCGCCTGGTAATAACTTATTATGTCCAGGAATTTACATGAAGATGAATGTGACTACATGCACGTGCTCATCCCCACCCCATCAATCACTATCGATTGGCACACCAATTCCTTGCCATAATTAGGCGCTATAGACAGGGTGGCAATATTATCTTAAATACTGTGACACTACCCCCCGTACATGACTCTTTTCCACCAGATTCCCACACCGCTGCTCGGACATCTACAACACTGCCTCTGTCATTATGTGGGGTGATACGTGGAAAAGCCGAGTGGATAGAATGTCCCCATGTGCCACGCCTATCTGAGAGTTACTCCATCCCCTATTAGAGATTTTTTAAAATGGAAATTCCTCCATATCCATATTGAATCCCCGTGTGCAAATTCGAAAGTTGGCAACATGCTGCTCTTAATCTGATTTATGCACCAATTTATTTTATACATTAGGCACACTGTATGCAGGCTGACTGATGCATAAAAATTTCATGCAAAACGGACTCACTCTTGTATGGTGGGTAGGACAAATGACTCCATATACCAAATGTATTCTTGCCCACTACACAAACATTTTGATCTGTTTCTATTTCCCCTTGGCTCCCACTCTGGAAAGCTCAAAACACTGTATCTTAACTTTTTTAAATCCTTTCATGCTTAAAAAAAAAAAAAAACCCACTTATGCAGAGAACTCCCTGTGCTCACTGTTTAACTGTGGATCATAGACACAAAAACATGTACAACAGAGGCAGACAGACAGACACATACCCATGACACACTTAGGTAATCTGGGGGTTTTAAGAAATTTTTTCTCTACGTATCAGAACCACCGTGCATTTTGCATTACTTTTCTAATTACCTTCCCAGAGATATGTTCTCCAACATATTATTAACAGCAAAACTCCCAACAAATTAAAAAAAAAAGCTTTAGGAGTAGGACTTTTCGTTAGGGAAAAAGAAGCTAGAAAAAGCATCTTTCTGTATTTTCCTTTTATTAGAAGTCTCCTTTCATCCAAGAAATATGGGGCCTGAAATAAATTGTACCATCCTGCTTTTTTTTTATTCAAATCCTTGCCAGAGCTAGGCAGTATGCTAATGAAAACAGGTTGATAAATGACTCCCTGATATTTTCCAGACATTTTTCTCTCAGAAGTGCTCTAAACTGATGTAGCTCAAAGAGAATAAGGCGCATTAAGTCATTATATCAATTTTTGTTACCCAGATACTTCAGTCCCAGTTAAGCGCTGACAGCCAATATAAAACAAGGCAAGGGCATCATACGACTCCATCGATCAAATCTTGTCGTAGATAGATTGCCTATTACACAAATAGAACTAGCGGATTCAGTTTGTAGTTTTATGCTCTCCAATTAAAGGATAACAGGGTGCTTTCCCATAAATCTGCTAATTGCAACTGAATTAATTTAACAAATTTCTCCAAGCACAGAGGAAAAAGCGATTGGTTATAAGCTAATGTAAACTAGCACAGGTTGTCACAAAGAGGCTCCCATAACATCCTTTTGCTATACCTTGATTGGGCAAGGTGTCACAAGTATTTAGCTACATTGTGGTTCTCTGGCAACAGACAGCTGACAAGCATAAAACATTGCACAAATAGGAGATAATTTATTTGTGGTACTTTTTTTCTTCTCCCTCACTCCCCACTCTCCCCCACCCGAAGGATGAAATAACTCCCTCTTTGCATCTAATTAATGTTTCTCTCCAAGTGAAGCTGTTTTTCTAAATCAGAATTACACCAGGCAAAGCACTATATTACAGAAAGGGGTCCCTCCACATCAGGCAGCCAACAGGAGGGGTGATGGGCAAAAGCTAGAGCAGCTGCCTACTGCCTTTCAAAGGAGGAAGCAGCTCAATGCTCCTGAGTAGGGCAGGGCAAATGCATTGCAGGGCACTCTGCTCTCACAAGTTCAGAAATGTGGGTAACTGTGGTCCAGGTGCCAGATTCAAAGCAGACGATCCCAAGCCATATAATAATGTGTCATGGAAGAATTCCTCGTCTGCACGCTCAGGGTTCTGGAGGCGGAGCTGTACTGAGTGCACCAGACATGCTCCTCTGCTTCTCTCCCCTCTCCACCATGCCTCCACCAGCGAGCCAAACAGCTCTGCCTAGGGGACTCACAGGTGAGTTGGGGGCGGGGGACAGGGAGGGAGGAAACACCATTGAAACAGACAGCCCATCTCCCAGACTTGGTGAAAAATAGCAGATTTTAAATATCTTATCCCATTTTGCCCGTATTTTTAGACTGGGTGTTTTTATCATGAGCTTGCATAATGCAGTTGTCATATCCATACTTAGAAGGCACCACCTCTTGCCAAAAGGAAATAGATTTCAGCTCCAAAAGGGGGTAAGGATCCCAGGGACCACAGAGAAGAAGCAAAGGAACTCAGGCAGAAGGGTCCAGGCAGCAACACCAGGAAGATGGACCTTTCCAGCACAAAGGGTGACAGCTCCAGCAAGCCTCTCTCCTCTTGTGATCCCAGCTTCAAGCTTCCTTGCTGTGGAAGCTGATTCTTACGTTACCAGGGAGAAAAAAAAAGTCTTGGGGTAGAGCCTCTTCTCTAAAACACACTTCTAATAATTCTGTTTAGCCATTTGTCACCCCAATTTGATGGTACGTTATCTGAGGACAAGAATCATGTGCGTTTTGTGCTGTGGGTCTGGAGCAGTGGGAGGGGCATGCTGCCTCTAGAGAACAACATACACAACTTAAATACTGGCTAAGTCATTTGGGGGCCTGCAAAGGGAGAGAGGGTGTGGGTAAAGTCCAAGCAGAGAAGTACAGGATGTCAACTCCACATAGTATTCATTTGCCACTCTGTACTTCAGTTCAGTCGCTCATCGTGTCTGACTCTTTATGACCCCATGGACTGCAGCACACCAGGCTTTCCTGTCCATCACCAATTCCCAGAGCTTATTCAAGTTCATCATTACACCATTGAGTCGGTGATGCCATCCAACCATCTCATCCTCTGACGTCCCTTTCTCCTCCTGCCTTTAATCTTGCCCAGCATCAGGGTCTTTTCCAATGAGTCAGTTCTTCACATCAGGTGACCAAAGTATTGGAGTTTCAGCTTCAGCATCAGTCCTTCCAATAAATATTCAGGATGATTTCCTTCAGGATTGACTGGCTTGATCTCCTTGTAGTCCAAGGGACTCTCGAGTCTTCTCCAACACCACAGTTCAAAAGCATCAATTCTTCAGTGCTCAGCTTTCTTTTTAATCCAGCTGTCACATCCATACATGACAACTGGAAAAACCATAGTTTTGACTAGACAGACCTTTGTTGGCAAAGTGATGTCTCGGCTTTTTAATTCACTGTCTAGGTTGGTCATAGCTTTTCTTCCAAGGAGCAAGCAATCTTCTCAACCCAGGGATCAAACCCAGGTCTCCTGCATTACAGGCAGATTCTTTACCAGCTGAGCCACAAGGGAAGCCCACTCTGTACTTAGCCAGAAAGAAAAGTTAAATATACATTAAGAACACAAAAGAAGAGATGTTTTGAGTAATAGCTATTTATATAAAAAAGTTGTATCAAAGTCAGGAGGCCTAAGTTACAGTCCCAGCTTTGCTGCTCACTGCTTGTATGATGCTGAGATCACACCTAAGGATCTCTCCTTCAGAAAAGGGGGGATATCAGAGATCTCAGATCTCATGAAGGCTGGGATATCTAATTACTGTTTTTCAAAATGCAGCTGTACATGACACTGAATTACATAGTGCTCCTAGCATTTTTTTCCTCTAATTGTACATATATTTTGATGCTGGGAAAGACTGAAGGCAAAAGGAGAAGAGGGCGGAAGAGGATGAGATGGTTAGATATCATCACCAATTCACTGGACATGAGCTTGGGCAAACTCTGGCAGATAGGGACAGGGAGGTCTAGTGTGCTGCAGTCCATGGGATCAGAGAGAGTCAGACACTACCTGGCAACTGAACAACAGCAATAGCCAATCAACAATGTTGTGATAGTTTCAGGTGGACAGCAAATAGACTCAGCCACACACAGACATGTATCCATTTCCCCCTCAATTCTCTTTCCATCCAGGCAGCCATGTATACTGAGCAGAGTCCCATGTGCTATGCAGTTGGTCCTTGCTGGTTATTCATTTTAAATATAGCAGTGTGTACAAGCAACCTAAATGTCCATCAACAGAGGAATGGGTAAAGATGTGGTACATATATACACGTGGCTTCCCAGGTGGCACTAGCAGTAAAGAACCCACCTGCAATGTCGGAGACCCAGTTCTGATCCCTGAGTCAGGAAGATCCCCTGGAGTAGGAAATGGCAACCCACTCCGGTATTCTTGCCTGGAAAATCCCATGGACAAAGGAGCCTGGTGGGGTACAGTCCACGGGGTTGCAAAGAGTTGGACACGGCTGAGTGCACATACACACGCATATCTACACTGGAATATTACTCAGCCATTAAAAATAATGAAATAATGCCATTTTCAGCAATATGAATGGATGCTAGAGATCGTCATACTGAGTGAAGTCAGAGAAAAAGAAATATCATATGACATCCCTTATAAGCAGAATCTGAAAAGAAATTATACCAATGATTGTACTAATAAAACAGAAAGAGACTCACAGGCTTAGAGAACAAACTTATGGTTGCCAGAGTAGGGGGAAGGATGGGGGGAAGAGATAGTTAGGGAGTTTGGGATGGACATGTACACAATGCTCCAAGCATTTTTCAATAATATAACAGAGTACATCGTACAGAGTAAGGATAAGCACTGTTTTGTGATACTTCTCATTCAGTTATGAAATCTACACACGTGTGTGCAAGCTGTAATAGGAAATCTATTTCTTAATGTCAATTTAAAAATTGTTAAAAGTGAAAGCCACCAATCCAGTCCAGCTCAAGGGCTTAGTGTGAAGATTCTCTGGCTCTGTCATCTCAAGTTCACATGCAGAGTGGCTGCAAGGGCTGGAGCTGGTAGGCTGAGGCTCTGAAAGGATCAGCGCCAAAGATTCCTTTCCCAGCAGTGGCTCATCAGTCATGTCTGGTGAAAACGACAGACTGGGAATGCCTCCCCTTGGGAAAAAGGCCTGTCTTTGTGCAGATAATGAAGTGACTCATTTCAGAAAGGGCCCTGGCATGGTCCGCAGCCCAGGTGTTATGGGGAGCATCCCAGTTCAGAATGAGAGGCCACTGGTCTGCCACCCACATACTCCCCACACAGAACCTGAACACCAGAACTCCTACCAGGAGGAGAGAATTCACATCTACTAAAGACAAAGGTGAACTCCTCCATCAGTTGTGGGGTTTCATAGATCAATTTATGATTCACACACAGGCAGGGGCAGCAGCAAGGGCTTTCTCACTATGAAGGGCCTGAGAAAAGCTGGCCTGGTAAGAATCGTGTCAGCCTGAAAGAACCTGCTGGCTACTTCTCCAGAATCCACTAGGATGAACTAGGATCTGTGAGTAATTCCCCAAACCCTTCACTTTCTTCAGTTATGCTGAGCCAACAATTATTCTTACTGTGCCTTGTTCTGAGTTATGCTCTGATGTGTTTGTTGCAAGGAAAATCTAAGGATAAGAAGTGATTTCATATTACAAACATGTTGAGTGGCATCTAGGCTTCTGGAGGGAAAATATTCCTTTCGCTAAAAGATTTTCCATTGTTTAGACACCTGCTGTATGCTGATGGGTTAAGGGTTATGGATCTTGGTTCATGGAAGATGTAGAGTATGGTACTATAAAAAGGAATGACAACAGAAGAGCCATTAATGCAAGAAGTAAATAAAGGTTCTTGGAACTCTCCAGTTAGCCAGCCAACAGATATTTCCAGAGCCCCCGTTCTGCACCAGGTACCGGACCTCAGAACACAGCGTGGCCAGAGCACAGACAGCCTCTTCTCTCAGGAACTCAAAAGTCTGGTTGGGAAGAGATGTTAAAGTTTTCCAAATAAACTAGGACCATAAAAGAAAAAACAAAAATAATTAAGGGGCTCTTAGTTTTGGGCGCGGGGGGTGGGGGGGAACCTACCTGAAAAAGTGTCACTTTTTAGTTCAGACCTAAAGGTTAAATAGAAGGGCAAGTGGAATGTCCAAGTGGAAGACCTCAGGCCCCCTCCAGCCCAGCTCTCCGCTACCTTTATGCTCCTGTTATCACATTCCCACTGGTGAATCTCTCAGCTCTCTCACACACCCAAGTGGCACCATCACAGTACCTCCCTCCTGGCCTTCTGGCCTCCTGTCCTCCCCAGGCCAGTTCCATTCATACCTCTCTGTCCCACTGTTCCTTCAGCTTTCTGGCCTGCTCAGGTTCAAATTCCAGCTCTCCCACTTCACCGTGATATGGCCTGAAGCAAAGGTCTCCATCTGTCTGTGCCTCAAAGTCCTCATGTGTCAAACAGATATTATAATGGGCCCACTGATCGTGCTCGGTCGCATCCGACCCTTTGCAACCCTGTGGACTGTACCCCACCAGGCTCCTCTGTCCATGGAACTTCCCAGGCAAGAATACTGGAGTGGGTTGCTATTTCCTTCTCCAGGGAATCTTCCTGACCCAGGGGTCAAACCCACATCTCTTATGTCTCCTGCATTGGCAGGTGAATTCTTTACCACTTGTGCCATCTGAGAAGCTCCCCCCCACACACCTTACATGTTCACTATAAAGATTAAACAACCGAGTGACTGTAGCATCGACTATGTATTCATTCTTCAAAACCTGTAAATAAAATACTTAACAAAATTGATTTAATTTTTAATGCTTTTATTTTGGGAGGTCATGCCATGCAACTTGCAGGATCTTAGTTCCCCAACCACAGAGGGAACTTGATCCCCCAACAGTGGAAGCACAGAGTTCTAACCACTAGACTGCCAGGGAATTCCCTAAAGAAACTGATTTTGATGCAAATTAATGGGCAAATTTCTCAAACAGGAGAAAAAAATACTATCTTGAAAATATACATGCCCTTCAATGTTCATAGCAGCACTATTTACAACAGCCAAGATATGGAAGCAGCCTAAATGTTCACCAACAGACAAATGGATAGACAATGTGAGACATACATATATATATGTGTGTGTGTGTCATATGTATGTGTGTATACACACACACACACGCATGTGCATGCCAAGTTGCTTCAGTCATGTCCAACTCTTTGCAACCCTATGGACTATAGCCTGCCAAGCTCCTCTGTCCATGGGATTCTCCAGGCAAGAATACTAGAGTGGACTGCCACACCCTCCTCTAGGAGATCTTCCTGACCCAGGGATCAAATCCACATCTCTTATATCGCCTGCATTGGCAGGCGGGCTCTTTACCACTAGGGTCACCTGGGAAGCAGTACACACATAGACACACACACACCACACAAATACACAGTGGATTATTACTCAGTCATAAAAAAGGATGAGATTCTAGCACCAACGTGAATCAACCTAGAAAATAGTATACATAGCAAAATAAGTCAGACAAACACTCTATATCGCTTACATGTAGATCTAAAAACCAAAACAAATGAATCACACAGCAAAACGAACAAAAACAGACTCACAGATGTAGGAAATGAACTAGCGTCTACCAATGAGGAAAGGCAAGTGGGCAGGGGCAAATTAGAGGCATGGGGTTAGGAACGGAAAACTACAAGCAAAAGGAAAAGCACTGAGGACTGCGCCTGGCATGCAGTAAGCATCCAACAAATGTTAACCATTATTATCATTTTTGTCATTGTGATCACTGTTATTACTTTACTCATCTTCTATACTCCACTCTCTTATATGAGTCCCAGATCAAATTGTCCTTCTACTGCAAAGCTATCCAAACTTGCTCTAGCCAATACATTATAAATACCACTATCAAAGCTTTTATCATATTATACTGAAAATACTTATGTATCTCTTGTTCCCTGGATCCCAAGCCAGAGGCTACATCTTATTTATGTTGGTTCCCCAGTGTCTGGAAATTAACAAGCTCTCTACAAACATATAGGAGAATGGGTGAATGAAGGAACTGACAATGGGTAGCCAGATATATGGGTCAGCCTGGAAAATGCACCTTGAAATTCTCTCTTTCTCTAAGGAGGAATCTCTCCAAGTACTTCAGCAAATGGGTTGAAACCCTCCTCGCCATGTACTGACCTCTGGCCTAAAATGCTACTGCCCATGTTGGCTACCATTTGCAGAGCACCTCGGGGACCAAAGCTGCCCTTTAGAAGCCTCCATATTTGAATTCTCAAGGAGAAATATCTTTTCTCAAAACACTTCTGAAAGTAGTGTGGCATACTTTCTTTAAGCCTCTAGCAAAAATCCCTGAAAGCATCCTTCTATTGTATTTATTGGTATCATTATGTGTACGGTAGCAATCTCAGAAGCAGAGCATGACTGCACTAGCTTTATGTCTGGCAAAATCAGTGTATTATCTGAACTCCAGAAGACTATAAAATTAAATTTAAGTGAGTCACTTAACTAGCAGAAGGAGAAAAGATCCAATTTTAAGACTGAAAGAGAAGAAGAAATAATTGCTACTGTTTGGTAGGAGTGTATTATGTAAATAAGGAGAGGGCATGTCAAGAAATGCAGGTGCCCAGCCGCATTTGCACAGCAATGAGAAACAACTTGGGAGAGAACAGGGCATGTGTTCTCCTTGGTGAGATGAGAGTGAGCATCTCCTCTGACTTCCTGAGCTGCATTCAGCAGTCTCACCCACCTGTAAAGCCCAAGGTCACTGGGTTCAAACCACGATATGCCACGAATCCTTTTCATGGAAGGGCATAATGGACCATAAATGTCCCAAATAATGTCTCTTTGGCATATTCTTTTCTTTGCATTTCAATATGGCAGGTTCTTAAGTCCTTGGAAAATGCCTTATCTGTAATTAAAGGTGGAGTTGACAATGTCACAAGAAAGTTGAAAGCAAAGTTGGACCAGCCTGAAGAAGCATTGGTTGCAAGTTGGAGCTGAGCCTTCAATAAGCTTCTGCATCCTAATGCCACTTTATAGACAAGAGGTTGAGTCAAAGGACCACAGTAAACCCCAAGCTATTGCTTTCCTCATTTTTATAAGACTTAGTAATAGTTTCCCATAGTAAAATATATAGCTAAAGGCAGGGCCTCCTTTAAAATGACCACAAAAGTCAAGCTCATTTTGATGCCAGTTACCAGAAAAATGAAGAAGGCGGAGGTAAAAGATATAACCACTCCACCTATCATGTGTCTAGGGTCCTGGACATGAGAGAGATCCTTTGACCTAACTCAGGCTACGGATTTTACTAACGTTTGAAGTTTCTCTAGGAGATTCTATGGTCCCTCATGAGAATCTATTTTAGCATTTCTTTCACTGGCTGGTAGTTTTGAGGAGGAGAGTAGACAAAGCACAAGCTGGAATCAAGACTGCCAGGAGAAATATCAGTAATCTCAGATATGATACACAGATATGCAGATGACACCAACCTTATGGCAGAAAGATAAGAGGAACTAGAGGGCCTCTTGATGAAAGTGAAAGAGGAGAGTGAAAAAGTTGGCTTAAAACTCAACATTCAAAAAACTAAGATTATGGCATCTGGTCCCATCACTTCATGGCAAATAGATCAGGAAACAGTGTCAGACTTTATTTTGGGGGGCTCCAAAATCACTGCAGATGGGGACTGCAGCTATGTAATCAAAAGACGCTTGCTCCTTGGAAGAAAAGCTATGACCAACCTAGACAGCATATTAAAAAGCAGAGACATTACTTTGCCAACAAAGGTCTGTCTAGTCAAAGCTACGGTTCTTCCACCTCATGTATGGATGTCAGAGTTAGACCATAAAGAAAGCTGAGCATCAAAGAATTGATGCGTTTGAACTGCGGTGTTGGAGAAGACTCTTGAGAGTCCCTTGGACTTCAAGGAGATCAAACCAGTCAATCCTAAAGGAAATCAACCTTGAATATTCATTGGACAGACTGATCCAATGCTGAAGCTCCAATTCTTTGGCCACTTGATGCAAAGTATGCCAATGATGATTCATTGGCAAAGACCCTGATTGTGGAAAAGACTGAAGGCAAAAGGAGAAGAGGGGGCAGCAGAAGATGAGATGGTTGGTTTGCATCACCTACTCAATGGACATGAGCATATTCCAGGAGATAGTAGAGGACAGGGAAGCCTGGTGGACTGCAGTCCATGGGGTCGCAAAGAGTCGGACATGACTTAATGACTGAACAACAATAACCTTGCCTGCTATAGACTCAGAGGCAACTCCTTGAGGAGAGGGAGGGAGTCACAGGTACTGGTAATCTCCACACTCCCAACAGGTGTGTAATCAATCTTTACAGAATGAAGGAAGGTGTTCTTGGGTAACTCTGCCAAAGCAAGGATGCCCAAAGCAGACTGTCTCTACGTGCACAAGTCCACTGTGATAATAAGCTCCAGGAAGACCGAAGTTCTGCCTCAGCCAGCTTTCAGGTAGGGGAAAGGAGAGGAAATGAATACCACCTAGGAACCTTACCCGACATCAAAACCCAGAGTGCAGGACATTTTATTCTCCATTAATTTGGATATACAGTATTTCTCTGTGATTACTGTAGCAGGCAATGTTCTTATAAGGTTATGGACTGGTTTTGCATCGTTTCATTGCTAGAATTTAATACTGTACTAAGTGTGATATATCTCAGCTGTGATTAATCCTGCCCAGTTCTACAGCAAGTTTCTATAAAAACCAACTTGAAATACAGGACTCTTAAAGCCCTTGCCAAATCTGCAAGATGTGATATGAACACAGCTCTGATCCAGGCAAAGCACGTCTAACTTATGCTGAGGGTCTAACTCTGAGACCAGCCACACATTCACCTTTGTGCTCTGTGAGTAGCTATTCATCCTACAGTCAGAGGAGAGGAAATTCAGGGAGCGCTGCCCTGGCCTGCTTTACAACAGCATTATTAATACTGCTCAACAACAAAGTAAAATTACAGATAAAATCTGAATAGGCCTATTATTGTTTTTAGAGGGAGCTAAATAAGCTATATAATTTGTTTGGGCCCAGAGCACACGCCATCCACCACAACAGGAGAGAAATGCACACGACCGCCAACTCGCCACCAGCGCTCGGCTCCGTGTAAATCCCCTCCTCCAATGTCGTGAATTAAAACAGATGAAAGTTTTAAAATGTCAGGCGAGTCCCTGGGGATGGATATGCTTTATGTTTTTTATACAGTGAACATTAATTTCAAATGGAAAGGGAAAGCAGCCCTCTATCTCCAGCCGTTGGCTCCATTTTTTCTTAAGTTCCATGTGTCCACTTTTAACAGACCAGTCCCGGGGGAATTGATGCTGCGCTGAGTCAAACCATCATGCTCAAGGTAAAAGAAAAGTCCTGGTGAGGAAGAAAATAAAAATTCACCAGTCCCTTCCAAGAAGTGGCCCCAGTTTGGAATATATGGCTTGGAGTTCAAGTACCAACATTCAAATCCCACCTCTGACCCTGTCCAGGTGTTTGTCCTTTGGAACATCTAGCTTCTCTGATCATTACTTTCTTCCTTCACAGGCTTATCAGATAAACAAGCTAGTACATGTATATATACTATGTAATATATAGTATCTGTATATTGTTGTTGTTCAGTTACTAAGTCCTGTCCAACTCTTTGCTACCCCATGGACTGCAGCACACCAGGCTTCCCTGTCCTTCACTATCTCTCAGAGTCTGCTCAAACTCATGTCCATTGAGTTGGTGATGCCATCCAACCATCTTTATATGTATATTTGTATACACACACAAACAGTAAGTGCACACATATATGTGTATATATGTTTGTATACATGTATTTGTGTGTATCTCACACACACATTCTTTAGGTTGAAACTTTAGGTTGAACTCTTCATGGTCAGATCAGCTTTTCCCCTATTTAATTTCTATCATGCATTTCCAATCTTATTTAACTGTTCTACAAAGGGTCCGTGATTGTCATTCACTATGCATTCATTCTCTCACACAATATATACTGAGGGCCTATTATGTGTCAGGTCCTTTGGGATCCAACAGAAAGCAGGATGCTATCTTTGCCCTCTAGAAGTTCATAATCTAGAGTAGTGGTTCTTCCCACAAGTTGAATCGTCAGTGAAATTCAGAAGCTGTTCCTCCTAGTTTAGGTCAAGGAATTAGTTTGATATCAGGATGATGAGAGGAGAAATAAATGGCATAAACATTCTGATCTAAGAGTAACAAAGCCAGACGCCCACAATAGTTTGGATTATTATCCCGTAAACACTCATTCCCTTCCCCTCCTACTGTGGACAAAGTTTACTTCTCTGCTCCACTGATACCTGATTTGACCATAACAATTGTTCAGGCCAGTGAAATTTAAAAATGTGGTCAGAGCAGAACCCCTGATCACACTATGATCATATTATGGTCCAGCTTGGCTCCTGCATTCCACTGATCCACCACATGAAGAGCATGCTTCGTACAGCCTCTAATCTCAAGCCCAAGCCCCGGAACCCACACAAGGAGCAGAACGGAAGCCCATACACAGCCTGGGGTCGAGGCCAGCTGCCCTGCTGTCTGGAACAGAGCCACCCAGCCTAGATTAGCCAAACCACAGTCAACCTGCAGAATATGAGCAAGAAAATAAATGGGGTTGTTTCTTATGCAGCATTATTGTGGAAATGGCTGACCAATATAAGGTCTAAGCAGAATTCCAATGAGAAAAAGATTGCTTCATCAAAAGCAATCTGGCACAATGTAACTACTGGAGCATTAAAGTGAGATTATGGTACAAAACATGCTTTTCGTGGTCAGATCAATCATTCTATCTCAATTCTGTGCCTGGTTTCAGCTCTCTCAGTGTTGAAGGAAATGAACACAAAATAAGCTGATGTTGATGAGTATGATTCAAATCCATAATGTTAATTGGGGTCCTGAGTGTAAGGTAAAATGACTTCAAATCAACAAGAGGTTAATATAGCTTTCTCAACATTCAGTATCACCTACAATAAATCTATAGTGGCCTGAAATATTCAATTTCATTAACAGCACATTTAACATGCTAAAAAGATAGAAACATTCTCCCAACAAAATGTTCTCTCAATGCCTACAAGCATGTTAATTTAAGATTGCAAGGCATAGCCAATCCTGTAATTAAATTATACCTGAATAAGAGGGGGTGTACTCTATGATGATGACTTACTTTAAACTTTATTATCTTGCTGTCCCACCTAAGTCTCCTTTCCCAGAGTAATTTATGGAATTAGTGGATATTTTCCTTTATAGTCTATTTCATTCTAGGTAATATTATCTAACAAAGAAACAAATCATTCAACATTTTTACATAATCAGAGTGAGATGTTATAAATAACTAAGATACTTTAAAACAGCACTGCAAGGCCCTTGTCCTTAAGAAACTTTCAGTCTCTTATAACTTACAAATGACTAGGTAGCCAATAAATGCATCTAAAACAAGAAACATCAACAAGTCACAGTAACTCAACAGTGGTTGGCTTACCTCCCCTTTATCCATCTCTCTTTACTCTCTTTCTTAGTATTTCCCTAGATTTCCGCAGCTTTGGTTTGTTTGCAATTGACCCCATTTTCTTGTGCCAGAATGGGGCTCAACTAGCTTAATTTTTATCAGCAGAGTCTACTCCCCCAACCACCGTAACTGGCTGAAGAGACAGAATGACCCTATTTCCGTTTGCTATAACTTATTACTATAGACAGGGTGGTCTGGGCAGCTTCCACAATAAATATTTATGTTTAACGTCCTGAAGGTTGCAAGTCCAAGATCAAGGTACCAGCATGGCCAGGTTCTGATGAGACCCTCTTATGGATGGTAGGTTGCTGACTTCTCATTACATGGCAGAGGGAGAGAGCTCTCTGGAGTCCCTAAGGCCACTAATGCCATCCATGAAGACTCCACCCACATGACCTAGTTACCTCCCAGAGGCCTGATCTCCTAGGACTACTACAGTGGGGCTTGAGATTTCAACATATAAATGTTGGGAGGATACACACATCCAGTGCATTGCAGACTCCACTTAGACCTACCAGATCAGTGAGACTCAATTTGGGGAATTTGTTTGCGCCCAATGGGAACTGAACTCTCTCTTTCCTGCTAGTTTTAAATCAGGACATACGGAGAAGGCAATGGCACCCCCACTCCAGTACTCTTGCCTGGAAAATCCCATGGATGGAGGAGCCTGGTGGGCTGCCGTCCATGGGGTCGCACAGAGTCGGACACAACTGAAGTGACTTAGCAGTAGCAGCAGCTCACACTCTTAACTACTATGTGCAACCATCTTGCAATGGATCGAAGCCTTCATTAGGGAAGAGTTGCTGAGAAACAGAGACAGGACACCTAGATCTGGTTTGACTGAGTTTCTGACTCACATCTTACCTAATCCCACCTCTATCATGAGAACCAACACTGACCCTTTTTTAAGACAGTTTGAGGGGCTTTTTTCATGTGATTTGGGAAAAACACACACACACACATATAAACAGCAGAACATGCAACAGAGCTCCAAAGAAAGAGAAATTACTGTGGACAAGGAAAATATAAATAGATAAAGTATGGTCTGTCCTGGGCTTTGAAAAAAGGATATACTTTAAATTATCAGGAAGAAGGGAAATGGTGACAAGAGAGAACAGAATGGAAAAATAAAGCAAACTTAGACCTAGATGATGCCATTAGAATGGTAGTTTGTGATCTTGGTGATGTTTAGGGTGATGTTATTAATAATAATGAAATACCACACATGTATACATCACTTCACAAGAGTATCACACAGATCACTGTCTTGTCACCCAATGAGAGATGTATGACCATATCCAGAATACAGATGGGTAGAAAAGAGGTAATGTCACAAAACATTGCTTTAACTTCTCATAGAACTGGAAAAGAATTCTGGATCTGACACCAAGGAGTTGTAGGAATCTTTAGCAAGTGACTCCAATCTGTCTGAGCCTCCATTTCTTCAATTTATGTATAATAATGATGTCTATACTCTAAAGCTATGAGAATTAAATGAGGTAATGCATAAAAATGGTTACTACAAAGTACAGCAGAACATACTTGATCCATAAATGGCAGTCATTATTTCTGTCATTGTTTTAAAAGAATAAAAAACTAGCTTCAGGACTCAATGCCAAAATAGAGGAGTATTAGGACCAATGGTTAGAAATGACAAGTTGGAAGCTTTGGGATCAATGTGAAAAATAGGTTTCAAACACCTGCTGCTGCTGCTAAGTCGCGTCAGTCGTGTCCAACTCTGTGCGACCCCATAGACGGCAGCCCACCAGGCTCCTCCGTCCCTGGGATTTTCCAGGCAAGAACACTGAAGTGGGTTGCCATTGCCTTCTCCAATGCATGAAAGTGAAAAGTGAAAGTGAAGTCGCTCAGTCGTGTCTGACTCTTACTGATCTCATGGACTGCAGCCTACCAGGCTCCTCCGTCCATGGGATTTTCCAGGCAAGAGTACTGGAGTGGGGTGCCACTGCCTTCTCCATTCAAACACCTAGTGCTTCCTATGGCCATAAAGGATTGCTTCCAAAGGACTGAGACTCCAATTCTGGAGGCTTCCACTCAGCAGAGGAAGACCCTATTTAAGGATGGCCTGGCAGGAGTTTCAGCATCAGAGACATGATTTAAGGATGTGGCCCCGGGGATTCCTTCATTGCTGAGACTCAACTCTATGAGATACCGCTGTCCTGACAGTTTAATTTCCAGTGTACCCCAAGAACAAAGGATTACCCTATCCTCTCCCCATATCTTCCAGGCCTCAGCCCTCAACAAGGTTTAAAATCACTTATACATTAAATAAATGCTATACAAATCAGACTGGACTTGTCACACCCGCACTATTCTTCAATACTGTGGAAAGCTAATTTCAGCTGTCACTTACTGGAAGTAAAATGACAAATATTTGTAATATCTGTCAGGTTATGAATGCTTTGAAAAGAGTTATGCAGCTGTCAACATTTTGATGACATTAACAAGGGAAAAGTAAACGAAGAAGAGGAAACAGCATGTTGGCGGAGTACCCAGTTGCCAAACTTCTCTACCACTTATATTAGTAAAAATCAAATTACCTCCATAGAAACTGCAAACAACAAAGACTTCTAGAGAAAACTGATATGGGCAAATCTGTTATTAATGCTGCCAACTCCACAGATGAGATCATCAGAACTAGCTTCAACATCTCAGTAGAAAGTGACTAACTCTTTTAAAGGATGTGAAGTCTTTACTCAACTTCTCACCATGATGGTACAGGAATGAATGTGTAAAATCCCTGGCAGAGTAATCAATCTTTATGAAAAGCTTCTTGACATACTGGAAGACAATGTACTATATAAACAGTTAAATGTGCATCCCATTTTGACTTGGAGAATCCTATATCCATTATCTTGGCATAATTATTAATAAAGTGTCCTAGTTTGGATAATAAATTATGGTATGCTGTGCTGCTAAGTTGCTTCAGTCGTGTCCGACTCTGTGCAACCCCAGAGACGGCAGCCCACCAGGCTCCCCCGTCCCTGGGATTCTCCAGGCAAGAACACTGGAGAGGGTTGCCATTTCCTTCTCCAATGCAGGAAAGTGAAAAGTGAAAGTGAAGTCGCTCAGTTGTGTCTGACTCTTAGCGACTCCATGGACTGCAGCCCACCAGGCTCCTCCGCCCATGGGATTTTCCAGGCAAGAGTACTGGAGTGGGGTGCCATTGCCTTCTCCAAAATTATGGTATAAATATATGTACATCTTTACTTATATGTGAGCAAGCGTGTGTGCATGTGTCTGTACATCTGGTTCCATATATATGTGCGGGTCTGTGTATGCGTGTATACCTATGTGTATGAATAGGTATACAGATGAATGTGCATGTTTGTGTGTGGAACTTGTTTGTTAATTTCTAAGCTGGCCTCATCTTTAACAGTTTAGCTTTGGGAGACAAACACTACATTTTATAATGAAGATTTACCTAGCTATACGACATTGAATTTTTGCCATCCAAGTAAGCCAAAATAAATATGGGAGGCAAAAATAACCTTTTCCTTTCATATTTTTTATTTGACTACATCTATCACATATAAACTGAATGCTACTGACAAAATCACCTCTCTGGGAAGAGGGATGGGTGGTCCAATTATTAGCTTAGGAAGAGGTTTTAACTCAGTAGGTAGCTGGCTTCAATATAAGACTCTAAGCCAAAATCCACACTGTTAATCATTATGTGGTATCTATTTTTCCAATATTTCTGCTGATTCTCCAATATTAGAGAAAGACAAACCAGAAAACAACAAATAAGAACAATCACTGTAAAGGTGGGGATTCCCCTGTGGGCTACAGTGATCATTTTTTGTATACAGAAGGGAGCTAGTATTGCTGTCCTCAGTTCATATAACCATTCTTTCAACATATATTATTTAGGAATCTATTCTATGCAAAGAATAATATACATTGTGGACTCAGTGAACTGTCACTTTTTTTAAAATGACATAGCTAAGGAAAGCTCAACCATTAAAAATCCATGGGCCTTATTTTTTTAAACTTTGATTCATCTCAATATATGGCTTTTGACCTAGGACATCTACAGCTACATTTTTTAAAACATTCATGAAAATACTCCCTCTTTCCAAGTCAGGGGATCAACTAAGATGGGAATTCTGACAGCCAGACGATGTCCCTCTTTTAGGAGATGTCCAGACTAAGAATATCTATACCTTTTTTTGGCCCATAAATTAAGTCATTAACAAATATACACAGTTTGGGAAAGAATGAAATGTTCTGCAACAAATCAAACTCCATGCAGTATAGGGCATTGGCACTATTCCCATGGAAATAAGTAAGTTTCACGACAAAATCACTGCTTTTCTCCAGCACATTCCAGAGATAGCATAGTCTTTTTGGTGTTCCTCATAAATCTGAGAAAATTAAAAGTTAACATGCCATGATATTTTTATTACTGGCTCAAATGCAATAAATATTCAAACATTAGTAAAGGCAGAGCTGGTAGTACCACAGGAAAAAACCTCAAGGCTCTCATAACTTGGGCTTTATGGAGTAAGAGATGCCAGCATAGATGCAAGGTGGGGCCAAAGGGAGCAAATGAAAACACGAAGGGCTATATACTACTCCATGGTTTGGAGACAGGGATAACCAACAATGACCTACTATACAGCACAGGGAGCTCTGCTCAGTATTCTGTAATAATGGGAAAATGATTAGAAAAAGAATGAATACATGTATACGTGTAACTGAATCACTTTGCTATACACCGGAAACTGAACAACATTGTTCATCAACTATGTTTCAGTATAAATACACATTAAAATTTTAAATAATATTTTTAAATCAGTACCTATTTTTGAAACCATTTTTTGATTATAAGACTTTAATAATGTGAATTTACTTAAGGTGAATTTACTTTGGGAAATTTACTTAAGGGAGAAGTCATTCGAAAGACATTGGGAATGAAGGTGAAACACAGAGTCAGTGCTACATGGGCTTTATTTCTAGCTTATTTGGGTAGGTAACAACGTCTCCAGACTTCCTCATCTGTAAAATAGGGATGACGCCACCTTTCCCGTGAAATAAGGTCTGTGAAAACACAGAGCACATTACTTTGCACATACTAGATACTCAGGGAAGAGGAAAGCGAAATATACTGGGGAGGCATTGAGACCAGCTCCTGTCTAAGTCTCCTCCCTGCCCTCTCTGTATACTCTAGACTCCTCTACTTTTCAAATACCAGGAAAAGAAAGTATATCGACAAAGGAAAATGGCAACCCACTCCAGCGTTCTTGCCTGGAGAATCCCAGGGACGGGCGAGCCTGGTGGGCTGCCGTCTATGGGGTCGCACAGAGTCAGACATGACTGAAGCAACTTAGTAGTAGTAGTAGGACAAAGGAAAATGTCATTGCCCTAAGTAAAGACTGTTACTATCTTCAAATTGTAAATGGCTTTATGTTTATTAAGTATATTAAAGATGCCTTATCTTCTCAACAACAACAAAATCAGTAACCAGATCAAGCAGAGGTGTGATGGTTCACAGCCAAATGCCATTATGAACCAAGAAGAAAAGATAGCCCTATGGGCAGCCCCAAAGAGGTGTTGCCTTTGAAATGAGAAGTGATGGGGAGTTGTGTCTGCCTGGTGCACGATGTGTCTGCTATCTGATGTGATGTGGCCCAGTGCAAACAGAGAGAAAACAACTCAGAGTCAAAAGGAAGTCCTTTAGGGGCCCTACTTTCAGAATAGGAACTGGAAATAATAACAATGACAAAAATACCAGAACTGGAAGAAATCTCAAGACATTACTGTCAACCAAACTATCTTTAATATAAGAAATCTGCCCTGTAACAATCTCATTCAGCTTCTGTTTAGATATAGGTCAGCCACAGATTAAGAAGACTCTCCAGGGATCTAAGCAACGGACTTCCTCTTAGCAGAGAAGAAAGCACATTCCTCAAGCCGTGTGTCCAAAAAATGGGGCCAGTCCCAGGAACCAGTGCAAGTGCTAATCAGAAATACAGCTGAGCCTGCAGGCAACACAAGTATCCTGGAATTCTTTCCCCAAGACAGGAGCAAGTTTTCGAATGGCCTGAATGCCCCTACCGTACTTGGGAGTGACATCAACCAAAATCTTCCCCTGCCTGAAAGAGCCTTTATCACTGAACATTACAAAAGCTTTCCATCTCTGTATCACCCTCTGATGTAGCAGGGAAATTGCGGTGGACCACTGTGGGCCTTATTTTGTGGGAAGTGTTGGGGGTGGGGACAGAAAAACACTCAACCTTGCTGATTAGACTTTGAAAGGGCTCTGAGGACATAAACCACACTCCCAGGAGGGTTCCACAAAATGAAATGGATATGCCTGTCCTACAAAAAATAGAGAGAGAGAGAGAAAGATCTGGAATGAGACATCAAAAATCAACTGCTTTTTTTCAAACTGAAAGTCATGATCAAAATCAATTTAATGAGTTATGTACTTTTTTAATGGAGTGGAATGGAAAGGACTAGGTCAAAATGCAACAGACAATATCAAAGTACATCACCTATAGTGAGGCCAAATATACATACATGTGTGCATGGGCACGAGTAAATGAGTGTAATAAATTAGAAAGTAAAATGTTTATCTTTGTGAAGGCTGGAGTTTTTCTTCTTTAAGTCTGAAAAACAGTTTCCTGGTGCAACCTTCTCATTTCACCAATGGGTCCTCTGCCACCCAGGAATAAGACATGGTACGTCCAACACTGCAGATAGTTAGTGACAGAACTGGGATAAATCCAGAAAGAAAAGACTCAGCTTCTTACAACCATCCTCTGCTGCCTCTGTGAAATTAACTCTATTAAAATCTAAGCCATGAAGGTTGCATACACATCCTAGTCCAAAGGAGCTCTTTGCAGAGTTTCACATTTTTTTCCAGAGGCACATATGTGCCAAGTCCCTCTCCCACCCTGCCCACTTGCACATGGGAATCCCCACTAGTATAGGTGACGACTGACCAAGATCTCAGCTTCTTTTAAGAGATGACTTTGAAAACACAAATTCTTTTGGACCTGCTCCTGCTCACACACTGCCACTTTCAGTGTTGAGTATGTATTTGCTCTAAGTAAAACGCTTTGCTTTCATTTGTGTCAGCCGTGCCCATAAATAATAGACTTTATTTGAATTCCATAGCTCCCTCTGAAATCCACTCTACTGAATTTAACAGGAAGAACATAAGATTTCACCAGCATTTTCAAGGACTGAAAACTGTGATCAATACACAGGCTGGCAAACAATCCAACGCTGATTTATTCCTCACAATTACGTGGAAAGGAAAAGGCCACAGCAGTGACTTCCCAGTCCTTCCCTTAGAGAAAGAATATGTCATCACTGTCATCAAAATCACGGTCACCTGAGAAAAGCCAAGATGAAACTTACATATGCCAGACATAGCCCTTGGTGGACACGCCTCTCCTGAAGCACCCCCTACCGGTCCCACACACAGATTTCTGACCACAGACCCCCAACCCAACAGTTCTGCTGTTCTGCAAAGTTACTAAAAGCAAAGGCAAGAAGTCAAGGAAATCCTGACCCACAAGACTCCCTCCTTGCTTATCATAAAAGTGCCTCATTTGGGCAATAACCTCAGCACTGCCGTGTGTCTGAAGTGAACAGGAACGGACAGTTATCTGAGGCAGAGGGCACCTCTTTAAGGTTAACTTTATTCAAGACAGAAAGCTCAAACAGCAACATTCAATCACTGGGTGATGACACTTTTCTAGATAGAGATAAAATTCTCTAAGGAAAAAAAAAAAGAGGAAAAATGAAACTGTAGCTTCGCCATATATTTATATATCTGGAGGAAGCCATGAGAAGAAACTTGCATGAGATATAAGAAATTGGAGCTTTCAAACATGCTGTTCCCACCTTATCATTCTTATCTTTTATAAAATACACAAACACACATACACACACACAGCTGCATTTAAAGATAAGGGAACAGAAAGGTGTTGTATATGTTGCCCAGATGTTTCGGAAATCCATTCCCTGTTAAACTTATCTCCCCAGAACTAAAGACACCTCTAATCTTTTCTAATGGCTTAATCAAATGAAATAAATGGTTTGGTGTAATATCTTCTTTAAAACTTTCACTACTGGCTGGGCATGCACATGTACACAGCACAAAAGCAGGGATTTTTAAATCCAAGGAAAAACCAGTACCAGAATTAAGATGCTGTTCATTTAATATATTTTCTTCAAGACAGTAAGCTGGAAAACAAGTCAGTTAAGATTTTTTAAATAGTATCTCCTCCTTTTCTTTTCTGAATCCCCAGACATTTTAAAGAAAGTAACAGCACCTTTCATTTGTTAGTTCAAACATTGACTACATTCCTACTATGTGTCTGGCAGTGGACTAAGAAAGGAAAAGTAGAGAAAAAGGGGAAATGTTATGAATGGGAAGTCAGAGAAAGTTTTAGAGATAAAGGATGAAAAGTTGTAAAGAAGGGTTGTATAAAAGCTGAGAAAAGAGAGTAAAGAAAGAATACTGACTACCTGTCCAAGCGAGGTCCCAACCCCAAGTAACACCCCCAGACACAAAAGGTCAGAGTGCAGAAAAAAAATGTTCTACACCCAATTTGTTATCCTTGTGTGAGCTGGTTTCACATTTCTGTTCAGCAGTTTATCATGCTTGAACACAGAATTGAGAATCAAAGCATCCTCTGAAAATACACGGGTTTACATCCAAGTTTGGTCCTGAGACTGGGGCCACCAAAGGGCAGTGCCCAGATCTTAGGTGAGTATCAGAACAGATCAGATCTGCACAGGCACCAAGCAAGGGCTTTAACTGCTCAACAATTTGTATTTATTGAATGATACAGTAGGACATACATTACCAAGTATTATCTGTTTGTTTCTTCAGCTTTAGCTGAAAGTTCCAATATTTTGGCCACCTGATGCAAAGAGCCGACTCATTGGAAAAGACCCTGATGCTGGGAGAGGTTGAAGGCAAAAGGAGAAGAGGGCAGCAGAGGATGAGACAGCTAGATAGCATCAACAACTCAACAGACATGAACTTGAGCAAACTCTGGGAGATAGTGAAGGACAGGGAAGCCTGTCATGCTCCAGTCCACAGGATCACAAAGAGTCGAATACAACTTATCGACTAAACAACAACAATCTATTATTTCAGCTGAAAAAAATGAAGGTGTTAAACAAGGTGACCTGGAAAGCCTTTTCTGGTCATTACAGTCTGGAAGGTACCATCAACCAGGCTTAAGCAATTTTCTGATTCTCCTTCATCTACATTTCAGGTGAATAAGGAGGCTTGGATGACAACTCATGCCTCCAAATGATTTTACCCTCAACCCTAAAACCCACTCAAAAGGCTCCATAAAACACACTCTTAAATGAAACTGGTAATCCAGCACACACATACTCTCTGTTTTCAAAGAATACATCACAGAAGCACATGTTTCCTGCCAGGTCCCACACCATATACCAGTGGCAAGGAAGCAGAGGATGAAAGAGACTGTACTTATTGCCTGCATCAATTCATATGATGGCATCATTCAATATCTTAAAAGCAATTACAGTCTTTACAGGCAAAAAAAGGCAAACAGTTTGAATAATCATGTAGCCCCTGAGTGGAACTAGGAACCATCAGAAGCCAATGGTGGAAAGAAAAAATACAAGTAATCTTCATAGTGATGAAGGGAACAGAAGGCCCTGATAGTTGGAGCTGATGGTTTCCACAGAAAAAACTGTACCTTGAAGGAGAAAGCTGGTGCCTTCAAAGAGGCCTTGCAGACAAGTGTGAAGAGAAAAGACTCTTTAAACTGTACTGTCACTTACCAGCAAAATCTCAAAGGGGCCACCCTGTTTACCAAGATGCCCCTGCTTCCAGGCTTGTCTGCATAAACCACAGAGCTCTCATAGTCACTCATCTCAATATAAAAATATTCTTCCCTGGTGACCATACAAGAAAATAGTACTTTAAGATTAAGCTAATAGGGTTAGAAACCACTCATTTGAAATCTGTTTCTTACATGTATCATATTTGCAAGATTTTTCCAGGTTTCAGTCACAGAGTAGCCTGAGGAAAGTCGAGCCACTGAAAATGAAATAAGGGGTCTATCCAGGGTATAAAGGAATGCGATAGGTAGAGACTTCTTTCTTTTAAACAACAAAAAATTACCTATAGAAGGAGTCTAAGGGCAGCTATGGAGTAAAGAAAGAGTCTTTTTTAAAAAATGATTTACTTCTTGAAAACGTTAGTTGTTCAGTCATGTCCAACTCTTTGCGGACCCATGGACTGTAGCCCACCAGGCTCCTCTGTCCATGGAATTCTGCAGGCCAGAATACTGGAGTGGGTAGCCTTTCCCTTCTCCATGGGATCTTCCCAATCCAGGGATCAAACCCAGGTCTCCTGCATTGCAGGCAGATTCTTTGCCATCTGAGCTACCAGGGAAGCCCGATTTACTTCTTAAACCTTTATTATTTCTTTGTTGTGCAAGCAATTCATGTAAAATTGCCCCCTGAAAGAATAGTTAGCTAGCAGTATTTGAGGAAAGATGCACAGAAGACTGTGTTTTCTTACAGGCACGTTTTCTTTAAGGAAGGCTCGAGGATAGTTCAGTGCCAAAGAAAACTCAGGAAGAGGAGCTGGGTATAATCCTTGCAGACAACATGTGGAATTATGACCAAGGATCATAATAAACTTGAATACCACCCTTCCATTTATCAGCCAACAGTACAGTTATTTGAAGGGTCAAAATTCCCCTAAGTGGTGAAGCTAAGTGATTGGAACATGGGGTTTTATTGTACAAATCTCTCTACCTTGTTGAATGTTTGAAGAGTCTCATAATTTAAATTTTAAACTTTTTTCAAATGTTCACAAGCCAAAAAACCTCAATTCCTTCTTCTTCAAAAATGTAGTCCTGACAACCTCTGATCTACAGACTCTATGAGCCTCATCACCTCTTAAGCCACAACCACCACCATAATAATAGGACCAGAGCTAGAGAACCTGCCTGAGCAAGACCAATGAGGTTTGTTCCCCCAAATATTCTGGATGAAGTTCCAACCCCAGACAGTCTCTATGGAAAAAGAAAGCTGATGTAAAGGTGTAATGGGAACACAGTGATCTACAGGGAAGAGAGGAAACTGCAGAGGGGCAAAGAGAAGCAGAGGCGACAGTCACAAAATGCCCTGCAGGCAGAGGACCCCTGTGTCCACCCAGACTTGCTAGCTTCTGTTCCACCCCCACTGGAGTTGCAACTCCAGCTCCTGCCCTCGGAGCCGCTAAGGTGCAGTTGTTGTTTACTCACTCAGTCATGTCCGACTCTTTTGTGACCCCATGGACTATAGCCTGCCAGGCTCCTCTGTCCATTAGTCACCCCTTATCCACGGGGGATACATCGCAAGAGCCCCCTGTGGATGCCTGAAACCACAGATAGTACCAAACCCTACGTACACAGTTGAGCACTGAACAACACGGATTTGAACAGAGATCCACTCATACACAAAAGTTTTCAATCAATGTACAGCTGGTCCTCCATGTTCATAGGTTCTGCATTTGGGGGTTCAGGCAACTGAGGATGGATCATGGACTATGCTTGCAACTTGTGCTTCATTGCATCCCATAAGGAACGCTGACTATGGGACTTGAGCATTTTTGGAAAATCTGTGACAGGCATTGGAACAAATTCCCCTCGAGTACTGATGGATGCCTGGACTATGTTTTTTTTTTTTTTTCCTTTTAAGTACATACATATGAGAAAGCTTATCTATAAATTAGACATAGTTTAAAATGGTTATAATAAAGACAATTTTAAAATACAAAGCTGACCCTCAAACAATGCAGGGGTTGGGGGAGCAGATCCGCTACACAAAAATTCACTTTTACCTTCTTTACAGTCAGTCCTCCTTTCCACAGTTGCACATCCATGGATTGAATGAGCCACAGATCATCAAGTACTACAGGATTTACTATTTAAAAATTCCATGTATAAGTGGGCCTACACAGTTCAAACCCATGTTGCTCAAGGGTCAACTGTGCTGTAGTAACATTTACATAAATGTGGTCATCCTCTCTCTCAAATACTATGCTGCACAAATTTAATGCCTTTTCTATCTTAACCAAGCACTTATTATACACTGTAGCCAGAAGTTTTGCAGTTTGAAGTGCAACTGGAAAACTAGCATGAATTTCTTTTTCCTTTTCATGATTTCACAGAAAGATCAATTCTGATCATAGATCTTGGTGACCTCAGCACTTTTGTCTTTAGTTTGTCTTTATTTTTCTTATTAACTCAAGACTTTTCACCTTTTCACTTAGAAGAAGCACTTGGAAGTTTCCCTTTGGCATAACCAAATTGCCACCATCGCTACTTTTGTGCTTCAGGGTCATTAGTAAGCAACATAAAGCTAACTTGAAGACAAGCACTGCAATACTGTGACAGTCAACCTGATAACCAAAAGCTGCTGCTGCTGCCGCTAAGTCGCTTCAGCCGTGTCTGACTCTGTGCAACCCCACAGACGGCAGCCCACCAGGCTCCTCTGTCCACGGGATTCTCCAGGCAAGAATACCGGAGTGGGTTGCCATTGCCTTCTCCAATGAATGCATGCACGCTAACAGCCGTGTCTGACTCTGTGCGACCCCACAGACAGCAGCCCGCCAGGCTCCTCTGTCCACGGGATTCTCCAGGCAAGAATACTGGAGTGGGTTGCCATTGCCTTCTCCAAACCGAAAGCTAGTAAGTGACTTAATGGGTACGATATATAAGACAAAGGGTGACTGTGCCATGGGCTGGACAAAACAGGACAGTGTGAGGTTTCTACTCAGAATGGCATACAATTTACAACTTAAGAATTGCTGGTTTCTGCAATTTTCCATTTAATATTTTCAGACCGCAGGTAATGGAGCCTACCTATAAGGAGGACTACTGTACCCCCTTCCTCATCCATCTTCCTGCCCTCTCCCCTCTTGCTTAGGCTGAGTTCAGTTCCTCATAAATCAAGCAAGGGAGGCTAAGACAAGGGGGAAGGAGAAGAAACTAACATAGTGATCTGAGGAGAAGGGGTCGACAGAGGATGAGATGGTTGGATGGCATCACTGACTCAATGGACATGAGTTTGAGTAAGCTCCAGGAGTTGGTGACGGACAGAGAAGCCTGGTGTGTTGCAGTCCATGGGGTCACAAAGAGTCGGACACAACTGAGTGACTGAACTGAACTGAGTGATCCAAGAGTACCAAACTGGAGAAATCAGAACCTCGAGGAAGGGCTGCCTTTTCCTCCAAAGGCCTCCTTGGAACCGAGAAGAAAAGACGGGATGGAGAAAGAGAGACAGTTTTCGGCAGCCACCCTGCACTGCACTACAGTAACACTCACACATAGCCATGCCATGAACTTTTTTCCACATCTCACAATTTCTTTGCAGGACATAGAGGTGAAATTTATGCAGCAAAGGAAAAAGCAAAATCTAGAAATGTTTTTCTATTTAATTTTTTCTCTAGTTTTATTGAGAAATAACTGACATACATCACCGTATAAGTTTAAGGCATACAGCGTGATGGTTTGACTTAATATATTATGAAATTATTACCGCAATAGATTCAGCTAACATCCATTCTCTCTGTTTACTTTTAAAATATAAAAGAAAACATATACGCTCTGGGGTAAAAGGAGGGGACGGTGACGACAGAAGATTTTCAAGCTTTCTTCTCTTTGTACTACTTTGGGCCCCTTGGCTTTCACAAAAAAAAGAAAAAAAGACCCCGCACACTTCAAAGTCACTTTAACGCTTACAAAGCAAACACACATTCCAAGTTATTCATTTCTGCTAATAAAGGAGACTGATTTTTCCTTCCTAAAGATCATTTATACTCTTGATATTTTGAAAACAAGTGGCCAGTAACAAAGTGAGGACATGACTGACAAGGCTTTATGAAGAGGCAAATTCTGCTTCTATGATTACCCCACATCTAGTTACCATCAAACAATGTTTCACTAGCTAACAAGACATTTACTTTCAATGAATGAAACCTATAATGAAGAGTTGCTATATTTTTAAAAGTAATGAATATAATTTTTGCTTTATTTTATGTTGCTATAAGAAAGGGCCTTAAGTGTACTTTTCATCTGCTCCTCTTCTTAAACTACCATAATTTATGCAGATAAATGTTGGATGAATTGCATCAAGAATGCTATTCAGATTGCTACCCATAAAAGTACTTAGCTATCATTTTCTTTTTCTCCTATTTATGTCTTTATATTACAAAAATCAAGCTTCCAACATTAAAAATGATATATTATCACCAAAAGTACTGGAGCATAACACCGAATAATAAATTATTAGTCTTTGAAGGTTAAAGCCAAGTTTAAGAGATAGTAATGCTCTTGTTACTTTCCTTTCCAACTGCAGTTGACTGAGGGAAGCTTACAAGTGACAAAAATTGACACTTTGAATCACTATCAGTCTGCAGATTTACTGCAAAACTCTGAAGGTACTGTCAAGGGCAGATCAATGTTTGTGATAATTCACAAAATAATTTGACTTTACACAATAGGCGTGGGGCTATGGGACTCAGAAATGCAACCCCTGCTGTCTAAACACGAATAAGGAAAAGTGGTGGGTCCTTTCTCTGGCCTTCCCAGAACCCCAGCCTCTCAGGGCTGCAGGGCAAAGGAAGAGGACAGGCTTCAAGGGGATCACACCATCTGCTTCCTTACCCACCTCCCCCAAAGAACCTCAGGAAAAAAAAAAAATCTATCCTCCAAGAAATCACTGCTCCGGCCTTCATCATATTCAAGAAAACAAACCACAAAACCAACAGCTGGGTCACAGCAAAAGCAAATTTATACCCTCAGAAACAGGAGTGATACTAGTTCATACATGAAAAGACCTGCCAAGCAGAAGATACCTTTGTGGGGATCCCAGATCTTATATAAGAGGCTAAATAGGGTGCAGGGGGAGAATGCCAGTAGCTGAAAGCATGCTCCTTGTCAGCATCTTATACTAAAATAGAAGCTTTCAAAGTCAATGCCCTGGTGAAGCACTTAGGTGCCTTAAGAGACATTCATATACTTGACTGATAACTTTGTCCTAATCACACGATGGGGGAAGAAGAAATCAACCATAATTACATAAAGAGGAGGAAGCAGAATGCTTGTCATACTAGATACATTATAAATATCTGCTGAATACATTAGCAAAGCAACAATTTCCAATTGATTTCTTCATTCCCATTATGCCGGTCTTTACCTGAACTTTTTTAAACTGCTTCTTAAACTGTTCGAGCTTAATCTATTTTATTAATTCTGTATTGCTAGATCACTAATTAAAAGTCCGATTTAAATTTAAGTGAAATTTAGTACAAAAGTTCCTATTTTTCACAGTAATTCATTCATGATTTGTTTTTTTAATTGAGCACCTACTTTACATGAGACACTGTTCAAAGAGTTTAGGATATATCTACAAGGCGAGACAAAGCAAACCAAAAAAAAAACAACCAAAAAAACAAAAGCCCTGCTTTCATGGTATTTACATTTGGGAATAAACCTGAGAATGGCAATATAAACCATGACCCAGACAATAAGTGTTTACCAGTAGCCAGCACAGGCCTGGCAGACCAGGGCTGCTGTCCCTAATTTTCTATGCCTATGCTGGTGGCGGAGTCTGGTCATCAATTAAGAAACACTTTCAAATGAGGCAGGACTAAAAATCCTCAACAGAGCATTCCAAGAAGCATACTCCACTGGCTCACAGCACATGACCAAGAAGGCATGTGTTTGCCAAGATATCCTGGGAAGTAGAAGAAGCTTAATACAGAGACCGGGTCCACCATCAGATTCCAGTCCATTTGAGGCAAAGAGCCTTTTACAAAAACTAACAACTCCTGATACAAGGCATCAAGTGAGTGAATGCAAAGCAAGTGATTCAGGTAACAGTGGTTCAGATTGCCAGTATCAAGGGCAGGGTAGGATGTGTCAAGAAGTTTGACATTTCAGCTTCGGAATGCTTCATTTAAACCTGTTGCTTCTAAGGCCCTGGGAGAGGCCTGCTGCTGCTAAGTCACTTCAGTCGTGTCTGATTCTGTGTGACCCCATAGACAGCAGCCCACCAGGTTCCCCCGTCCCGGGGATTCTCCAGGCAAGAACACTGGAGTGGGTTGCCATTTCCTTCTCCAATGCATGAAGGTGAAAAGTGAAAGTGAAGTCGCTCAGTCGTGTCCGACTCTTAGAGACCCATGGACTGCAGCCTACCAGGCTCCCCTGTCCATGGGATTTTCCAGGCAAGAGTACTGGAGTGGGGTGCCATTGCCTTCTCCAGGGAGAGGCCTAGACACTGTATGTTTTATTTTTATTTTAAAATTGACACAAGGAATGGATGAAATGTGTGGGGAGACAGTGCTGATGTTAGTGATTATTGCTGGTGGTGATGTCATTTTTAAGGACAAAGAATGGGGCTTTCATCTGGGCCAGCTATTCCTAACGAACCTGCCCCAGGCTAGCATTAATGGCCAAAGTCCAGAAAAAATCCTGCTTTAAAGCATGAGCAGGAAGACATGCTAATTAAAAATGAAAGTAATGTTTCTTCATGTGTAGTGAAAATGAAGAGTTTGGATCAGATCATTTCTCTGGGTGTCTCCAGCTCTCTGATTCGAAGTAATACAGGCTCCCAAGTATTAAGGGATTAATAGAAGTGAACATCCTGTCCAACTAAGACTGAGCCTGGCAGGAGAGCTACACTTAAATTGAAACCAAGCGCCACTCACTGAAAGCATTCTGTTTAACCTATATTCTTAACAGCTCATTCTTAGTGGGGTTACAAAATCATTAGAAAAGGATAAATATTACCAAATTCAGAACAGGAGTAGGGGAAAGAGGGAGATAATGTACACTGCATTAGTCCAATATGTTTATTTCTAATGCAATTTGTATTATATTATAGTACACAGCTAATCAAGAAAATTTTCACCTCACAGTTTTATGCCTCGTGGAGAATAAAGCATCCCAGATTTCCACATCCATGCACAAGCACTCCTGTACCTCCTCATCCCAGCCACCTTCCAGAAAAGAGACCTTTAACTACAATTAACTTGCTCAACTGACTCATTAAACCAGTACTTATTTCTCAAGTCAAGAGCCATGGATATACCCTCGAGAAGCTATAGACATGAGACTTTTATCCTTTTAGGGTTAGGTCGTAATGATGTTTTAAAAATAAGTAAATTTTTGATTTAATTAAAAGTTGAGAGGGGACTGAATTCATGGATAATGAGAATTCTTTGGGCTCTGACATTTTAGGATATAAATATATAGCCCTTTTGTCAAGTGTGGAGCAAACAAGAAGTGAGAAAGGCAATGAGTGGTATCTTGACTGCTTCAGTCTGACCCTGGAGTGGTCAGAGTGGTCCTGTCTATACTAGTCATCAGAAATGCCCCTAATTGGAGCCTTAATCGCTGCCTAAACTACAAAAAAAAAAAAAAAGTCATCATTATAACACATGCAACTATTCATAAATAGAGAGCTAGATACTTCAATGTGGACTATCTGGTTAAAAAAGCACCCTATCACAGAGTACTGCTATGCAATCCTGGTGCCTGTTTTGGCCTTTGTCTTATTCCTCATGAACTGATCAACATGTTGGACTAATAATATTACAAGAACAACAATCTATCCAAACACTGAATTCTAACTAAATTGGTTCTCACAGCTCTTTACTTCTCTTGTGCCCTGAAAATTCATAGTTAAACAATTGTTTTTCAAACAATTACAAATGAACTTATTTGCAAAACAGAAATAGAGTTGTAGGTGTAGAAAACAAATGTATGGGTACCAGGGGATTAGTGGGGGGGATAAATTGGAAGATTGATATACACACACTACTATCTATAAAATAGATAACTAATAAGAACCTACTGCATAGCACAGGGAACTCTACTCAGTACTCTGTAATGGCCTGTATGGGAAAAGAATCTTAAAAACAGTGGATATATGTATATGCATAATGGATTCACTTTGCTATACACCTGAAACTAACATAAATCAACTATATTCCAATAAAAATTTTTTAAAGATGTTTTATTTCAATTAGGCTTTAATTTCCTCTATTTAGTAAATTGTGACTGAACTGGTCACAGAATCTGGACTGCAGATCCAGAATCTGTCTGAAATTCTGGAGACTTTATGTATATAAATATATATAATTATGTATAAATATAATTGATATATATACATAACTAAATACAACTGATATTTATACACATACAGACATACATACATGACACATATCTGTGTATATATATTAAATTTAATATAGACACACAATTAAATTTTTTTTCAGATTTTAGAAAGGTAATATAGTTTATATATAGTATAAAGTAACAGTATAAGCTAGAAGCAACAGTTAGAACTGGACATGGAATAACAGACTGGCTCCAAATGGGGAAAGGAGTATGTCAAGGCTGTATATTGTCACCCTGCTTATTTAACTTCTATGCAGAGTACATCATGAGAAATGCTGGGCTGGAAGAAGCACAAGCTGGAATCAAGATTGTCAGAAGAAATATCAATAACCTCAGATATACAGATGACACCACCCTTATGGCAGAAAGAGAAGAACTAAAGAGCCTCTTGATGAAAGTGAAAGAGGAGACTGAAAAAGTTGGCTTAAAGCTCAACATTCAGAAAACGAAGATCATGGCATCCAGTCCCATCACTTCATGGGAAATAGATGGGGAAACAGTGTCAGACGTTGTTTTGGGGGGCTCCAAAATCACTGCAGATGGGGACTGCAGCCATGAAATTAAAAGACACTTGCTCCTTGGAAGAAAAGTTATGACCTACCTAGACAGCATATTAAAAAGCAGAGAAGTTACTTTGCCAACAAAGGTCCATCTAGTCAAGGCTATGGTTTTTCCAGTAGTCATGTATGGATGTGAGAGTTGCATTGTAAAGAAAGCTGAGCGCCGAAGAATGCATGCGTTTGAACTGTGGTGTTGGAGAAGACTCTTGAGAGTCCCTTGGGCTGCAAGGAGATCCAACCAGTCTATCCTAAAGGTAATAAGTCCTGAATATTTGGAAGGACTGATGGTGAAGCTGAAACTCCAATACTTTGGCCACTTGATGCAAGAACTCACTCACTAGAAAAGACCTGATGCTGGGAAAGATTGAAGGCGGGAAGAGAAGGGGATGACAGAGGATGAGATGGTTGGATGGCACCACCAACTCAACGGACATGAGTTTGAGTAAGCTCCAGGAGTTGGTGACGGATAGGGAAGCCTGGCATGCTGCAGTCCATGGAGTTGCAAAGAGTTAGACACGACTGAGTGACTGAACTGAACTGAACAGTATAAGCTAAGAATCTTAGAAGGTACTCGTATTTCTACAATGAAAGAGGGATATTAACACTGTAAAAATAATTTGACAAATAATGTACAATGATGACTCATAAATATAAAATGAACACATGTGAAATATTAACTGAAATAATTAACTAGTAAGATGTTCTACCCATTCAGAGGAAAATTCCAAGTATCACACATATATCAGGCAATCAGGAATGCAAAAATGAATTTACAGATACAAAGCTGATAAACACAGAGCAATAAATAACTGCATAATACAGCACACAATTCATCTGCATTTCTATGGGAAAAAATGATTTGCATTATTATCAGTTTCCTACAACTTACAGTTTTATAAAATAGATTAAAGACAGCAAGGAAAGGCATAGCTAGTGTAGAAGGACATCCTAAACAGAACATCCAGGAATCTGGATGTAGCCAGTATTAAAGACTTTTACAATTTTTCCTGACATGAAAAAGTGATATGAATCAACATTATAGTTTCACATCTCTTCAGGTCAGACTTTATTACAAATTATTCCATCAAAGTTTATTTTAAAAACTTTTTCTTAAGAACTTTGAGATGTTGGTCAATTTTTCATGAAGAAAATGAAATGGTTTTATTATCATTTTAATCATAGGATCTTACAATGGTTCCAATATGAAGAACCAACATATTTGTGGAGGGGGGCAGTAAACTTAATGAATGAAGACAATGCCTCCTGCCAATGTAATAGAACATCAGAGTTGAAAAAACACTGATGTATTATGTCAGCTGTGTTCCAGCCCCACCTGTACCATCACTTGGCTGGAACAAATCACCTGTCCACCCTGGGCCTCAACTCCCTGATCTGTACAGAAATTTCAGAGGTCTCTCATAATCTAAGAGGCCAGAATTTTTTCACTGACATCAGAAACCTCAAAACTTGGCACAAGAAGAAACTATTTCATTAAGTGCCAAATAGAAGTGTTCAAGCTTCTCTCTTCTGTCAAATCCCAGGTCAAAAATCCTTTTTTCTACAGAGGCTTCTTAAATCCAGATTTCAGTTCAACTCTAGCTCTAGTAGGCAGGAGTTGGGTGACCCTAGGCAAATAACTGAGTATCTCTGAGCCTCAGTATCCATCTCTGGAAATTGGAAGTAGCCTCTAAATACCTAGGACCTGCTGGGTCTATCTGCTTCTTCCTTATTTTCTCTGCTAGTATTTCCATTATCACTTTCCCCCAAAAAAATTCTCTGCAAAATAGTGGACACTCTTAAGAATTTATAGTTGAATATACTTTTTTCTGTGGTGCTGGAGAAGCCTCTTGAAGAGTCCCTCAGACTGCAAGGAGATTAAACCAGTCAATCCTAGAGGAAATCAACCCTAAATATTCATTGGAAGGACTGATGCTGAAGCTGAAGCTCCAATACTTTGGCCACCTGATGCGAAGAGCCAACTCACTGGAAAAGACCCTGATGCTGGGAAAGACTGAAGGCGAAAGTGGGCAGTGGGACAGAGGATGAGATGGTTAGTTAGCATCACTTACTCAACGGCCATGAATCTGAGCAAACTCGGGGAGATAGTGAAGGTCAGGGAAGCCCAGTGTGCTCCAGTCCATGGTGTCACAAAGAGTTGCACACAACTTAGCAACTGAACAATAACAACAAGTAGTTTTTCTCTAGACATTCAGGTAGACTTTCAGTGTGTATATCCCACTTTCTCAAAATCAGCTACCATGCCTTCAATTTTGTTTCAACCTGCCATAGTGCTCCAGGCATTCTTGCCTTTTTGTATCCTTCACCCTAAATAAATGAACCTCTGTCCCCCTTTCTTCTGCTAGATTCTCTGATTCATCCTCCAAACCCCAACTCAGAAATCAGCTCCTCCATGCAGAGTTCCCTGAGGCACTCAGCTTGAGTTAATGCTGTCAGGCGGAGTTCCTGTAGCCCCTGGTGCCTCCTGCCACATTACAGAATATATGTGATATAAGTTCAATATCACTCTGCTCTCAGAAAATTTGTTCCTTTAGGAAAGTCAGAGTATCACCCAACGTTGCTAGCACCAAGCCCAGTACCTGGCATATAGTTGGCACTCCACATAAATACCTCTTTCTAGGTATTTAAATTCTAGGCTTCCCTGGCTCAATGGTAAAGAACCCACCTGCCAATGTGGGAGATGCAGGTTTGATCCCTGGAGAAGGAAGATCCCCTGGAGAAGGAAATGGCCACTCAGTCCAATATCCTTGCCTGGGAAATCCCATGGACAGAGGAGCCTGGCGGGCTAGAGTCCATGGGGTCGCAAAAGAGTCGGACACAACTTAGCAACTAAACGTCATAAATACCCGCAGAACTGAAATCATCTCCTCTCTAGCACCCAATACAGGGATTTGCTTCTTGTGAATGAATAAGTGTTGCCAACAGCCGACTCTGCAAGAAAGGGAATGGAGAGGTTTCTGTCACTTGAGGTTCACTGTTGTCAGTATTGGAAGGGAAGGTGGCACAAGGTTTTGGATTCCAGTGGTGGATAATCAGAGCTGGTTAGAAGAAAGGGAGACATACAGGAGCCAGTCAGCTCAGGGACAGAACCCATGAGTGAGCAGTCTATTTATGCTAGTGAGAATAAATATAGCCTCATATCTCCAGTGGAGGTTGGACCATGTCCCAGAGATTAGAACAGCATTGGGCAAAATATACTGTACGGATTATTCAACCCACAGTGGGGTCCCTTATAAAAAGAGTTCAAGAGAACAAAGTGGGGAAGGTTGTAAACTACCCTTCTCTTCAGTTCAGTTCAGTCACTCAGTCGTGTCCGACTCTTTGCAACCCCATGAACTGCAGCACGCCAGGCCTCCGTGTCCATCATCGTTTCCCAGAGTTCACTCAAACTTACGTCCATCGAGTCGGTGATGCCATCCAGCCATCTCATCCTCTGTCGTCCCCTTTTCCTCCTGCCCCCAATCCCTCCCAACATCAGAGTCTTTTCCAATGAGTCAACTCTTCACATGAGGCAGCCAAAGTACTGGAGTTTCAGTGTTAGCATCATTCTTTCCAAAGAACACCCAAGACTGATCTCCTTTAGAATGGACTGGTTGGACCTCCTTGCAGTCCAAGGGACTCTCAGGAGTCTTCTCCAACACCACAGTTCAAAAGCATCAATTCTTTGGTGCTCAGCTTTCTTCACAGGCCAACTCTCACATCCATGACCACTGGAAAAACCATAGCCTTGACTACACGGACCTTTGCTGGCAAAGTAACGTCTCTGCTTTTCAATATGCCGTCTAGGTTGGTCACAACTTTTCTTCCAAGGAGTAAGCGTCTTTCAATTTCATGGCTGCAGTCACCATCTGCAGTGATTTTGGAGCCCCCCAAAACAACGTCTGACACTGTTTCTACTGTTTCCCCATCTATTTCCCATGAAGTGATGGGACCAGATGCCATGATCTTCATTTTCTGAATGTTGAGCTTTAAGCCAACTTTTTCACTCTCCTCTTTCACTTTCATCAAGAGGCTTTTTAGCTCCTCTTCACTTTCTGCCATAAGGGTGGTGTCATCTCCATATCTGAGGTTATTGATACTTCTCCTGGCAATCTTGATTCTAGCTTGTGTTTCTTCCAGCCCAGCGTTTCTCATGATGTACTCTGCATAGAAGTTAAATAAGTAGAGTGACAATATACAGCCTTGACGTACTCCTTTTCCTGTTTGGAACCAGTCTGTTATTCCATGTGCAGTTCTAACTGTTGCTTCCTGACCTGCATATAAGTTTCTCAAGAGGCAGGTCAGGTGGTCTGGCATTCTCATCTCTTGAAGAATTTTCCACAGTTTATTGTGATCCACACAGTCAAAGGCTTAGACGTACACAATACCTAAGAATATTCGGAGAAGCCTGACAGCTAAGCCAAGTGTTGAACTTTGTTCTGGCTGGGGCTTCCCCAACAGTCTTCACAGGAGAATCCATCCTTCCTGTGGTATCCCTCACACCATGCTGTTGGGAATGCAGGTCAGAACTGAGATCAGAATTAGATCTACACAGGGGCAGGGCACCACACAGCATATGTGGCTCAGGAAAGCACTAAATGGCAGGCCAAGCCAACAGACAGGAGCCAAGAGGCCGAGATACGGGACATGGTGGGCAACGTCAAGCCCAGAGCAGCTAATCTGGTAACGCAGAGCATCTTCCTTCACAGGCTGTGGGCGTCTCAAGGAAGACTCCCTGCTTAGGTCATCGTCATTTTATCTTCAGGGCTTGAATATCACAGTTTGAATGGATTGGGTCCCAGACCTGTACAGTGGCTAGAGAATGCAAGGGGCCAATGTGAGCAGTACCATTGCGATTTTCAGTGGTGGCTGAACTCCAGAATTACCTGGGGAATTATAAAACTGCAGATTTCCCAGACTCCCCCTCCAGACAAATTAAATACTGAGAATCAAAGAATCTCTCTTTGCTAGACAGAGGCTTTTAATTTACTCCCTACAGGAAAGGCCTATAGGCTGCCTGTCTCCTACTAAAGCAAATCTGGAGTTCTCCTGAAAGAGGATGCAGAGCCCTGACCCAGTGAGAGCAGGGTCCTCCTGAGGCTTCAACCCACCCTCAACCCCTGTCCCAAGAGTTCTTCATGAAAAATGCCACCAATTTTCCCCAGAAAATGCCATTCTAGCTTTTCCCTAAAAATACCTTGGCTTCCTCAGAGGGGTCAGATCCATGGCCTTCAGAGAGAGAAGCATAAACACAACTCTTGCCAAACCAGGCTCTCAACACTTAAATCAGCCTGCTTTCAAGTCCGCATGAAGTTCCAAGAACAAGAAGAGTCTTCTATAAAGGGTTTCACAGCAGACCATGATTGTGCAAGGCACCCAGTTCCAGTTCTCAAAATGCTCCATGTCCAGAAGTTCAACTTAATTATTACTTTACCAAATGCAAGTGAGTTATGTCTTTCTGTCATTTTGGCCCAGATACTCGCCAAGCTGCCAAAACCCCTCACATACCCAAATACCAAAACTATGTAGGAAGGCTACAGGATGTCCTCACTAGAGACAAGACCAAATTTTCACTTCATAAATCACTGAGAAACTCCAAAAAGGCGGCCAGTTGAAAAGGCAAGCTATGCTGATGAAATATTTTCTTAATTCACCTCATTCAGAGTAATTGATTTTTTTAACTTCATGAACAAGTCATTTTTAATGTAAATAATAAAGTCGGTTAACCGTGTACTCTTACTGCATGTGGAACGACAAAGTTTTTATCTGAATTAATTAGGTGATTTTTCACTAATACAGACTTGTTGCTTTTACTTAAGACTTTGCTTTTAATCAAATCCCTTCCCACCCTGACCCTCATTCCACTATTAGCTGAAATGGAAAGCAATGAAGGTTAGTTATAACGTGTTTTTATGTGTGTTTCCTTCCAGAGGATTCAAGGGCAAAACCCTTAGCATCATCAGTATATGATCTATGGAGCTTCTCTTAGACGGGAAAGCGTGCAGATCCTAAGTGCTATTTAGAATGTGTTTCAAATGTATTCCATGCCTGTGTTATCATGGCTAGGAGTGACCCAAATCCTAAGGTGTATATTACTGCCATACAGCTCTGCACATGTAGTTCCTACTTTTACATATAAAATTAATGACAGTGAGTAGAAATTCAGTCTATTTTGCCAGAGATGCTAAATTCCTCCCCTTTAAAAGTAGAACAGTCAACCTGGCTAAAAGAAGCAGCCCTCAATTTATGTTTTCTCCTGTTTCCTATCTCCAGGTTCCCCATCCTACTTAGGAGGCTGAAAGAACAGGGTCAGGGGGAACAAAATTACTTTCATATCCTGTAATTTGTCTGCTGTACTGGAACTGAGAGGCAGTCTTATGAAACCCAAGCCTCAATCCTTTTTTTTTTTTTCCATTTTTACTTTTATTTTAGTTTTGAGCACTTCATTTTTTTTTTTTGAATAGAATTATTTTGGCTCTTTTAAGCAACTTTTTTACAAACTTCAATGAAAAAGGATAAACAAAGTCTCAACTTCATTATTTCCTCCAGGACAAAGGCCAATCTTTACATCACATGTGGTTCCAATGCCCAGAAAAGGGCATCACATTTGTGGATATGTGTATGCCACTTCTGTGGAAATTCTTTTTCTTTCCACTCACCAAACTCTTACTGATAAAGCCGAAGGGGGGACAGGGGGACATATACCACATTCCTCAAGGTTACACTCATCTGCCGTCTTCAGGCTTAGAGGGAGGACCTCAGTCGTCATCACGTGTCTAACTCCTTAGTACGCACAGTGTGGTCCCTGGAGCAGCAGGATTAGTGTCACATGGGAGCTTATGCTCAGGTCCCAGCCAGACCTCCTGAATCAGAAACCTACCTTTCAATAGCATTTCCAGCAGACGGACTTGCACGGCAAAGTGGGAGCACCACTGGTCTGGTGTGAAGTCCCACTCATGCTAAGAACTAGCATCTTCTCTCAGAAGTTCACTCTGCCTCTGCTAGGAGCCTTCCAGAGTCTAGCTGCGCAGGAGGGTCAAGCCCTGGCTAAGGCCTTGACGGTTTTCAGCAGAGTCAAGCAGGCACTGCTCAACCCCAGCAGCCATCAAAGAAGCAGGGAGAAGCGACCAGGGGCGGTGGTGGGAGCAGCCTCCCCAAGCCCATGAGTCTCAACACAGCAGAGTCATTAATTAAGATATGGCCGGCTGCTGGCGAGGCAGTCACTCCACGTCCCCTGTCTGCCAGGGACTGGCGTGAGGTGTGAGAATCTGGGTAGCCTTCTCCGTGGCTCTGCCCCACTGGCATTGATTGTGTATGATTAATGATTTAAAGGAATAAAAAGAGAAAGGTCAATTTCTGAGTTCAAGACACAGCAGCTACATAGGGAGTAATTAAGATACTTGTGTAAGCATGATTAATAAGCACAAACTGGCACTCTGGGCAGTAAACAAGACGCAAGCAGATGGTTAGCATGCAAAAGGTTTTTTTTTTTTTCCTTTCCTAAAAGCAATTTTTCAGCAGCTTGAAACTTGGCTTGTGAATTCTTTTCCTCCCCCAAGTCTCAAAAATCTCATTATCTCCACAACCTTCAAGGAAAAAAAAAAAACACTGTAGTGAATACCTTCAATGCTCATTCATTCTCTCTTTAAAAAACAAAAACTTATTATTTTATTTTATTTTTACAGATAACTTGAGTTTGCTTGTAAAATGGATGCAACTCATCTTTGTTTCTCGCTGCCTTTTATGTCAGGCATCCCGTGAATTGCCAAGCCTGACAAGGTGGTTCACTGCCGAGTCTTTCAACTCCCACCCAGCACTGCTCCCCCCATCCTGTGATGGGCAGAACAGAGGCATCAGTGGTGGCATTTGTGGCGAGAGCTGGCAGGCAGGTGTCAGAGCCGTCCGGCAGGCGCCCCTCACGAACACTAATCAGCCCTGGTGTTCTTTTACAATCCATATCTAATTCGCAAGTTTCATTCTTTCTGAAAAACAATTACTAGGTTTTGAAGTTCATTGTGCATTTACTCAACTGTCTCTTCACATTAACGTAAAGTGGGAACAAGAAAAAATAGAGTCAGCGGGGATTGGACATCAAAAGATGTTAAAAGTGGATGAAGGCTTTATTTTAAGAATAATATAATTACAGATGTGTGAAATATTGTACAATAAATGAAACACAAAAGGTGTATCCTGTACTCATCTTCAAGTCTTCAAGGTATTGTGTGTGTGTGTGTGTGTGTGTGTGTGTGTGTGTGTGTGTAGTGAGAGAGAGAAAGAAAGAGACAAAGAGATACAGAAGAGAAAGAGACAGACACATACATTCCAAGGGGGGTGGGAAGAAAGTAAGAGACGAGGACAGAGGTCATTTATAACTTAGGAAAAGAAAAAGATTCTCTTAGGATCAAAAAAAAAAAAAACAAGGTATGTATTTCTCTTGGCAAAAAGCAAATATATACATATCTATGTATATATACAGCAAAGACAGAGCCTAGGCACACTTAGTTTTCTCCACCTCTGTTAAAAAAAAAGAAATAGGAAAAAGGGAGGGAGAGGAAGGAAAGGGTAGGACAGAGAGAGAATGAAAAAGGAGGGAGGAAGGAAGAAAATAAAGAAGTGAAAAAAAATCTGAGTCTTAAGCAAAAAAAATGGCGAAAGCAAAGGCATACTTGATGAAGGCACCATAAGCCTAGAACATCTCTCCAAATTTCATTTAACTTCCTAAGATGCATAGGAAGCCACAGGCCCTGGACCATCTTACCCCAATGCCAGGTTGGCTGTCTGTGACAGGGCAGATTTGCACTCTGTCAGCAAGTTGCCGTGGGCCTTGCCCAGGTGGCCTCCGTCCAGGGGCCAGGTCTGTGCCTGTTATTCTTGGCCAGCCCCGAGGATCATGCATCCTACCTCTTGCCACTGAGACCAGTCCTACTGAGCTTCTCTAATCACCAAGTCAGGCCTGAAACTGAAGCCCACAACATTCAGTTTATGTGTCCTCTGGACTGAGAAGGACCAACGGCAGTGGTTCATGAACTTAGGGCAGCAAATGGCCTTGACATGTAGCTGACTTTCTTCTTTACCCAACATAAAGAACAGAGAAGAACCCAAGCTTCCCCCAAGAGAACATTCTAATACAGTATTACCACCATGGTTGGCTTCATGCCACCACCCCTTATTTTTGTTTTAGACTAATCACCGACTTGATGGATGTGAGTTTGAGTGAACTCCGGGAGTTGGTGATGGACAGGGATGCCTGGCATGCTGCAATTCATGGGGTCGCAGAGAGTCAGACACGACTGAGCGACTGAACTGAACTGAACTGAATCACCTTAGTTAGTTAGTTAGTTAGTTCAGTCGCTCAGTCGTGTCCGACTCTTTGCAACTCCATGAATCGCAGCACGCCAGGCCTCCCTGTCCATCACCAACATCCGGAGTTCACTCAAACTCACATCCATCGAGTCGGTGATGCCATCCAGCCATCTCATCCTCTGTCATCCCTTTTTCCTCCTGCCCCCTATCCCTCCCAACATCAGAGTCTTTTCCAATGAGTCAACTCTTCACATGAGGTGGCCAAAGTCCTGGAGTTTCAGCTTTAGTATCATTCCTTCCAAAGAACATCCAGGGCTGATCTCCTGCAGAATGGACTGGTTGGATCTCCTTGCAGTCCAAGGGACTCTCAAGAGTCTTCTCCAACACCACAGTTCAAAAGTATCGATTCTTCAGCACTCAGCTTTCTTCACAGTCCAACTCTCACATCCATACATGACCACTGGAAAAACCATAGCCTTGACTAGATGGACCTTTGTTGGTAAAGTAATGTTTCTGCTTTTCAATATGCTATTTAGGTTGGTCATAACTTTCCTTCCAAGGAGTAAGCGTCTTTTAATTTCATGGCTGCGGTCACCATCTACAGTGATCCTGGAGCCCAAAAAAATAAAGTCTGACACTGTTTCCCCATCTATTTCCCATGAAGTGATGGGACCAGATGCCATGATCTTAGTTTTAATAATTCTTAAATCAACATTTTCCAAAAGTGTTAGAAAAACAACCAAAAATGCTTGGATTACTCTAGATTACTCAAAGAGAAATGGGGTTCTTTCCTGCAGAAATCTCCAGTCCTTTTAAGATGCTGTGCTTTGTGAATTGTCCACAGAGAGATACTGACCTCACTTCAGAAGCTACCCACTTCCCAAGACTTAGGTTCCACAGAGCACTCTTTGAGAAATGCAGCTCTGCCTTAAAAGAAATCTTTGCAGTTTGACAACAGTAATGAATTTACCCAACGTCCATTCCTTCTCTACCCTGAACAGGCCAGTCTTATAAGATTTCCCTTCAGAGATGTATTTTCTACCTCTTGACTCACTTTTTCACCAGCCTGTCCCACCTCCCACTTTTCACTTTCTCTCTGAACCCAAGTGAGCAACTCCAGGGCTCCAACAAGGATCTCATTCATTCAGCGCTGCGTGAAAAAGCCTTTGCACCCCACATGCCCTTTAACACAGTTCTGAATTACCCTGGAGTTTGGCCTGCTCACTTCACACTATGCTCAAGTGCAAGCGCCAGTCTCTCTACAGATGATTCACAGCCATTATTTTATTTGCTCCCAAAGTCATTTAGGAGCAGTTTTTGGAATAGGTGTGAAAAGTCTAAATGCTGTGGAGCAAGAGAGAAAGAGAGGAAAGAAAATGCTCACACTTGACAGGACCCATATTTCCAGTTCACACACACCTCTCTCAGGATGTACTGCTGAGAAGCAAGCTTACAAAACCACAGGAGGAGATAGATACTGAAGCTCTCCACAGCCTAAGCAAAGGAATAGTAAGGGAAAAAAGTCAAGAAAGAAATATACATATAAGCTGTTATCTTTGTTAGAATCCTGCCTTTGTCTGGGATTCACTACCTTGGACCTGCATGGCTTAAACTGCCTCCCTGGTCTATCTCCTTAACTCCCATTTACCTTAGGACCAAATCTGAACACCATTAGAGGTCAAATGCTACTCCCACGATAGCCCTCTCTATTCAAACACACATTTCGTCTTCACCACAATCCTACAGTAGATAGTGTTGTTATTCTCATTTTATAGAAGAGAGAACTGAAAAACAGGCTCAGTAAACTCCCCTAGATCACACAGCTAGAAATCAAGGGAGCTGGGATTTGACCCCCAATCAGCCTGGTTCCACATCCCAGATCAATGCTCACTTGGGTCCTACAGCTATTACCTGGCTCTACCCAGTTGTTCAACAGGAGCTTCCCACAGTCCCCACACAATGTTATCTGCCATTCTTCCTCCCACCCTCTCCTTCCATTCCCCTCTTTAACAGTCTTCCTGGGATCATGGGAAGTATCACCATCTCTGAAATCTACTCCAGACACCACGGTTCTCCCTGCAAGTGGCCCATCTCACACAGCTTAGTGCTAAAGGACATTATGGCTTGTGTATTTCATCATTGTTTTCAGTGTGTTGGCTCTTTCACCTCCTCAATTATATTATAAACTGAGGTTTCCAAAGAGCTGCTACCAGGCTGAACAAGTAAGCGCACATCTGTCTGTCTGTTGTCTGCTCAGTTATGTCCAACTCTTTTGACCCCATGGACTGTAGCCCACCAGGCTTCTCTGACTGTGGAATTTTCCAGGCAAGAACACTGGAGTAGGTTGCCATTTCCTCCTCCAGGGGATCTTCCCGACCCAGGGATCAAACCCATGTCTCTTGCACCTCCTACATTAGCAAGTGGATTCTTTTACTGCTATGCCACCTCGGAAGCCCAGACATCCTTCTACTACTCCTTGGGGTAGCCTTTAAGAAGCAGAATCCTTCTACTACCACCCAGTACGCCAACTGTACCAGGATTTCCCTGAGACCAAGCCTATCCTCAAATTTTTCTTTCACACTCCTTTGCTCTCAAGCCTAAGCCTTCATTTTATTGTTTCTCAGGCTGGCCCCACAAATCGAAATAGAACATGATGCTTAATTTTACATCAATCCACTAAGCTGCTCTAAACACTTCAATATTCCCCAAATGTAGTTAAATATATGAACTTGCACTTAGAGTTGTCAACAACGCACTGACGATTTGTTTTATAGTTGCATGTTAATCTACAATCTGTTTAATGCAATCCAATACATTATTCGGGATGGTGATATATAAATTTAAGTCTTAGACCATGAAATATCATTTAGGATTAAGATTAATTTCTTAACGGAGGAGAAGCCTGCTCACAAAAGCAAGCAGCTAAGAAGAATCTGTGTGCAAAAAGCAGTGTCATCGTCACATCATTGTCTCCAGCACCAAAGGAATGAACTGTAGTGCAGCCAGTTCTGAAGGGCATGAAAAAAGAGGGGGAAGGAATCTTCCTGTCCCTAAGCAGATTCCTACACTAAATCAGACCCATGAAATGGTTTAAAACATTTGCTAATCCAAAGCACCTCTGATTACTGCCTCTTCCTCCTCCCCGAAGTTCTCAAGTAAAAGAACAAAAACAGTAATAGTAATAATGGCAAGGATGGCAAACCCACATCATTGCAGTCCTATGAAGGAGGTACTCATATTATCCCCATTTGTGCAGATGAAGAAACTGAAGCCAGCTAGTAAAGGGCACTGTTGATCCAGGCCTCTGGCTTCAGAATTTGGGCTCTTAGCCACTATCTACTCTGCTAATCACCCCACAAAAAACATGAGTCATCGAGTTAACTCCCAAGCCAAAGTCTGCAAAATGACCACAAATTCCTTGGGATAAAATAATTGTTTAATACCTCAAATGAGATAAAGTATAAGTTACACTGAGTAAAGGAAACAACAAAAATTAAAAATATTTATTGTCCTCAAAAAGTTGACCATTAATAAAAGAAAGGAGGCAAATATTCAAGAAAAGATCTGCAGATCATTAATGTGCCAAAAGGTGGGTCACATGAGAGGAGCTCCTAGGAGGGAAGCTGATGACTGGTGTCTAAAAGAGGCAGGATGGAGACAGTGGGCTGAGTGAAGGTGCCGGTGGAGAGCCCGGGCTCCACAGCACATCAGGTCCCATGGGAAGAGATGGCTTGAGAGCCCCCTAAAAAAAATATACATGAAACACTTCACCTACAGACAGACACTGTAAGACCCATATCTTTCAGGATGGGGACTCCAACCAAGGCTCTCTCCCTGCCCAAAGCAACACAGAAGTCTCCCCTGAAAAGAGCTATGGGTGACTCCAGTGGAATGCATCCCTCCACAGAGCTCAGCCCAGTCCAGAGCTCAGGCTCTGGTTCACCATGACCAATTCCAACGCAAGGGCATCAGATGCTTCACACCCTTGACCTGCCTTGAAAACCCAAGGACTCACCCAGACTCCAGCATCACTAGAAGCCATCAGGGACCACAAGGACATGAGAAGATGGTCTCCACGGCGTCAAGTGAGCAGTAGGCTGACCCAGCAAAGACACTGGCAATCACGACAGATGGTCAGCCTCCAAGGCTGTACCCATCACAACCTCTATCAACTTTGAGCTTTGCTGTTGACAAAGCATGATACGTATGTATGTGTGATATGTATTTCAGAAATGTCAAATTCTTAGAGAAGTGTGCTGACAAAGTGAACACATCGTTTGCTCTCTGTATTGATAGACCCGATTTCAGACTGTCAAAGTGCTTTTAGTTGTAACAGGAAATGTACAAAGTTAGCTTTGCTCATTTTGACAACCACAAAAAAACATTAATCTATTCCATGTAATCGTTAAATTGTGGAGGTTTCCAAGTAAAAATTGATTCTAGCCAAGTTCTAATATTATTAATGTCTTAATGATAACAAAAACATAACTTTCCAGATAGTTTCATTATCTTTGTGAGAAAATTATGGAAATCCAGTCCACTTTGCCAGAAATTTCTTACTTATATGCAACAACTCAAAATAAGCTCATAAAAACTAGAGCAAAGTGGATTTTACTATTTAGCTTCAAGAACATGAAGTGTCACATAACTTAAAATAGGATCATTGTGACTCCAAATCTCTGAGTTCCAAGGATTTCATTTCCCTCTCTCGTGTTCTCAAATATGTTTTTTTTATTGTTATTTTAATTGTTTGAAATATGTGAAATTCCCACTATTTCCTCTGAAAGCTCTTACAAAGCCACTGTCAGATTTCTCACTTTATTGTACTTTCTCTTAAGCTGCGTTACTCTTCGGGAAGCCCTGGTGCTCACATCTGTGCACTGCACAAGACTGCCTTCACCTGCTCTGCTAAACCAACTCCAAGACAAGTTCAAGTAGTTACTAGCAAATCTTCATGCCAGGAAATCTTTCAAGAATAAAAATAAAGAAAAGTGGGGGGCAGGGAAGAGACAAAACCCGAACAATGAAAAAGTCCAGGTATTAAGGAAAATGGAAGTGATTCGGAATTGTCCAATTACAGTGCTGACAGTTAAGTCTGGTTGCCTCTGTCTTCCCATTTGTCTTCAAGTTCCATGAGTAAAACTCTATTCAGCCAATTATAATTATACCCCTGAGTGAGAACTGTTGGTAGCTCCTATTCAACATCCATGAACAGAGAGGATTGACTAGTGTTTTCTGCCCCTTGGGACAGTCCTAGAAGATGCGATATCTCCAATGTGAGAGTTAGGCTCCAAGAGGTGGAGAAACCTGCTGTGGTCTTACTGCTGTAGTAACAGAGCCAAAGACTAGATAGACCCTTCTGCCACCTCTTGCTGAAACAACCTAATCCCAAATTCCATTTAGCACACAGCCAAGAGGGAAATCTTTCCACCCAAGATTTGTCTTCCAGCTGGGTCTCTTAGCCAAAGAACAACGGCATATTACAGACAATGCCTCCTCAAGAAGGACAGTCCATTGACTACCGGGGTGACTTCCAGCTCTGGGAGCAAATGTTCCTCTGAGGACCTGCCTGGGGACTTGACAAGGCAAATGCTCAACAACTACAAACTGCTTAGCAGACAGAGAGAAGGCTGAGAGATGTAGGACAGAACGGTAAAATCAGCAGACACCAAGGATTCAGAAAAGAACGCTGCTGCTGCTGCTGCTGCTAAGTCACTTCAGTCGTGTCCAATTCTGTGGGACCCCATAGTCAGCAGCCCACCAGGCTTCTCTGTCCCTGGGATTCTCCAGGCAAGAACACTGGATGGTCATTTCCTTCTCCGATGCGTGAAAGTGAAAAGTGAAAGTGAAGTCACTCAGTCATGTCTGAGTCATAGCCTCCCCATGGACCGCAGCCTACCAGGCTCCTCCGTCCATGGGATTTTCCAGGCAAGAGTACTAGAGTCGGTTGCTATTGCCTTCTCTGGAAAGAATGCTAATGGCATTTTATAAAACACCATTTATATTTTAAGCCTGATGCACCGTGAGGTTGATGCACAAATGTAAGATCCTGGGCTCAAGCTACAAGGAGTGAATTTTCACACACAAGTATCAAGTACTTAGGTTATAAACTAAAACTAAATAAAACTAGCCTTTAAAAGGTCAGCAATGAGAATCTGTAATAAATTGAAATTATGTCTAAATGGCTCCTTAGTGAAGTATATGTGCTTGTGTGTATTTACATTCTCCCAATCATAGCTAGTGCAAGGGGAACCCACAGACACTCTAACACCCCCAAATTTTTATTTTCATTATTACATTTGGATCTGTACACAACTCCATATATAAACTTACCCTACAATTCTCCTGGACTCCCCATTTCTTCTTCAGCAAAGAGGGACATGTGAATTAATTTTAGTTTAGATTTAATTTAGAGTCCTCTCCTATTAGACCTGCCTAGACCTCTACCTAAGTAAGAGGAGACAGGAACTGATAAATTCAACTCTTCCTTCAAGGAACCAGACCCTCACTCATCACCTCAAGTGACAATTAGCAGTTTTTTCTGCCATACATTATATAAGAAGAACTAATAAGGCAAAGGAATCGAGGGCAGGCTTTTCCCTTCACAATCCTGTCTGAAGCTTAAAAGAAAGTCTGAACACTAATGAATTCTGAATTCATGTCAGCTCAATAGAGAGCAAAGTCTTTTATCTTCACCTGGAATAGGAATGAAAGAAGAGCCCAACACTTCACCCACTTCCCCTAAAATACACTCTGCTTCAGTCCTATTCTTGGCTAAGAAACCCTGGAGTCCATTAAAGCTGGAACAGGTCTGAGCAATCGTCTGATGTGACCATCTTATTTTAAAGAGGAGCAAATCTGAGCTCAGCCAAGTGAAGCAACTTGCCCAGAGTCACAAAGCCAGTCTCCGGAACCAACATCCCTGGGCTGGAGTCACTGCTGCCTGACAAAAAGAGAAAAATGAAATATAAGCTCTACTCCAAATATTAAGGATATTTGCCAAATTTTTTTCTCCGAGTGCTTGTGAAATTCTAAATCAACATATGAAGTAAGTGCCAACTAGAGACAAGTGATAATGAGCTCAGAAAGAAATGATCAAAGGGGACCCCACTTCCACAGAATGCTTCCTGGACAAATAAAAGGAACATACATATACAAACACACACACACACACACACACACAGGACATGTGCCTGACACACACACACACAGGACATGTGCCTCACACACACACACACACACACACACACACACACATAGAACATGTGCCTGCAATAGCCAGATACGGCTTCTCCCATGGATTCCCAAGTATTCATCAGAATACTCTAACAGAGGACAATTGGATGCACACTGTATGAAAAAGAAAGTCCTAGGCCCAAGATTACAACAGAACCTAGAAGGCTCAGAACCTAAGAAGGAAGGTTTAATGTTTCATAGAACTATTCACAGGCAAGTTTAAAGAAGAAGCAGGTTATCAGACAAAATAGCTCTGCCAGGCACTGTGATGCAGTCAGGAAAACAGCCCACTCCCTACCAGGTTTATCTGCTCTGACAGCTTCTGTCTTGGCCTGGCAGAGGTTGAGTGTCCATAGAGCAAACATAAAGATAACCCACAGTGGCTACACACTCCCCTCCACTTGCCAAAGGTCACTAAGGATTGAGCATTTTGCTTCAGTGCCTCCACTAATCCAAAGACATGCCAATCTGCTTACTGTTCCACAACATCAGGAGGTTTGGATTTTACTTATCGAGGGATGTCGGACTCGCTTTGTCAGAACTTGGTGACTATTAGCACAAGGCTGAGTGGCCATGGCTGCAATGAATTTTAAAAAATTTGGTCTCAGGACGCCTAGGAAAGAGGATGTGACTAACAAGATGGCGGTAACTATTGTTGGACAACGTTCCACTCTGAGAACATAAAAGCCAAAGAGTGGAGCATTGAGAAATTAAATTCATGGCCTGGAAAACAAGCCAAGATTAAAAAATGTCATGTTGATACAGTAGGTGCTTTTGGAGAGAAAGGGGGAAGATGTCAGAAACTGGATTGATTGCATTTTCATAGCAATGTTGTATGATGGAGGTGGGAAGGGTCAAGTGTATCAATATCCTTTAGTGCCTTGGGGGCACACACCATATCTGTCGTCAAAACCCTGTACAATGCAAAAATCCACCATCTATGGCTCAAAAGTTTCAGTCACCAGGACCAACCAAACAAAATCAGCTGGGTCCCATGACTTCCTTTGAGGCCACCAGGAGGCGCTGTGAACAGCAGCGTGGGTCTCCAACGATGGACAGCTTGCATGGATTGCTGTCCTTATGTACCTTCTCTCCATGCAGCTTGAAAATCTCCTTCCATCTGTATCTAAGCCAACATCCTTTCTAATTCTCCTCATAAGAAGAGTTATTCTTTTCCTTGGATATACAACAAAAACAGATGAATGAATGAGCTTGTTGGAACAGGTCACAAAGCTTCCTATAGACTAAATTCCAACTCATCCTACCTAGACCGAAACTGGGGAAAACGGTTGAGTGAAAGACTACTCAAAGGCTCACAGCAGTGCTCAAGAGTTCTCAGGAGCCAGTAGTACCCTCACCCCTGATTTCTTAGAATAACATCTTCCTCCCAGACTCAGGCTGGGAAGAGATCTGTTCATAAGTCCAAATATGGGTCCCCTCAATTCACCTCATTGCTTATCAGTGTTTATGGTGTCCGCTCAATTCACCTCTCTTTCCACAGAGCAATGTTTGGGTCAGTGGCTCCTACAGCACAGAAACCCCATTGTGAAAATACCCATACGGCTTCAGGGCTGAGAAGGGGTAATGCTGAGAGAGAAGAAGATGGATGAGATAGTGCAGGAAGTGGTGGAGAGAAGCCCTGGGGCTGAGGGGTTAGTTCCTCTCTTTCCACAACAGTGAAAAAGACACAAAGAAGCTCCCCTGCCCCAGAGGGAAGTAGACCACCCTTTGATGCTGGGGCCAACATCTATAACGCTGATGACAGTTCTCCCTGGCCCTGTGTGGCCGCCACAGGGATTCCTGCTCTGACCCTGTCCTCACCTCTGGGCTGACCTTCTCTTTAGTCATGGAGCTGCAGGAAAAGGCTCATCTGAAGGTCAGCAAGATGGTGGCCCTCACACCCACTGAAACCTGAGCCTCCCAGTCGGGAGAAGGGCCTTCTTTCCCCCTCTTTCAAGGGCTGAAAGACACTTCCATATCCCTTTTCTCTTTCATCTTCATAATCACCAATATTGTCACCTCTTTTCCCTTCCAGCAGGAGAGAGAAAGGCCCTGTGACCTGTTCCGGAGTCTCCTCCAGATCAGAATGCACGTCCCCCCTCCCAGCCCAGGGGACTCCATGATTCAACTTTGCTGCCTCCCGAGCTTACAGTGAAGGGGGAGAAGGTAGCCATTTTCTGGGGGAACATATGATAGTTGGGTAAGACAGGACCAAGGCCTTCTTTCAGAAGAAACCCGCTGTCCTTCTACAGTCCAGTCCACTGGAAAGTCTGCAGATTTCAACCACCCAGAACATCTGTATCTTCATCTGTAAAGTGGGGATACCCCCACCACCCAAATGAGACAGAGCACCAGGGAGTAACTGGTACCACCCCTCACACGTGTTAGTCACTCAATAAATCTTAGTTTCCTGCTCCAGCTCCAGAGCAAACACTGTCTTTCTAGCCCAGAAAAGGGGCGCTGCCTTTCTTCCTAATCATCAGGTCTGCTGCGAGGTAACCAGCAGCTTCCTTTAATTGCAGGAGTGCTCTACATGTTTTGCACAGGGAGGCTCCAGAGTTTGTGCTAGGCTTGATGCCAGATAATGAGACTGCATTTCTGTTCATATTTCCTAAGGAGCCCAGGACCAATGTCCACATGGGCACATATCTTTGCATGTCGAGCAGCAGAAATTCTGAACGTGAATCATCTTTAAGAGCCCCCTGCCCAGTCTCAGCTTAGAAAGACCAAATAGGACACAGGCAGGACTGTTTCCCTCAGCTCTTTCCTTTGATTCTAAAAGCGCAGAACACTGATCCATCTACCAGTCTGAGTTGTTGGGGAAACACCGACTCTTATAAGGGGTGATAAAAGCAGAGTGGGAAGCATCAAGTTTCAGGAACAGAGAGCCTTGATGAAAACCTGAGCTTTATCCTTACCATGACGGAGGGGCTAGTTCTCAAAAGCTTGGCCCTCTTTTCCTCATTGGCTAAAGGAAGAAAAGAACACCTGAACCAACAGCTGTGAAGGTTAAGTTAATGTACATCCTGATATAATAATTATGAGAAAAAGTATCACAGCCTGAACATCAGCAGACTCCTTGCTCTACACCCTAAACCACAGTTGTTGGATAACCTGGATAGAGGCCAGGCTCCCTTTCTGACAAGCCTAACATTTGGAGGCAGAGTATAAGGGATCCTTTCAACATTCAGCCTTCAGATTAACAATACCTGTCTTCTGACAAAGCCCCAGGACTTTACCTTCATTTTTCTGGCTCTGGTAGCTTGGTGAGGATGAGGGTGGAGATTAGAGCAGAAGCGGGTAAGGTTGGGGTCAGAGAAAGAGAGATCAACAGAGACTTAGAGACTGGCCACTGTGGTCCCTCTCCAAGGCTGATTCCTACTCACAGAGAGGCCCAGCTATGTCTTTGATCCTGGATTCCATGAAACAATTCAGTATATTTATAAATCCTCCATTTACACTGTACCTTGGGTACTCAAACAATAAAGAATCTGCCTGCAAAGTAGAAGACCCAGGTTCAATCCCCAGGTTGGGAAGATCCCTTGGAGAAGAGAATGGTAACCTGAGAATTCCATGTACAGGAGAGCCTGGCAGGCTACAGTCCATGAAGTCACAAAGAGTCAGACACAGCTGAGTGACTAACACTCACTTTACTTAAAACTGGTTACATGTCATCCAAAGGCTCAAGAGGGGATATATGTATACATACGTATTTCTGTCATTGTACAGCAGAAGATAACACATTGTAATGCAATTATACTCCAATTTTTTTAAAAAAGAGTCTTGGTCAAGACACAAATCCAGAACCCAAACCTGAATGGGAGGAGGGGTCACAAAATAGTCTTGTCTCCACCTCTTCCTACCTGCCCTCCTCTTTCATCAAGCCAGCAGACACCAGTGGGATGGTCATGAAACTGCACTGTCAACTCTCTTCAAAGGCATGCCTCCCTCACTCCTCCCACTGCCCACAGTCATCTCAGCCTGGTCCTTCAGACAAGTCCCACCCCCTATACACACACACAGACACACACACACACACAGACACACACACACACACACACCACTGCTGCCTTGGCTAATGATGCAAACAGCCTAAAGCAACTCACTGGCCTTGGAAGCACAGAATTGGCCTTTCCCTTCAGAATGATTCCCAGCCTGTGTGAGCCCCTCCTGGTCTTCATGGAGCTGGAAACCACCCATAATTACCTCCACTACAGCCCAAGACTTTAGCGACAAGAGGACATTTACGTTTTGGGGGTCTTTAAATTAAAAAAAAAAAAAAAACTGAACAAAAATACTGGACACAGCTGCAAGAATTCCTGCTCGAAAGTTGTATTTGGTCCATTATGCCTCAGGATGCACTTTCTATAACTTGTTGCAGCTTGTGAAGAAAAGTGAGGAGAGGACACAAGAGAGGCCTCAGAAAAGCCTGGCAACAAGGACCAGGGAGATTCTGGAGAGAAGAAGCACTAGGCAAACTCCATCTCCCTCATCTGCATGGTGACTGCCAGCCAAGTTTGCTCTCGGAGCTGCTAGAAGGACCAATTAATTTATCAATCTGCACCTCTTTCTGCCATAACATATTTCCCTCTTGCCAACAAAAAATGTGTCCATTATCAGGCCGGTCCCTGTCCTCCTAAGCAGCCCATGCGGCTGTATAATTACACTTCTTTCCTTGACAACTTGCATGATTGTTTTCCTAACAGTATATTACTTCGTTAGTACTTTCCAATATACGTTATTTTTAAACTGTCACTTTTGCCCAACTCATCCCAATTCGCACTCGTCTGTTTATCATAACAATCATTAATAACTGTCAGTCCACGCCATCAATGTAACGAACTCACTCCCTCATTAGCATGTGCTAGCATTTGTTCCGGAGAGGGGGCTGATTATTTTTTACAACAGGCCAAGCCAATTACTTTAGTGAAATGGAATCACATTAATCAAAACTTAACAAGGTGGCAAATTTAAAGATATCAGATTGCAAAAGACAGCATAACTAATATGTCAGTGTCAGGGGGAGCGTGTAGGTATGCAGCAGCTGTACTAAATATATCTCTTTGCAGAGGCCACATGAATTTTGACGTTTCATATGATCTGACAACTGCCAAAGTGATATTATAGAAGGCAAGAGCCTGGTGCTGCACGGCTCACGATGACTTTTGTAGATTCTGGCAAGGGCAGTGTGAGCAGAGAGGGAGGAGAAGAAAATGGTGGCCGTGCCTATCCGGGCTGGCAGACGGCAGTCCATCACGCCTGTCTGTGCCAAGGCTTTTTCTTTTACACTTTAAATGATGATAGTCATCCATCACTGTCTGACAACTGCCTCAAAACCAGCTGCAAAACATGCAAAGCCCAGCAGTCTAAAATATGCTGACACCACCAACGGAGACACAGATAGAAAATACAGATACATATATTTATTTATATATTCCATAGAAAAGCTTTTGCGGGGAGGTGGAAGGGATCAAAAGGGAAAGGGGATAGGGGTGGACTACAGAATGTGTAGAAGTAGAGATGGAGGAAAGAGAACACCAGGGCAGTGAAGACAGGGAAGAAAAATGAGCAAGGGAACAAAAGCCAAGACTGAAAAGGAGACAGAGAAAGACAAAGAAAGAGGGAAAGTGATGAATGGAAAAGCAGAGAGGCAGGGAAAATGGGAAGAAAGGAGACAGAGAGAATAAACACAAGTTGCTGTCAGTACTGGGAAGGCAGGAAAGCGGATGCTGCCTGTGCAACACAGAAAAATTCCTCCAGCTCAGCCTCATCTGTTTCACTGTCTGGCCCTTTTAGTCCGAGTCTTTCTTACTTCCTGCCAAGGGAAGACACCGGGTTCCACGCAGGTCTCTCCTGCCTGCCCCCACCCCACCCCTTCAATCAAGCTCTACTATAGTCATTCGCTATGCCCAGGGGCTCCTCACCACTCACAGATCAGATCTAACCCTTCAGCACTTGGGCACCTTCACACACTAGGCTGTTCAAAGCTTGTCATCCACACCCCACCACCCACCACCAACCCATCCTTCCTCTCTGGCCTTTTCTACCACTGAGATAGCTCAGTTCTCTTTCCTAACATTTATTAGCTGGATGACCTTAAGTTCTTTGACCTCTCTGATGGTATTACTTACAGCTCAAGATCTATCTTGAACAGTCAAATAAACAGACAAAAAAAAAAAACACCTACAATGCTTGACGCATCAGCAGGCACCATCATTAACAGGGGTCCTTGGGGTAGAGGCTTTGTGTTTACTCATCTTTCCAGTCAGTTCAAAGTCAGTGAACCCTGGAATCATGTGAAACTGAACTGGGGTGGAGCCCTCCTTTGCAGTTCCCATTTGTGAGGCTTCTATTCCTACCCCAGGAGCTCTTTGACCATTTACTTAATAAACCAGGGAATGGGCTGGCTGTGTGCCGAGGACAGAAGACGGCTGACATGATTTGTAGGCTTTTCATGGGTGAGCTAGCTTGGGAAGGCACCACGGTCCAATGTGATACGGCCGGATGCTTCTTCTTCTGGACCCACAACCCAAAAGGCCCAGCCACCTTACTGTTACTGTTCATGCAGCCTGTTTATTTATTTACTTATTCCAAAGATGTCCAGAACCAGGTACACTGGGCTGGCAAAGGCCCCATTGTACAATGTGATTAGATTCAGTTATATCCCCCAGTTCATGAAATTGTGCTATGATTCATTTTTACAACTTAAATAGCTATTTGGTTGGGTTGCCAGATTGAACGTGATGAATGTGTATGATAAAACAGAACAAAGAGAAGGGCCAGTGCTTATAAACTGAAACATTAGTCAGTATATTAACCCTTTCTCTTCTTAATTGTCATGCCTTCCCAGGGACAACTGCCCCATGGTCATCCTCCTTCAGACCTCATGCCTGGTATCAGATCTGTACCACTGCCAGAGGTGACAATTTAACCTTCTCCCCACAAAGAAAGTGCTTTCTCTAGAAGTTCACCATGTATTCCATCCATCCTAGTCCCTGTGTCAGGATAAAAGGATGAGCTACAAGTGTTCCCAGGTACAAATCCAATCACTTCTTAGACTCCCAACTTATATTTAGTCCTAAATCCTCTAAGTCAAACATTTAACTCATGCCCAAACTGATGTTAATCTGACCATGGCAATCCTGCTCAGATATAAGCACATGACCTAATGACCTCGAGCCATGAAAAATAAAGCTGGACTAAAAAAGAAGAAATCACTGCAGAAAATTCAATTGAAAGAACTTGAAAGACCTGCATCCCTCATCACACCAAAGCCTCTCATGATGCGTAAGAGTTTATTCAGATTGTACTAGGGCAGTTCTCTGAACTGTACAAAAAAGAACTGTACAAGAAAAATCTTCACGACCCAGATCATCACAATGGTGTGAACACTCACCTAGAGCCAGACATCCTGGAATATGAAGTCAAGTGGGCCTTAGAAAGCATCACTACGAACAAAGCTAGTGGAGGTGATAGAATATCAGTTGAGCTATTTCAAATCCTGAAAGATGATGCTGTGAAAGTACTGCACTTGGTTCAGTTCGGCTCAGTCGCTCAGTCATGTTCGACTCTTTGCGACCCCATGAACTGCAGCACACCAGGCCTCCCTGTCTATCACCAACTCCCAGAGTCCACCCAAACCCATGTCCATTGAGTCGGTGATGCCATCCAGCCATCTCATCCTCTGTTGTCCCCTCCTCCTCCTGCCCCCAATCCCTCCCAACATCAGAGTCTTTTCCAATGAGTCAACTCTTCGCATGAGGTAGCCAGAGTACTGGAATTTCAGCTTTAGCATCATTCCTTCCAAAGAACACTCAGGGCTGATCTCCTTTAGAATGGACTGGTTGGATCTCCTTGAAGTCCAAGGGACTCTCAAGAGTCTTCTCCAACACCACAGTTCAAAAGCATTGATTCTTCAGCACTCAGCTTTCTTCGTAGTCCAACTCTCGCATCCATATGACGACTGAAAACACCATGGCCTTGACTAGACGGACCTTAGTCGGCAAAGTAATGTCTCTGCTTTTCAATATGCTATCTAGGTGGTCATAACTTTCCTTCCAAGGAGTAAGCGTCTTTTAATTTCATGGCTGCAGTCACCATCTGCAGTGATTTTGGAGCTCCCAAAAATAGAGTCAGCCACTGTTTCCACTGTTTCCCCATCTATTTCCCATGTAGTGAGGGGACCAGATGCCATGATCTTCGTTTTCTGAATGTTGAGCTTTAAGCTCAATATGCCAGCAAATTTGGAAAACTCAGCAGTGGGCACAGGACTGGAAAAGGTCAGTTTTCATTCCAATGCCAAAGAAAGGCAATGCCAAAGAATGCTCAAAATATCCGACAATTGCACTCAGCTCACACACTAATAAAGTAATGCTCAAAATTCTCCAAGCAAGGCTTCAGCAATACGTGAACTGTGAATTTCCAGATGTTCAAGCTGGTTTTAGAAAAGGCAGAGGAACCAGAGATCAAATTGCCAACATCCACTGGATCATCGCAAAAGCAAGGGAATTCCAGAAAAACATCTATTTCTGCTTTATTGACTATGCTAAAGCCTTTAACTATGTGGATCACAATAAACTGTGGAAAAGTCTGAAAGAGATGGGAATACCAGAGCACTTGACCTGCCTCTTGAGAAACAGGTCTGGAAGCAACAGTTAGAACTGCACATGGAACAACAGACTGGTTCCAAATAGGAAAAGGAGTACGTCAAGGCTGTACTATTTAACCTGCTTATTTAACTTATATGCAGAGTACATCATGAGAAATTCTGGGCTGGAAGAAGCACAAGCTGGATTCAAGATTGCCAGGAGAAATATCAATAACCTCAGATATGCAGATGACACCACCCTATGGCAGAAAGTGAAGAGGAACTAAAAAGCCTATTGATGAAAGTGAAAGAGGAGAGTGAAAAAGTTGGCTTAAAGCTCAACATTCAGAAAACTAAGATCATAGCATCTGGTCCCATCGCTACATGGGAAATAGAAGGGGAAACAGCGTCAGACTTTATTTTGGGGGGCTCCAAAATCACTGCAGATGGTGACTGCAGCCATGAAATTAAAAGACGCTTACTCTTTGGAAGAAAAGTTATGACCAACCTAGACAGCATATTCAAAAGCAGAGACATTACTTTGCCAACAAAGGTCTGTCTAGTGAAGGCTACGGTTTTTCCAGTAGTCATGTATGGATGTGAGAGTTGGACTGTGAAGAAAGCTGAGCACCGAAGAATCGATGCTTTTGAACTGTGGTGTTGGAGAAGACTCTTGAGAGTCCCTTGGACTGCAAGGAGAGTCAACCAGTCCATTCTGAAGGAGATCAGTCCTGGGTGTTCACTGGAAGGACTGATGCTGAAGCTGAAACTCCAATACTCTGGCCACCTCATGCGAAGAGTTGACTCATTGGAAAAGACTCTGATGTTGGGAGGGATTGGGGGCAGGAGGAGAAGGGAACAACAGAGGATGAGATGGCTGGATGGCATCACCGACTCGATGGACATGAGTTTGTGTAAACTCCAGGAGTTGGTGATGGACAGGGAGGCCTGGCATGCTGCAATTCATGGGGTCGCAAAGAGTCAGACACAATTGAGCGACTGAACTGAACTGAGGGCAGTTCTCTATTGAACAATAAGGTAAATTCTCTAATAAAGCCAACTATCGCTTTATAAATTATAATTTTTTAAGAATATTGCATTTCAATTTAAAGAATCATGTAATTTTGGCGTTGGAAGAGGTCTTACCAATTAATTCTAACAATGAGTCAATTTAGTCATTCACAGAAGGGAAACCTAGGTATACATGACCCATGTACCAAAGATGGCTAGAATATCTCTCCCATCCAATACTCCCTTCCAGAATGTGACCTTGCTGTTTCCTCATCAAGGGCTAGATTAATCCCCCTACCCTTGGACCTGGCAGGCTGGAACTCCTCTCACTGATGGCAGCTAGGTCATAAATGTGACACAGCTTCCATCTCATTGCTGGAACACGTGCACTGGGAGCCCTGAGCCACCACAAAGGAGATTAAGCTAACCCTCAGAGGTGGCCATACGAGAGGAAGCCAAGCCACATATAGAGGCCACACAGACGGCTCCAGTGACAAGCCCTGGGATCACTGAATCACCCCAGCCCCAATGACCCGACACGCATGTGAGTGAGCTTTCAGAGGATTCTGGCCCCAGCTTTAAGCCGCCCCTGGCCCTTGAGCCTTTCCAGTGGATGCTCCAGGCTTGTGGATCAGACACAACTCACTTCACTGCGTCCTCTCTAAATGTCTAACCCATAGATTCCAGGAACACAATAAAAGGGCTGTTTCAAGTCTCCATGTTTTGAGGTGATGCAGCGACCTAACAGGAAACCTGGGGAAGCAAAGGCCATATCAGAACAAAACCCAGGTCTGCTGATGGTAGGTTCAGCACTGCTTCTCCTTGGTCACTCTGCCACTGCAATATCTGCACAAAGCAAGATACATGTTGCAACACCACACCAACTTACTACACAGCAAAGAAGGCAGACACCGAGAAAAGTTTACCTAAAACCCCACCACATCCACAACGGCTAAGCAGAGGTTGCCAATGCCCTCAAGACTAGTCAAATCTCCCCAGATGACCAACCAACAGAAAACCTACATTCTCCAGGAATAGCAGAGGCTGCATATTTGGGCATCCAAATAGGAAAAAAAAATATATATATATATACACACACACACACACATACCACCCAGCAGTCACTGACATTCATGGGCCCAGTGATTTGTTCCCATATAAAATTCCCTGAAAAGCAATCACTACCCTGAGGCCCTTATATCTCCTATAAATTCCATTTTACTTTAAGCTTGGAGAGTATCAACAATCCCCCAACCTGGTCATCTGCCATTTGGGATGGTGACTCAAGTGTGGATCCTCCAGGTGGATCCAGCGTGAAAATGCATAGGCTGAGCAGATTTAGGATTTGAGGTTGAAATTCAAATGGATGAAGACAGTGGTAAATACCTGAGTCTTATTCTTTCCACATCTTCCCACATGAGGCTCCACAGAGGGGCACATTTTCAGATTCACCCTCTTCTCTTTAAGTGAACTCAGCTGCTAAGAATCTCCATTTCTTCACCACAAACCCCAAATCAAAGACCCAACAACATGGTCTTTCAAGAAGAAAGGCCCAAGATCTCAGCCACCCCAAAGCTCAGTACATCAGTTCAGTTCAGTCGCTCAGTCGTGTCCGATTCTTCGCGACCCCATGAATCACAGCATGCCAGGCCTCCCTGTCCATCACCAACTCCCAGAGTTCACTCAGAGTTGTGTCCATCGAGTCAGTGATGCCATCCAGCCATCTCATCCTCTGTCGTCCCTTTCTCCTCCTGCCCCCAATCCCTCCCAGCATCAGAGTCTTTTCCAATGAGTCAACTCTTCGCATGAGGTGGCCAAAGTACTGGAGTTTCAGTTTTAGTATCATTCCTTCCAAAGAAATCCCAGGGTTGATCTCCTTCAGAATGGACTGGGTGGATCTCCTTGCAGTCCAAGGGACTCTCAAGAGTCTTCTCCAACACCACAGTTCAAAAGCATCAATTCTTTGGCGCTCAGCCTTCTTCACAGTCCAACTCTCACATCCATACATGACCACAGCCTTGACTAGACGGACCTTAGTCGGCAAAGTAATGTCTCTGCTTTTGAATATTCTATCTAGGTTGCTCATAACTTTTCTTCCAAGGAGTAAGCATCTTTTAATTCATGGCTGCAGTCACCATCTGCAGTGATTTTGGAGCCCCCAAAAATAAACTCTGACAGTGTTTCCACTGTTTCCCCATCTATTTCCCATGGAGTGATGGGACCGGATGCCATGATCTTCGTTTTCTGAATGTTGAGCTTTAAGCCAACTTTTTCGCTCTCCTCTTTTACTTTCATCAAGAGGCTTTTTAGTTCCTCTTCACTTTCTGCCATAAGGGTGGTGTCATCTGCATATCTGAGGTTATTGATATTTCTCCCGGCAATCTTGATTCCAGCTTGTGTTTCTTCCAGTCCAGCATTTCTCATGATGTACTCTGCATAGAAGTTAAATAAGCAGGGTGACAATATACAGCCTTGACGTACTCCTTTTCCTATTTGGAACCAGTTTGTTGTTCCATGTCCAGTTCTAACTGTTGCTTTCAGTACATCAGGAAGTATGAATGTAGTATGCTTTCTCCCCACACTTCCTGTGACTATTTTCTGGATCCAATATTTATCTTTTTTATGGAGTTAGTAAAACGAAATTTTTCAAAGGCACAAAAATTAGATCACACTTAACCAATCACTTCATCAACTGTCTTTATAGAAAATAAAAACAAGAACTTTAAAATAAATCTTAAAAATACATTAGCATCAACTCTCCACACAGATACAGTCATCATTTGTAGGAAGCCTTCCCCTGCAGATCTGAAAAGGACTGATGGCTTCCCCCAACTCCATCATCTAACCAAAACTATAGAATTTCCTGCATCTCTCTAACCTCTCAAGGGCACTCTAGCCCTTTCTTTCCCTTAAGCACTTCACCTCTTCTTCTTGACCTTAGTTTCTTTCATTGTAACACACTTCAGAGAGAAAGGGACTTGTCCAAGTTCACAGAACTCAGCAGGAACCTCAACTCAGGTCTTACTCTCAATAGACTGTTCCTTTCCCCTCTCCTTCCTTGTTGAGCTTATTCTTTGTGTTCGGCTGCTCCAGGTCTTCCCCATCCAGGCGCTCACAGTGGTCACAGCACAAAAACACCCAAGGGATGCTGAGCCTGGCAGGAGGATCTCCCCTCTGCACATTGGTGCAAAAGACCCAGGCTCCAAACTGAGACCCCCCCCACTCAGATACTCCAGTACCAACTGAAAGAGGAAAAAGACAGAAGTATCCCTAAAATGGCTGAAAACAAAACAACAAAGCTTCCCTCTGATTTCCACGCAGCAAGTCACTCGAAGACAGAACGCGTAGCTCTGCTCTCCCCACCTTGTCACCTTGCACCAGACATTGCACGGCCTGACCACTGCGCTAACGGAGAGGCTGCAGATGTGAGAAAGGTCTCTAATTTATTTCCCTCCCTGATTTATTTTCCCCTTGCACATCACTCTGGTATGACAACAATGCATAATTTGATTACACGTGATATATAAAATCATTGCAGCTGTTCAGAAATACAGCAAGAGAGTTTCAGATCCACACTCAGCGACAGACACACCGTCTCACACACACACACACACACACAGAGTCGGACTTTGTGAATCTCCTGCTAAAATCACAGGAGAGGAGAAAATGAAAAGCCCTTCATACTAGTGACTATGTATTTCCAGCATTCCCTTCAACCAGGCTTTGTTGATATATTCATAAGTAAGAGGACCTCCTTTTTGAAAAAACAACACCCAGAGAAGGTATAATGGTAGCAGACAGCATTTGGGGTGAAATGACAATAGTGCAACAGAAAAATGAGTGTGTGTACTGTTGAACTTTACTTGACGATGCTGCTGTGAAACCGGGTGTATTTAATTCCCCTTTAAACGGCACGTAAAAGTTTCTCTCCCGCCTGCTCACTCTGTGGGCTACATACCGTGCCTAAGATTAATCCCTCAGGAGTTTTTTATTTCCTATTCTGCCTATCTTTCATCTTCACCCCAGACTAAGCAGATGGATGTGAATTCAAAGTTTTCTGATCTTTAGCACAAGTTATGGAGGGTTATCTTTGGCTGTATATCTTTCCGCTGGCAGTGCTCCCTTGGTGATGAAGGATTAACCACCCCAGCTGTCTCTTCCCAGAATGATGCAGTGCCGTGCTCCTCGACACGACAGCATCACTTAATCTTAATGTCCGCTCTCCGAGCGCAGCCGCGCAGGACAAAGCCAATCAACATCAGATGCCACCAAGATGGACCTACTGCTTGGCCCTGGAGTCTCTCACCCTCTCACTCCTATTAATCAACATCATCCAACCCAATCCCAGAGTTCACTTCTCTTAAACCACAGTTAGACTAAGCTAGGGTCCATGTTAACCATCTGAAGCACGTGGTGAGAGGGGGCGGTGGGCGACAATCAGACGCCTCAGGAGCACAGCACGCCAAGCCACACCACTGAGACAGACTGTCCTTTTCCTCCGCCCAGCCTCGATCCAACGCCAACACTGGTTCTGGACTGTTCAGCACCTCTTCCCACGCTGACACTCACCCGTGTGGCATCACAGAGATCATCTTGGATGCATCCTAACCCACCTTTCAGGAACCCCAAAAGAACCTGAAGAAAGACATGTCCCATTCACAATCCAACTGTATCAGTTCCCCTTCCCTGAATCTCTACCCCTAACTGCAGCTAACATTGGCAAAACTGGGTCTAGTATTTACTTCTTTTTGCCTAAATACACTGAGTCTACCACAGATGGCAAAAATGGAAACCCCGGCACTACCCCGCCCCCCAAAATGCCCTGCTTGTGTGATGGGTACATATACAAATACATTAAATCCTCCCTTCTTTTCCTTTTCTAAGTTTACATATCACAGGTAGGGAAAGCAGAATGGTACTCTGAGGTTTTACTCTGGCTCCAAGCAATTAGAGTAATGCACCTCCCTTTTCTTTCTCAAGGAAGGGAACAAAAAAGTCAGCCCAGATCTCAAAGGCAAACGTAATAAAACAGTAAATTATTGCTAGAGTTTACTAAACAAATGCAACCTAGTTAAATTTGGAAAAATCTTCACTTTTGCTTACATTTGCAATTTTACTGCTGAACTACTGGTATTTCTTACTTATGCAACATTAAAATGTATAAGAAATCCTCTGGTGTGCTATATCCAGCAACTACTCTTGATTTATAATACCCAATTTAGGGGGGAAAAAACACAACTAAACCTGATTTAAATCACAGATTACTCTGTAAAACACAAGCAAGGAACTATTCCAAATCCTAAATGTAATTTAAACATATTTATATTTTACAGTGATATATTTTCCCCATTCCTTGTCTTATGACTGTAAACTTTCTATAATTATATAAGCAATTTCCCTGAGGTCACAACATTGATCATAGTTATAAATTGCTCAAGTACAACACACAGTGAACGGATAAAATACAGGCTGGACATCGCAAACAGTTTCATCAAATCAGGAGTGGGGTGGGAGAAGATGAGGGAGCGAAGAGTGGAGACAGAGAAACCGAAAAATGTAACCAACAAATTTTCCAAGAAGTCACTGCACAATGTCACATCTCCTTCTTCAAAACCATGTGGAACACAATTTTTACACACTGTCCCAAGTAGAGCTTGGATATATTATTTTATGATATTCTTAACCTTCTGTCCAGTACTCTGAAAACCATGTGAGGAGGAAAGAAACTATTAATGTCACACAGTTCAAACCCAAGTAAAAACCAAGAAGAGAAGTCCTCCACAATTACAATCGCCCTTTTTTCCAGAACAGCAGTTCTCAAACTGTGTTCTCTGGAACCCTAGTATTTCATGGAGGTATTGCCTGGGTCAAGCAGGTGAGAGCCAGGCTTCCACTCCTTCTTTAACCAGAGCAAGTTCTCTTCATCCCGGGGGGGCTTGGTGGAAGAAATTTTCCCTGGAAAAAAATAGTTTTAAATGTTATAAGAAGGGAAACAAAAAAGGGTTTGGAAACTACCACTGCTAGAGATGTCCCAGTGAAGAATGGGACCTAAAGCATCTCTCTGAGAGTTGTTTCCGGTTGTCAGGGATTCTGGTGCTCAGAGGTAATTCTTTTAGTGAGAGAGGATGAGCGTTCTCGCTGCACAGGATGCAAACGGAGCTGTTGCCAGGTGCCTCGAGTGTCCAGGGTTCCAGACAGACAGGCTGACAGGCCAGCCACCGCTGATGGCTAACACCACCACACTCCATGCCGGGCAGCTGCCTATTAGGGAGACAGCTGAGACCCAGAGAGGAGGGAGCAATCAGCGTGTGACAGGCACTGCCTTGTTCAACGTAAAATAAATTTTAAAAGACCTGTGTTCTCTGAAAGCGAGGAATGCAGCAGTTCAAACTTGTCCTCCTCAACATTTTCAAAGGAAATCTAAGCACATCTACAGCACAGAAGCCGGGTGCAGCTCTCGGAGTCAATGACAGAGCTACTGCTTCATGTTTCCAGGAGGATGACCTTTTAGATACCGACAGTCTGAAGCAAATCATGTTCTCCATGTTCCCTTAACTCTACACCTCTGCATCTTCCTCTCCTCCTCCTGTCTCCACTGTTCTACTCATTCACTATTAACGGTTCCCACATAGAGCATATCTGGCTTCCTGTAGTACAACAACTTTCCCTCACTGGAGGTAATATTCAGAATATTTAACTGACATGGCGCAGGCATGGACCAACAGGAAGAGAAGCTGGCTATGGACAGTGAACAGTCATACACAGAGGTGAACTCTATCCATCGATATAAGTCTTGACACCAAAAGAAAGAGAAACAGTACATCCCACAAGTTAATTCTGAAAGCTTCCAAGTCGGAGTTCAAAACTCCATTCTACCATTCTATTATCTGTTGAACCTTAGGATTATTCAACTCAGAATCTGTCTCTGGGAAAGGTAAATGAGTTAACACAGATAAAACTAAAACATAGCTTAAGTGCTCATAAATACAAATGGTTGGCTGGCTGACTTCTGTTTGTGCTTGTCATTTAGAACCTCTAGCTGTTTTTTGGGTCCCCCCATAAACAAAACAAAAATAGAAAGTCTTGCACATTAAAGGGGAAAATGCCAGCCCCTGGGTGGACGATATGAGGAGGGAAATCTCAGGTGACGAACTGCAGGTGGTAAAGCTCATACTGCCAGGGTTACTACCCAGACACACAGCAGATTCTTATCGCTTGATTAGTTATTTTTAATCACTGTATCAACTATTGTTAAATATATACATATAGTTATTTTCATAGCAAAGTTTGATACAGCACATGGGAAAAATCAAAAAAGCAATTAAAATCAACTGATGATAATATAAATATCTAATATTTTACTAAAAATGTACTATATGCCAGCATGGGGCTAAATGTTTTATTATATCAACTAATTTAATATTCATAAGTCTTTAATAAGCTTAGAGTAGTTAACTAATTTGTTCTGACTTATTGGAAAAGACTCTGATGCTGGGAGGGATTAGGGGCAGGAGGAGAAGGGGACGACAGAGGATAAGATGGCTGGATGGCATCACCGACTCAATGGACCTGAGTTTGAGTGAACTCCGGGAGTTGGTGATGGACAGGGAGGTCTGGAGTCCTGCAATTCACGGGGTCACAAAGAGTCGGATACGACTGAGCCACTGAACTGAATGTCACATCGCTCCTAAGTGACAGCATCAGGATTTGAACCAAGTCTGAAACCAAAACTTATATGCTTAAGTTCTGTAGAAGATTGCATCCCTGAAATAATAGAAGTTCACATTTTGGTCTATTTCCTTCAGATCTTTTTCCTAAGCCTAGAAACAGTTAAGTAGGGAGACAAGCAGGTAGATGAACAAATGCAAAAAATTCCCATTGAGTCATTTAAATTTTTATATAGGATTAGTCAATATAATTACTTATGTATTAAAATATATTTCATCTAGGCACATCTTCAGTCTCATGAATCTTGAATTTTTTCGTGTAAGATAGCTTCTATATGGGCATGTTTTACAAATCTCAAGCCCAAGTACTTTCCACACCCATGAAACCCAGTTTCACCCATGAACCTTGGACATGACTTCTCAAAGATGAGTAAACAGACTGCAGCACAAACCTACAACCCAAGGGTTTCTCATAAAATAGCAGGGCCACACAGACCAAATATTAAAAGGAAACAGGGAGGAAAAACCAAGAACTTGATATCATGGAGGGATAGGAGTTTCCGTACAAATATTTTCACCAGTAAAAGCAGCTTGAGGCAACCCATTAAATGTCAATAATGGCCAACTCTTTCCATCTTTCAAATCTCTTTTTTCATCAATTCCTGTAATTGTAGAACCAGAAACATTCCACTTGGGGCCCATTCTTCATCTCTTTCCTTATGGGTGCTGGTGATGTGAGACTTAATGATGGTCAGAAATTAGGCTCACTTGGCACTTTTTTTTTTTTTTTCTTCTCAAGGACAGAACCTTGAATTCTATTCCAGCAGGGAGAGCAGAGAGACTCAAATTCCTCAGAAAACTGAGCTATAAGACTTTGAAAGCAGAAACCACCCAGCAAGTGACAACCTCAACTCTTTCAAAGTTATTAAATTGAGGAGGAAATGGGAAACAAGGCCATCATCCAACAAGAAAGGTCAAATTCTGCTCTCAGACACTTGGGCACAACTCCCAAGGTTTTAGCCCACCCCTGCCGGAAGCTGGCAGCTAACTGGCGGCAAAGAGCTCCTGAAAGACAGCTCACACCCACCCTATGATCTGTCGACTACTGTGTGTGCTAACATAAAACATAAGCACTGCACAAAGGTCATCGGACCCCATCTGCCATCTTTCCCTGGGAACCACCCCAACTGGTCCTAATTGCTCGGGCACCCACAGAAAAGCAGGCCAACAACTTACTTCTCACATTTCTCATAAAGGGTGGCCAGGTGCCTCATCAACTCTTCAGAGATGGGAAGACTAGCTTTCCACAGGTTTTCAATTGGATAGATTTCAACTATTTTTGAATATGTTCATTTTCTTCATATATGCATCTTCTTTTACTCTCTTCAGTAACATCTGATAGCAGCTTTCTTCATGTGAGTCCTGCATTATTTCATAGTAAATTAATGTGTAAGCATTTGATGCTATTATTAGCTGTCAGTGAGATTCCGTCTCCCTGCCCCATTTCACTATATGGATTTTTCTATATATTTTGACTAGTTTATATAACTCCAATTAGTTTGCTTTTTAGTTGACTCTCTTGAGTTTTCCAAATTAGCCACCACTTCACTTAAACATAATGATATTTTATCTCCTCCTTTTCATTATATATAGCTGTTTTCTATTTCTCATCATACTGCATTAACTAAGGCAATGATTGCAAACTCAACGTGCCCACAGGGCCAGGCAGGTAACTCAGCTGAGAGAACTCAGCTAAGGAGGACTTGCAGCAGGTAGAGAATGAGGATGTATATCTGCAAGTGACAGGGACATTGTGCTCTGTCCTCGTATTACATTCAGGAGGACAGGTTTCATCTTGCCAAGTTTTCAAGAGAAGCCAGAGATAACGATTTTCTGCTGAAACTTCCAGTTCTTTAAAGAAGGTTTAAAAGGTCCAACCTTTTTTTTTTTTTTTTTAACAAACGTGGATCAGGCCAAAAGAGAATGTCTGATGGTCAGATTTAGCCCAAGGGTGACCAACAAACTCTAGGTGAGAATATCCAGCATTTTAGAAAGTATTGAATTTAAACAGAAAATGAAATGAACACACTCTTCTTAGCACTGATCTCCTGTAATCTTGGGCCACTCAAGAGGATATTACTGTTTGACTCGAGGTAAAGAATCTCCATCACAGTAAGTCTCTGCGTCAGTTCAGCTCAGCCGCTCAGCCGTGTCCGACTCTTTGCGACCCCATGGACTGCAGCACGTCAGGCTTCCCTGTCCATTACCAACTTCTGGAGCTTACTCACACTCAAGTCCATCAAGTCACTGATGCATACAACAATCTCATCCTCTGTTGTCCCCATCTCCTCCCACCTTCAATCTTTCCCAGCATCAGGGTCTTTTCTAGTGAGCCAGTTCTTCACATTAGGTGGCCAGAGTATTGGAGTTTCAGCTTCAGCATCAGTCTATCCAATGAATATTCAGGACTGATTTCCTGTAGGATAGACTGGTTGGATCTCCTTGAAGTCCAAGGGACTCTCAAGAGTCTTCTCAAGCACCACAATTCAAAAGCATCAATTCTTCACTGCTCAGCTTTCTTTATAGTCCAACTCTCATATCCATATATGACCACTGGAAAAACCATAGCTTTGACTAGATGGACCTTTGCTGGCAAAGTAATGCCTCTGCTTTCTAATATGCTATCTAGGTTAGTCATAGCTTTTCTTCCAAGGAGTAAGCATCTTTTAATTTCATGGCTGCAGTCACCATCTGCAGTGATTTTGGAGCTCAAGAAAATAAAGTCTGTCACTGTTTCCATTGTTTCCCCATCTATTTGCCATGAAGTGATGGGACCAGATGCCATGATCTTAGTTTTCTGAATGTTGAGCTTTAAGCCAACTTTTTCACTCTCCTTTTTCACTTTTCATCATGAAGCTCTTTAGTGCTTCTTCGCTTTCTGCCATAAGGGTAGTGTCATCTGCATATCTGAGATTATTGATATTTCTCCCAACAATATCGATTCCAGCTTGTGCTTCATCCAGCCCAGCATTTCACATGATGTACTCTGGTGGCATTAATGGCAACCTCCTCCAAGAGGGCTTATGCCATACCCAGGCCTGCTGCACCCAAAGCCCCTGCCCCTGCAGCAGGCCACTGCTGACCCATACCTTCACAGTTCAGTTCAGTTCAGTTCAGTCACTTAGTCACGTCCAACTCTTTCAACCCCATGTTTACAGCACACTAGGCTTCCCTGTCCATCACCAACTCCCGGAGTTCACTCAAACTCATGTCTATCCAGTCAATGATGCCATCCAGCCATCTCATCCTCTGTCATCTGCTTCTCCTCCCACCTTCAATCTTTCCCAGCATCAGGGTCATTTCTAGTGAGTCAGTTCTTCACATCAGGTAGCCAAAGTATCAGAGTTTCAGCTTCAGTATCAGTCTTTCCAATGAATATTCAGGACTGATTTCCTTTAGGGTGGACTGGTTGGATATCCTTGCAGTCCAAGGGACTCTCAAGAGTTTTCTCCAACACCACAGTTCAAAAGCATCAATTCTTTGGCGCTCAGCTTTCTTCACAGTCCAACTCTCACATCCATACACGACTACTGGAAAAACCATAGCCTTGACTAGACGGACCTTTGTTGGCAAAGTAATGTCTCTGCTTTTTAACACGCTATCTAGGTTGGTCATAACTTTCCTTCCAAAGAGCAAGCATCTTTTAATTTCATGGCTGCAGTCACCATCTGCAGTGATTTTGGAGCCCCCCAAAATAAAGTCTCTCACTGTTTCCATTGTCTTCCCATGTATTTGTACCTTCACAGGAGACACTCAAACACAGTTCTGGCTCAGTCTCTGTGAGGTCTCTGGGTCCTGGTGTGTACAAGGTTTGTTTGAACCCTCTGAGCATCTCTGGCAGGTAAGGGGGTGATTCTAAATGCGATTTTGCCCCTTCTACCATCTTGCTAGGGCTTCTCCTTTGCCCTTGGACATGCGGTATCTCTTTTTGGTAGGATCCAACATTCTCCAGTCGACAACTGTTCAGCAGTGAGTTGTAGTTTTAGAGTTCTCACAGGAGAAGATGAGTGCATGTCCTTTATACTCTGCCATCTTACGCCACAAATGCACCTCGTTGTCAGAAGTTGCCGACTCCTTGCTTATCTTTCCCTCACTATGATCCAATCTGGAGATGGAGGAGTAACAGCAGGCAGAGGACAGCAGTAGCACAGGAGGCAGCAGTGGACGAGGGGGTGCAGGGGCAGTAGCTCAAGGGCCTCACCATGGTGGATGCCTCACCCAGAACGGCACCCCCCCCCAGGCGGGAACCCCAGCCAACCCTGCAGGTGCATAAAAGCTGGCTTATTGGGAATATTTTATCAGAAATAAATTTTGAATTATGTTCAAATAATTTGGCTCTCCTTTGATTCTATGTGATTATTTTTATTAATAATTTTTTAAACTAGCAAAGAAAAAATAGAATACTTAAGATATATTATGGGAGAGTTTACTACCACTTTAAAAAATGTAAACAAACCCAATTTTTTTAACTCCTTAGTTTTATTTTATTGGCTCAGCCCTTAGATGTGACTTGCTTTCTCACCCATACTCCAATAACTTATGCTCGTCTATCAAAGTCCTAGGCATAAAACTGCCACTGACATCATCAGTTTCAGAAAATTATACACAACTGGATCCATCATCAACTCAGTCTACACAACCAGCTTCAAATTCCAAGGCAATTCCACACCACAACTCACATCTGTATTCCCAAGTCCACTTTTATACAGTTCACTCTTTGGAAAGATGTTAGAATGACAAATCTTCTGGAAACAGGTTTTGGTTGGAGAGTGAGGAGGGGAAACAGTATTAAATAAAAAAGATATAACTGACTCAAGACAGCAAAGACATTCAGTGCATGAATGTAAAAACATCACTAAACTTGGCTTACAAAATTGTTAATTATACATTTGACAGTGAAATATCACAAACAGCTGGGGCTAAAGAATACAAACCCACACAGAGAGTGGGTAGGAGCAGGGGGAAAGTACTCAAACACCATCAAAGAGGATGCTTAAACTCAACCTCCTCTGCTAGAATCATTTTAATACCCACAAAGTAGGTTAATTACCTCACTCAAGGTTCACGAGCCTACCTCCTTACCTCCTAGACCCAGGCTTCTAAGTACAAACTCTAACTTGGAAATCCTTCACCATCTAAGCAAGTTGGGCTGTCAAGTTTGTGGCCACCAGAAAGAGCTTGGTCAGAATCAAAAACCATGCATGTCCTGTAGCTTAAAGAAGAAAAGTCATGACTTTGAGAAATTTGGTCTTAATTTTTTTTCAAAATACATCAATAGTCTCCATGCCTTAAGAGACTCCTCCAGAGAACCCCCCAGAGCCTGACATCCCATCTCAAATACAGGCCCAAGTGCTCACCGCATCTGCCAGGAATCCGCTCTCCTGGAACTCTTCCCCAACCCACAGGGAGGAGTCAGGGTCAGAAACACTCACAATGAGTTCAGAAAATTCGCACCATCAGAGTCAATGACAAGGCAAAGCCTGGTGGGTTTGGGGGCAAGTAGGACAACAGGAGGATGGAAAAAAGTCTAACTCTTTAGGGACCCCTTCAGCAGTCCTATGCTGGAAAAGACACAGACTCTCCCACACATACTATAATGGTAACCTAGGTCCCTCCCCATAAGACATATCTGGAGGCCAAAAAAAAAAAAAAAGCCAACTAATGTTTAAGTCCCGGGTACATTTTAACACAAGTGACAGTCTGAAGGGTACAAGCTTAGATAAAATATTAGTGTATTTCCATAAATGCTATACTTTCTAATAAGCATAAGTTTATTAGTAAACTCAATTTCAAAAGTCTAAGATGGTAAATTTCAAAGTCCAAAGGTTGAAGCCTTCCAGAGGGTGGGAAATGATGGCACAACAGTCTCCTCTTCATTTTAGATGGGATGACAAAACCTCTGAGTTTGTTTGCCTCCACATAATTTTAGAAAATGCTGAGAACAACCAGATTGTGATTTAAGCTTTTATGAAAAGTAAAGGCCACCAATGGACAGCCCAATCCCTTCCCTTAATAATCTTCTGAAAAGATTTCCACATCAGACAAAGGTTTCACATTACTATTCCCTCTGATTCTATCTCAAGCTGTCTCAAAATGTAAAAGGCACCAGAGTAACTAACTTTCCAGGACAAGGTATCAAGCTTCCTCTTCTCCAGGATATGGACCACTTCCGTGATGTGGAAGAGCAGAAATGGAAAGATTCCTGATGGGCAGCAAAGATCCAAGAATATTGAGGGCTGATAGAGTAACAGGGGAGGAGTCCAAACAAGGACAGAGCACATTATGGCATCCAATACCAATTTAAAAAACAAATGAAATAAGCATCCCAGGCAGCCCAAGAGGGATGTGTCCAGATGCCAGAATAAGGGAAATCGGTTGAGGGTGGGTCAATGGAAACAGCTTTACCCTCCAAAACACCATGGCAAAAGCCACATCAATGCTAGTTGTAGGAGATCACTCTATTTTACAAAATATAAAACTGTTTCATTGCAAATCTATGGAAACAATGTCACAGGGGCCAAGGGCTGTCACTTCGAGTCAAAGAAGGCCTATTTCAGTGTGGCACTGATCACCAGCAATGTCAAGGCGAATTACACCCCCACTCACTGAGAGAGAAATCAAAGTCAGGAGACGAACGTTTAGCTGGAGACACACCCACAGGAGGTGGGAGAGCCAGTGCTCCCTCCAGGCCATGCCTCTGAGCCATCTATCATAGGCTCAGACAAAGGATGCGTTTTTTCCCATCCAGTGGAAAGGGCTGGTGACGGGACACTCCAAAGGGAGAACTGGGGAGCCGTTCTGAAGGCCAAGACCTACTCTTGCCACATGTGGGAGTGGGAGGGAGGGGATGCCACCAGGCTACTGGCTGACGGAACCTGAATATAAAAAAGGGAGTAACGACTAGAAACTGCAACAGATGGGTGCCCAACTGGAGTTCTTTTTCCAGGTGGCATGAGGTTCCATGAGCTACCTGAGAGTGCTGGTAAGTGATGTACAAGGAACGCAAGACTTAGACAGGCTACAGATCTTGGGCAAGTCACACACTTTCTGGACCACAGCACAGTAACAATCCATGAGAAGACTCTGCATAAATGTGGTCTCATGGCTAGAAATTCCCTACAAGCAGGTCAGAAGGCAGAGCAAAAGCCAAAACCAAGTTCAAGGAGAAGAAAGGAGATCTAATGCACATTCTAAAACAACCATCACTTCCTCCACAGACGTGAAGCCAACATACAGGTCTGGGAGGGAAGCAGACCTTAAGGAAACAGATTTATGATATCCACATCTTCAGGAGGACTAGAGCCAAACTTCTGCTGGGGAAAGGGCAAGTTCCTCAGTCTCCTTGATGTAGACCCATTACTTATTAAAACTGCTGATTCGAAGGATGGAGGCTGCTCAAGCCTGCAGATGCACGAAGAATAGTAAGTGTGTGCTCTAACTTAAAAGGAAAAGGAAGAGAAGGGCTATCAGTCATTAAGTGGCTTCTGGGTGCTAAACACTGGGATATGTATGAGTGTGTCTATGAAATTTTATTTAATCCTACCAGTTACCCATTTTATAGACAATCAGCTTAGAGAGAGATTATACACTTTCCAACAAACATTCAACAATAGTCATGGCTATTGGATAAGACGGAGATTAAGTCACTAAGAGCCTCACAGAAGATCTCTTCTGCCTCTAAAACTATGGTAGACCTTGAAAGAGCAAGGAGGGCAACAGAGGTTACCCCTCAATCCCCGGTGACCCACCATTCACACACACACAAAATCTTGTGCATTACGTGAGAACCAGCAGATTCTACCTTAACGATGAAAGCCAAAGGGTGGCCAGCCCAGCCGAGAGGAGGAGGAGTGGCCACAGGTCTGCCAACCCCACAGAAAGGGATCATCCCTGGCACAGTCTTTCCGTTAGGCAACTTTTAACTTGGGACATAAAAATGAAAAAGTGCCTTTGTTTAAAACCCTTCTGAAATTTCTGATCATGATGATTTATGTAAATAAAATGTTAAATTAAAATGTAGGTATTAATAAAATTACATATATGATGGAATGGCTGTTCTTTTTAAAACTGGTCTGCAATAAATTTTCTAAATTCTGATTGCAGGTGATTCAGGCCTTGAAAGCTTTGCCAACAATAGCCAGCAGAGGTCTATTACTGAAGTGGTATTAATATAGCTATCATCACCAATTCAAAGCAGATAATAAAGGACTGACACATTTATTATCATTATTAATTAACAGTTTTCTGAGATGGAATTAAATCAATATGCTGCTCTGATATCATTTTAACTAGTTATGCAAATCAAACATTTAGAGCCCATGAACAGATATAAATGCCATTCAAAATTCACTTCACACTTATTACTGTAATATCAGAACTTTCAGGCTTTGCTAGTAGAAAAAAAAAAAGGACTTAATGCTCATTTAATTACACTCAGACATAAAGCTTATGGAATGAAAGTTGAAATAGCTGATTAGTTAGGAAGTCGTAGTGAGGCTATAACACTCGGGATAGACAATGAGATAATAATGTGAAAACGCAGGACTCTGCACAGAGTGGTTCTGGCAGATTCTATTAAAAAGAACAATGACATGTGCAAGAGATTATGTTTTAAAATTACAAAGTTGAGGAGCCTTTCTTAAGTCCAGAAAGAAGAAGGGGGAAGAGAGGAGACAGGGGGAAAGAAGAAAGAAAAACAAACCAGGTGTGGGGAAAACCTACAGCTCTAAAACCCATCTTCATAAAACAGAAAACTGTCAAGTTCAAAGGTCCAACATTTCTTCCTCACTAGATGATAATGATGACAATTTTCTTCATGCAGAATGCTACAACCACTTCTCAGGTTTTCCTATCAGATGATAGCAACGTCTCTCTTTTTTAATATATTTTTAGCTTTTAACTTTTCACTTATGTATGTCTTAGCTCCTCAGTGTGATGGTAAGATCAATAATGATAAAGGCTGTATTTTATTACCACTTTGAGTCCTCCATAGCATCAAGTAAAATTTCTTTCCTTTGGTAGATCTGATGTTTCCTTCACTGCAGCACATCCCGATGTGAATGGTGCTGTGGTCCTGTGTTCGGGGAAGGTTTTCCCACCATCTGATCCTGCAATATTTCTGGAGTAACACAGCTTCCTGGTATATTTTACATCTGTTCCTCTTCCTGCCAGGCTCCCCAGGACAGCTACCTGGAGAGTCACTCTGAGTCAGAGTTCCCTGCTTCTGGGCCCAGTAGGGGCGAGAAGAGATGCGAAAGATTTGACATTTACAGATGTGGGTTACCGATGTGCAAAAGCAATCAAGTCCCGAAGGTGGTGGTGGTGGTGGTGGTTGTTTTCATCACTCAGTCATGTCCGACTCTTTGTGACCCCATGGATCATGCCAGGCTCCTCTGTCCATGGGATTTCCCAGGCAAGAATACTGGAGTGGGTAGCCATTTCCTTCTCCAGGGGATCTTCCTGAGCCAGGGATCAAACTCAGTGTCTCCTGCATTGGCAGGCAGATTCTTTACCACTGGGCCACCAGAGAAGCCTGGAGCAGGAGGGGTGAGGGCACGGGGGGTGCTAAAATTACTGCCAGAGAACCTGAACAGCCTCTGTGGCTATCTGGGCAATGAAGAGGCTGGCTGAAGGCAGCAGTGCCGAAAGGCAGTGTGAGGGACAGAATTACTTTCCAAGGTCCTCCCCCAGCCTCAAAGTCATGGGTCTACCGAAGTAGCTTTCTGGAACTCAGTCAGCATGTCCAGTGTTAGTGCCACTGTAGAGAGGCAGGGGTTCGGCTGGGTGAGTGCGCTGGGGGTCAGGTCACAGACAGACTTAAAGGCCCAGAAAGGAGCAGCCAAGGAGGTCAAATACTGCCTGGGCTATGGATCTGACTTACAATGGAGAGCCGGAGTGTTCTGCAGACTCTTACCAGGCTCTCAGCAAGCAGAATCAAGCTTGGAATATTTTTTTTTATTGAAAGGACTGAACTGTTTCTATAGTGTACGTTAATATGGGCAATATCGAGCCCTTTTTGTTGTTGTTGTTCCCTCCAAATCATATTCCTATCTTCACTCTAGAGGAGTCCGTCTGATCCTCAGTAGAATCCATTTCAGAGCCAGAAAATGAATAGCACATATACCAACAGAAAATATAGTACAACTGGTTCTGCTGTGACCCAAAAGGAACAATATAAAAAGAAGAAAATGAGATTTTATTATCCTTTCCACACATTCCACTCTCATACTTAGCATCTTAACATTCTTCAAGTTCTTCTCAGGAATATAAAGCTCAAATCACAGACCAGTATCTGTTACGTTGTGCTGTCTTTGCCAGGGAATTTTACAAATTAAAAACTATAAAGGCTAAGAAGTTACAACTATATGTACTTGGATCCTGCCCTGGGAGGGGAAAAATGTACCTGAGTAATAATGAGAGTAGGGAAATACACAGATTAAAAAGATTGGAAAGATGTATAAGAAAATGTGTAATTGCAGTTAACTTAGAGGAGTCTGATTACAGGTGATATCACCTTCTTTGTGCTTTGGTGTATTTTCCAAGCATTAACAATGCCCACCCTTCCACTGAAGAACATTTACAGAGGGCCAGGAACTAACCAAGCACTGCATAAGATGCTGGAAAAACAGCAATCAAGACAGACAAGGTCCCTGCCCTCTTGACGGAAACAACCTAATAAGGAAGACAGAATCAAACAAGCAATGACCAACACAATGATTTGTGCTTTTTCTGTTTGTTTGTTTAATGAGGATTTACAAAGCCTTTACTGCTACTTAGATTCTACACATATCTCCTGGGTCTAAAGCAAGTTTGAAACCTTCCAACTTAAGAGTGTTCCTATCTTCCTAAAATGGAAAGCAAACCCATCACATGTGCCTGAGGCTTGAGAAATCACTACATTTTCTACTTTTCCATGGTGAAGGTGCAAGACTTCTTGGATCCAAGACCTAAGCACCTAGGTAAACCATGTTGGTGGTTAGCTGAGCTGAGGCCCTGAACTCTCCTGACTCTCATGCTAACTAAGCTTTAGCAAGTATTTCCCCAAGACAGCTATACCTGAGGTCCTCCACATTTTCAGTTCCACTGACTTCTCCACTGACTGCATGTGAACAGCCAGACTCCACAACCCCACCTGCGGCCCAAACTTTCTCCACCTGTGACTGCATATGCTCACTCAATCGTGCCCAACTCTCTGTGACCCCATCAGGCCCCTCTGTCCATGGGATTTTCTAGGCATGAATAATAGAGTGGGTTGCCATTTCCTCCTCCAGGGAATCTTTGTGACATGGAGACTGAACTGCATCTCCTGTGTCCTCCTGCATTGGCAGGCAGATTTTTTACCACTGGGCTACCTGGGAAGCCCTAAAGTCTCCATCAGTCCCAAATATCAAGCAAATTTGCCCTCAATTATTCTCTTTAATGGAGAAGGCAATGGCAACCCACTCCAGTGTTCTGCCTGGAGAATCCTGTGGACGGAGGAGCCCGGTGGGCTGCTGTCCATAGGGTCGCACAGAGTTGGACACAACTGAAGCAACTTAGCATGCATGCATTCTCTTTAAGGGCTTCCCAAATGTTGCTAGTGGTAAAGAATCTACCTGTCAATGCAGAAGACACCAGAGACTTGGGTTTGATCCTTGGATAAGGAAGATCCCTTGGAGTAGGAAATGGAAACCCACTCCAGTATTTTTGCCTGGAAAATTCCATGGGCTGAGGAGCCTGGTAAGCTACAGCCCACGGGGTCACAGAGTTGGACACAACTGAGCGACTGAACATTAGCACGAGCCCAATCGTCTTAAAAGACTTGATATTTCCCAAAAAAAAAAAAAAAAAAAAAAAAAAAAAACCTTTTTCCCTATCTTTAAATATCTGGAAAATACAAATCTCAGAAAACTGTTATAGTGAAGAAAAGTTTTAAGGAAAATTGCTTCTTGCTATGTCCATTCTATTCTCCCTCTTCACTCTCCTCCCCGAGAAATTCAATCTCTGGTTCAATGATAATATGGAAAGAATATTTGTGGGTATAAAGATTAATATGTATAAATGACTCTAAAGATAAATGTTCAAATCTCATTGAGAGGTGAAATATATAAAATACATGCTCACCCTTTAGGGGCAAGGAGAGACTGTTAAGCAAGGGTATGTTAGCACTGACCACCTGTCAGACCCAAGGTCAACACAGTCTTTGAGCACTGTGGCATGAACCTTCCAGGAGGTCTTGAGATCAGTGAGTGAAGAGTCCAGTCATGAGAAAACGACCACCTCAATTCAAGGAACAGTATCAGTGGCAGGAAGTTAGGGACAACGTCTAATAATTGGAACAGTAAGTAGGGCATCGACCCAAGACAGGACTGCATAAAACTGGATGGGACTTTTGCAGCCAGTACACAGGGGTGCTCCCTGCAACCTCAGCTCATCCTCTTCCCGTGAGTCGGCCCAGTCCAGCAACCGCCAGGACACACAGGTCAAACGCTGATTCCTTGGCCACGGCATCAACAGTTGCACATGTCTCCCCTTCACCCAGCTGTGGGTACGCTATGGATGTCCGGGGAAAGCCATGGACAGTAGAAGGCTCTCTGCCCCTGCTTCCCCATCTGTGCTGCAACCTGCCAAGCAGTTGGAGTTACAGTAAAAAAGCCTACAATTTTTATGGAGCCTACTCACCCCATTCCTTAAGCCCTTTTCAAGGGGTCCTTCCTTTTTAGCAACTTAGGAAGAAGCCCAGCCCAGCCTCGAGTCAAAGACAGCAATCTCCTTTCCTTCCTCAGTCCATAGTCTCTGATGTGACTCTCCCTCTACTCTCCTTCCCACCCCATTCTCTTCCTGAGAGCTGTTCTTTGGCCTCACTAGCCTAACAAATCACTCGAGGGTAAAGGCAGCAAGAAAACCTTTAGCTTGTCAAAGGAGAGTGATTGTGGGACTGTTACCACATGGGACGGTGAAAGTCAGTTGGCTCTCTCGCCACTGGCGCTATTTAAGCACAGTTGAGGTTTGTCTGTGTCTGGGCATGAAGGCAGGTGTTAAGAAGCTAAAATAGAGTATCATCTCCTCTTTAAGTTGTCCACATAAATTAAAAGTACATACTGTACTAATAAGAAAACAAAGCACAGGAGTTTAAATTTCCTCCATAAGGTTTTTCTTAAAGTTGGAAAATTCAAGTGAAGATGGGATTAGAGAAGAGGAACTATTGAAGTCTTTTACAGATAGGAGAGTGAGCAGATACTTGTGCTATTTTCTAAACATAGAAAGATAAATTAACAATCAACCATACTTCATTTATATATTTATATATATATATATACACATACCAAAAAACAAAGACGTTAACAAATTACAGCAGGAGATCTACAAATTAGAGAGGTTTTAAGAAGATGAGAAAAGTGGGGTGTTCACCTGGGTGAGAAAGCAAGAAAGATGTAAAATTACTTTTTAGAAACAGATGACACCTCTCCCACTGCCTGCAACCCCATCCCACATCCTGATCTATTTCAATCCAGCCTGGAAATCGAAGTGAATGTCCTCCTGAGACACGGTACAGTCAAATCCTGACTACCCCATCTATCGCTTAGACAAACCACCTCAATCTTTGTGCCTCGGTTTCCTCATCTTTAAGATGTAGTTAACAATAGTTCTATCTCAGAAGGTTGCCATGAGGATTAAATACAGTTGGTCCATGTAAAGCACTCAAATACAGTTGGTCCACGTAAAATGCTCAGAACAACGCTTATGTATGGCAAGAGCTCAACATGTCATTAACTGCCATCAGCATGAGTATCACTGCCATCTTGGAAAAGTCTTTCCCAATCAAGCTTTACTCCATGTACCAATGATACCACCATCACTATTGAGGTCCCCGTGTTTGCACAGCTTCCAGCACTGAGTAGCTATATCATCCTTACACAGGCTTATCCTGACCAAACCTATGAATGAGTAAACCTCCATGAATGAGATCACTTGAAAGCAATTTTGAGGGCTTGGTCCTTCAACTCTTTACATAACCAGTATATAATAATGGAGCTTTTCTGTGGTCTACAAGTCTTCAGGATTATTAGTGCTGCTTTGGTTAGGAAGCTGCAGTTTGATCCCCTGACTAGAAATACTGGCATAATTTATTGCATTATTACTCCTCTGAACTGAAAGCAATTAATTACCTGGAGCAGGATGCACAAGTGAAAATTTATCAGAGGAAAGTGATGAAAAATGTGCCCATTGCTTTAAAATAATAGGTGCTTAATGGTTTTTTTGTTTGCTGGCTAATCTCAGGCACCTTATAAACAACTCCAGCCCCGTTATCAGCTGCGAATCCAGCCCCCACTCCTTCTTGCCCCCCTCTATTATTCTATCATCCCATATCTCTCTTGAGTACAAGAAATGTCTAAAACATTCACCTAAAAGCAGAAGAGAGACTCCATGCCTCTTCTGCATGAGAAAATTATTAATATAATATAGAAATATGTGATAAAATATATTCCTACATTTATCGCCTATGTTCGCAGCACAAATACATCAACCTGACTGATGTCTCTTTCTATCACAGTACCTTGCTTTAAATTTATAAAACTCAGATTCCCCCCCAAAAAAGACATTCCTAAGAACATACACACATTAACTCTTGTCTCCAACACCATATGTGATATTCATATAACCTTCCTCTCAAAATCCTCCTACATAATCTCCAAGAATGTTTTCTGCCAAGGCCTTCCCTAGTCTTTCTCCTTTTGCCATCATAGACCAAGATCCAGAAAGAGAGGAAACAGCCCCAATAACATGTTATTGTATTATTCATAAATTCCATGCACATGTGAAAGATAGGAACAGGGCTAAATTCATTCTATTTGTTTCTACTTTTCAGAATTATTCACATCTGTATGATTCCGTAATTGTTTCTTCTATAAAGTTATTGGAGTAATTTTGCTCCGTATATTCCCGATCAATTCCCCCTCTCAAGGGCACAGTTGAAAAGTGATATTTGAAAACGGCCTCTGATAGATTGCATGGTTAGTCAGCAGCAGAGACAAACAACCTAATCCAGCACAAATTAGTTCGGCTGCCAGCAATAGTTTTATACAAAGATGTAAATTATGTTGTCAAAATCAGTTGCTTTCTAGCTTGCTGCTCAGCTAACAAGAAACCACTTTGGCTGATAAAGATGAACACTAAGCTTCCCTCTCTTACAAATTTGCAAATCTGCCATTTCAGCATTCTGTTAGCCACAAACAAACAGCCAGCTATAATTGCTCCTTTGCTTCCATGGTGCTATTTTTCCCTCCTCGTGCTGTGCCTTCAAGGCTGCTCTCGAAAATAACAACAACAAAGCCCCAAAGCGCCACCACCAGAAACACTGGTCCCCCCTCAGACGAGGATGTCAGAGAAAGCTCAGCTTTTGCCCCCAGACCCCTCCCAGCCTGACCGCCTCCCATGCAGACCCAATAGCCCAGCCCGCCCACACAGGGCTCGCTGTGTTCTGACTGCGGCCATGCAGCTCCCCAGTACTGCTACCAAAAGGACTGAGAGGGCAGGGAACATTCTTGACTGAAATGGAAATGGAAACATTCTTATGGCTTTGAACAAGGATCGTTTTTGACAGGGGCCCATCCATTCTTCTTTACTGTACAAGCTCCCATTCCGGGGAAGGGAGGGGAACAGGGCACACTTTCGAGGGGCCAGGAAGAGCGCTCCACCAGGCTGCCTGCATTAAATTGGAATCAGATAGATCTCATGCTGGACTGAAAATAATAACACGTTAGAACGGTAATTATATCCAGCATAAGTCAAATAAATAAATTATAAATTACAATTACCCTTTAAAGTTGCTAGGCTCACTGTTTGCTTTACAATTAACTGCAGGTGCTTCTGCATGTTTTATTGTGGACCCAAAGTTATATATTCGAAAGAATGGTGCAGATGATTCCTGTTTATTTGTTAAATTAAAGCATTGTTGGTAAAATTACGGCTTAATTAATATTATGGGTACTGTATAACAAAATAGTTTACCTTGTACATAATTTATTTCCACATGCATCTCTCAGCCCAGACCCATTACGGCTCTAAGGCAGCTAAAATAAAATATTCCTCCTTTGCTGGCATTTTTCTAAATAGCAGTTCACTAAATCAATATTATTCACTTGGTATTTTTAAAAGCAGTGTATCTTAATAATTACACAGCATTAGAGTAGGCAATAATTTTACTTGCTAAGCATATTAAATTTAGCAAAGCATCAGTCAAATAGTTTGTTCTTTCTCAGAATGGGGAAGCAGTGAGTGAGTTTGGAATCATGCTCCTTTGGTATAAACGACACATAGAGTTTGAGAATGCGCCTGTGACTCCCTAAGCCAGACCAGCACTATATATCTTTATTAGTTTCAGTGGTCAGTGCAGTGACCAGTTGTTTATTCTCATTACTCAAGACAAGGTGAGCCACTGGGTAGTGACTGCAATCACAGCTAAAAACGTATGACTTTGCAGAAAGGAAAAACTGTAGACAAAGCTACATGCACAGGGGCCTGGATGCCTCTTCAGGGCACAGGGATTAGGTAAGGCCAGGAAAGAAGACAATTAAATACATACAAACATTGTTTTGTGTGCATGAGTATTTGATCTGTCTTGGCCCTCTTACCTTTGGGACACTTTATATTGTTGCTTTGTCTTCTATTCGCTGTGAAACACCTTTAACTTTGTATTGGTCCCATCCAAGTTCACGTCTGCATTTACTCTTTCTCAAGCGCACAGAAAACACATTGTGAACCTTCTCTCTTCTAATGCTATCACCCCCAAATAAGATAAATCCTCTACAAAAAAGCAATCAAATTCCATTCTTTCTCATGAACACATGAACACACAAGGAGTTTTTAAAAACCAATTCATTCAAAGCAGGTGAATTTTATCTGAGCTGTAGGCAATCACCAGCACTATCAAGTCAACGTTTGTTCAAGCATCTAAAGGCGCTGTGGCCCCTGGATTGGTGTGCATTTCAGGTAAATTGCTGAAACCTGTTCATAAACGTAGAATGGGGAAGCAGAAAGAGGTGGTGAGCAGCAACCAGGGCCTGGAAATGGCCTCTGAATCCACAAAGGAGGACAGCAGCCCACCCCTTCTCCATCTTCCCATTCCCGCTCTACTCAGCGGCAGCCCAGACTTCTCCTTCCAAGGGCCCCAGGAGAGGTCGCACCAGGATCAGGCCACAGCAGAACCTCAGAGAAGCCACTCCTTCAATCTCCTCTGGCCAAAGTCTTAACTACACATGATTCCAAAGAGCTTACAAACCTCAGAGTAAGGTTCCAACAGTCATCTATGCCCAGGAAGTACATATAAACACCATGGTTCACTTGCCCTCCTCTTCTTGGGCAGCACAAACCTACTTCTACCACTGGAAGAAGGCAGTTCTCTGAATATTTGCTCAACAATGGCCAAGGCACATACCAACCAACAGTGGGCAGAGTAGCTAATCCAAAAACGGAAAAGGAATACCTTACTGGGTATCCTCCTGCAAGAACAAGGATAGTATAGGAGGTAAGGGAAATAAGTCATTCAGTCTAACCTACCAACAGAATTTACTCTATGCTGGGCACTGCACCAGACCGTGTGGAGAAACAATCTAACATGGGACACAGATCAGTCTCCCAAGGCAAGGAAATAAAAGCAAAATTAGACAAATGGGACCTATTCACACTGAGAAGCTTTTGCACAGCAAAGAAAAACATAAAATGAAAATAAAATCTACAGAATGGGAGAAAATATAAGCAAACAATGCAACTGACAAGGGATTAGTTTCCAAAATATCCAAACAGCTCATATCGCTCAATTATTTAAAAAAATGAACAACTTAGTCAAAACAATGGGCCAAAGACTTAATTAGATATTTATCCAAAGAAGATATGCAGATGGCCAACAGGCACATGAAAAGATGTCCAATATCACTAATTATTAGAGAAATGCAAATTAAAGCTACAGTAAGATATCACCTCACACAGTTACACAGTCAGAATGGCAATCCTCAGTAAGTCTATGAATAACAAATGTTATAGAGGTTATGGAGAAATGGGAACCCTCCTACACTGTTGGTGGGAATGTAAACTTGTGCAACCACTGCGGAGAACGATATGAAGGCTCCTTAAAAAACTAGTTACAATATGATCCAGAATCCTACTCCTGGGCATACATCTGGAAAAGATGAAAACTCTAATTCAAAGATATATATATGCACCCCAATGTTCATAGAAGCACTATTTATAATAGCCAAGATGTGCATACAACCTAAGTGTCCATCAACAAATGAATGGATAAAGAAGATGGGCTATTACTTAGTCATTAAAAAGAATGAAATAACACCACTTGCAGTGACACAGATGTAACTACAGATTACCATATTAAGTCAGAGAAAAAAAGACAAAGATCATATGATATCAGCTAAATGTAGAATCTAAAAAAAGTATTACTGAACTTATTTATGAAACAAAAACAGACTCATGGACATTGAAAACAAACTTATAGTTACCAAAGGGAAAAGGGTGGCAGGGATAAATTGAGAAATTGGGATTAATAGACACAAACTACTATATATAAAATAGATAAACAATAAGGACCTACTGTATAGCATAGGGAACTATAATCAGTATCATGTAATAATCTATAATGGAAAATAATCTGAAAAAGAATGTATATTTATAACTGAGTCTTGAAACTAATGTGGCACTGTAAATCAATTATATCTCAATAAGAAAAAAAAAAGGATGGGATGCACAGGTGTGAAAAAGGAAAACCATGAAGTTCAATGTTATTGCTCAAAATAGCAACAGAAAAGAAACCACAAACTCTTAAGGGATACTGCCAAATGAAATACCCATCCAGCAATTTCCACATGAGAAATTCATAATTACTAAGATGTGGAGGTAGGGAAGGAATTACAGGGGGCTGGGATTTGACCTAAGTCTTGAAAATTGGATTAGAGGAAAGGAAAGTGTCTTCAAGGTGAGTAAGACTCTGTACAGTAAAAGGTACAGGGGGATCACAAGGCATCAGACACCAAGAACCACTTCTGCCCACCCAAGATCCAGACAAGGAAACATGGAAATGGACCACCCTGCATTACTGCTGAAGACCAACCTTAGCCAAAATCCACAACAGAACAGCAACAGGGCCAACTCCTCACCCTCAAAGCCATTTACACCTGGGTTCTCAAGTCTTATATTTTCATATGACATGATCTACTTACATCAAAAGCCTTAACTGAAAATGAGTTCAGTTTTTACATATGGACCTGAATTGTGTACCTTTCATTTACAGTTCATTCAATATTTTCCTTTCCTGATATCTATCATCAAGATTGTGTGAAAGTTTCTCAGTCATGTCTGGCTCTTTATAGCCTGCCAGGCTCCTATGTCCATGGAGTTCTCCATGCAAGAATACTGGAGAGGGTAGCCGTTCTCTTCTCCAGGGGATCATCCCAACCCAGGGATCGAACCCAGGTCTCCCACATTGCAAGCAGATTCTTTACCATCTGAGCCACCAGAGAAGCATCATCAAGACTGAGGTGGGCTAACAATGCGAGTGTCCTCCATGATGAAATGTAAGTAGCCCCTCTGTACAGGGAGGCACGCACTCTTGGCCTTCTCTCTCTGACACTTTTGGAGGGCCTGGCCCAAGCCTGCTGACCCAGGCCTCTCACCAGCTAAAATGGAAACAGACCCTGCCCCCAAGATGAACACAGATAATAATATAGCATGACAGACTGTGTGGCCTAAGGTTATTAGGACAACTGTGACTACAGAAAGAAAGGAGAAGATTTGTAAAATAAATGAGTGCACTGTGCTAGGCATCTGAATATAAGCTGCCACATTTACATATGAGGACACTGGGGCTTAGGTAAAGCCACTTGCATACAGAGTCATACAGTTCTCCGGTATGCAGGAGCTCACAGTGAACATAGACCTACCTGACTCTGAAGCAGCCTTCCCTATATGCCTCTAATGCTGCTGCTCTGGTCTGCCCATACCCCTCCTCCCCTCTGGACCATCCAGAACTGTCCAAGGCCAGGATCTTACCCAGAAACCTCTCAGTATCAGAATGTACATGCCTTGCAAGCAACTACTGCTAATCTGACAAAGGGACTTCTGCAATGGCTGCTGAAGTCAGGGGGCTATCTTCTGCTCACATGCACGTTACTCAGGGACCATCAGTGCCTTAGCTTGGTGCCTCCCAAACACTGCGGATCACCTCAGCCCCAACCCCCAGAGGGTCTGGTTCAGTAGGTATGGGCCCAGGTATCTCCATTTTTAAAATGATCTCCAGATAACTGATGTTCTGACAGGTTTGAAACCACTGAAACTCCAGCAAACAGAAATTGCAAAAAAAGAAATTGCAGACATCCTAGCAGAGAAAAAAGTGGTATCTTCTACCCTTTCTAAATGTCGTCAAATAAAACAATATAAGAGGTGCTCTCCATCAGACATGTGTTTTTCCCAGGGTCTAGGTTCATATATTGATAACTATCCTCACAGAGATCTCATTAAATCAAAACTTGAGATCATTCAGATATGACTCACGCTAAAATTAACTTTACTCTGTTGATCAAAGAAGGATTATGCATAGTAAAGATAATGGTAAAGAATGTGTTTAAACTTCTAAGAAAAACTCACTCTTTCTCTCTCTCTCTACACACACACACACACACACACACACACACACATACACACACACACACACAAAATGCATAATCTACCATTTAACTCCTGGACCCTGATCATCTGGTCTGGAAAGTCATAACTTTTGGTCATCTGGGTTCTTGTTGTTTAGTTGCTAAGTTGTATCTGACTCTTTGCAACCCCATGGACAGACGAGCCTGGAGGGATTGTCCGGCAAGAACACTGGAGTGGGTTGCAATTTCCTTCTCCGGGGGATCTTCTTAACTCAGGGATCAAACCCATGGTTCCTGCATTGGCAGGTGAATTCTTTACCACTGAGCCACTTGGAAAACCCTGGTTATCCGGTTATCACACTATAATTTTTACTGTATCTCCACAAGAGTTGTGAAGTTATACTATCTCATACTTAATATTTTTTCCTTGAATAGACTCATTTTTCCTACTAATTCAGAAATTAAAATATAAGAGTTATAATATAGTCACAAGCAATTAGCCAATATTATCTAACATAAATAGAATTATAAACATAAACAAGTTATGAAAAATTTTAAAGTCCATCCCATGTACCACTTAAAATTGTTTCCTATACCACCCATGATTCAACACTCTGGGAAACATTTATTTAGAACCAACCATCTCATTTGACAAGAAGATGGAATGGGCATTCAGAGAGGTAATTTGACTAAAGTTAACAGCAATCCACTCCAGGACTCTTGCCTTGAGAATCCCATGGATAGAGGAGCCTGGTGGGCTAAGGTCCATAGGGTTGCAAAGAGCTGGACACGACTGAAGCAACTTCGCATGCATGTATGGACACAGATACTAGGCAGACCACGCATAACTCTACTCTGTCTCCCAATTCCTTGCTTACTTTTTTTCCTATACTGTGACTATTCAACTGATGCATATAACAAATCTCTGCCATCTTTTCATTAAAATAAGTATCCTAAGTACCTCTACTAGGCAATATTTAAAGATTCCAGTTCAAACAGCTTTGTTTATATATGAAACTAATTAAAGGGTTTCTTTTCTTTTTAAAAGCTTTTGTCATAGAGACTTTTCACTAATTCTTGCACTTACCCTTGCACCAAAAATTTGCTGTTTAAAAAAAAAAACTGCATAAAATTATACTTAAAATTAAGGCTCCCCAGGTGGCACTAGTGGTAAAGAACCCATCCACCAATGCAGGAGATGTAAGAGACATGGGTTCAACCCCTGTCTTGGGAAGATCCTCTGGAGGAGGGCATGGCAACCCACTCCAGTATTCTTGCCTGGAGAATCCCATGGACAGAGGAGCCTGACGGGCTACAGTTCATAGGGTCGCAAAGACTTGGACATGACTGAAACAACTTAGTATGCACACATACTTAAAATTATACTCTGGGGCCTTTACATGTTTTACAAAATCCAATGCATATTCTTAAGAAGTATTAGTTTATTTAGCAGCTGCACGTTATGTATATGACTCAGGTATGGTACATGATGGAAAGCCCTCAGAGAGTCACTGAAGACTTTAGTAGGAGCAGGGGTGAGGGAAAAACCTTCTCTCCTCAAGACAGAATCTTTAGTTTTTCAGAGATGAAGGAAAGGACAGTGGCAGTCCTTCATCAACCAGCAAGATTCACCCAATTTGACTGAGGGGTATCAACTAACCACAAGCCACGGCAGCTCTGGAAGAACTGCAAAGCAGTGGTAGAATCTCCAAGACATGGTGCAGGCTTGATACGCACCTAAATATGCCTCCCCAGGTAGCAGCCAGCCTCCCCTTCCCCAGACATGTAACATAGGTGCTCCACTAGAGGCGCTTTCCTATCTTGCCATATCCTCAGGTTACAACAAGGACATTTAGATTTTGACTCCAAAAGAAAAAGGGGGTGGGGGACAGATATCTGCAAAACCTCTTTGGAATTAAACAAGGCATGATGAGTAACAACCACTATCATTCAGCAGAGACATTCCGATGGTGTGGCCTGCGTTGTGCTGTCTAATGAATATATAGAACGCAGGTGTCCGGAGGCAATGAGAGTCTGGGTTTCCCTCCACGCCCCCGCCACCACACGCACGACTTGCAGAGAGAGAAAAGGCAGCTGGATGGGGATTGGGGGTGAGAGAAGACAGGAGAGGAAGGAGATTCTGGGAGGCAGAATGAGAAAAAGGTGGGAAAAAAAGTCCTAGGATTTCTTTCTTCCCTTCCCCGCCCCCCAACCCCGCCCTCACTAGTCTGTGGCATGAAAAAACAATGGCTTTTCTGAAGCCCCGATGCAGACAAGGCAGCTCTGAAAAAAACTAATGGCCGTGATTAATGACAATGGGCTGGAGGAGAGTGTAGGGACACAGCCGCCACATACATCATCCCTTCCCGTCAGTCTCTGCTCCTCCCGGCCCCTCTTCCTCCTACCAGCAAGGCATTATAACAACGTCTTATCTGCTCCGGACGCTTATTTTCTAGCTAAAATCACAGCCAGCCCCCCACCCAAAAGAAAAACAAAGAGTGGGAAAGAACAGCCAAAAAAAGAATGGTGCTTGAGGCGGGGAGAAAAGAGAAAGGCACACAAGAGAGAGAGGAGAGCGAGAGACAAAGAGGTGATGGGGTGAACAAGAAAATGGCATGTAAAATAACTATAAGATATTCCAGGGGAAAATGTGCAGGCTGTAATCATTCAAGATTTCAGCAACTTGACTCCTCACATGCTGAAGCCACATTTTCAAGGTCTTATCTGCCATATGGTTCCCTGTTTGGATGATTTATTAGGTGTAGAAAGCACACTGATAAATTTTACTGCATTTCCCTGAATAGGCAACCTATGGTGTCAATAACAAAGCTCAGGCGACTTTAATGAAAACTGCAAGCACCAAAGGGTAACCATTTATTTATGAGTCGCTATAGTATTACTAGGACAAAATTTATCTTCCCTTCTCACGCACTCTGTAGAAACCAAATCTGGTCAAAGTAACGGAGATCACATCCATATGTCAGTGGTTTGCTAACATCTCTCCTGCATGAAACACTGGCTGTTGCTCTGGAGAAACTGTTCGGTGCTTTCAAGTGACCCATTTTGCATAAGAAATCTTGTTTTTACAGGAAAAAAAAAAAAGGTGGAACATGAAGAACTCTGCAAACACTATAGCCCCAGCAACCACAGTGAAAGGCAACTGTAGGATCCTCTCATTTTTCTTTTACCCAGAAAATGGGACAGCTGCCCCAGGGGTAAGGGATAAAAAGAAGGAAGGTGGTATACAGATGAGGAGGAGAGAGTTTTAGGGATCTGGTCCAACCCATCAAAACATTTACCAACGCACACTACACCGTGCCCCTCTATCCACTCTGTTCCTCGGTGCACCAGGCGGGAGACAGTGAAAACAGCCTGCTGCCCACTGCTGCCCGCACTGCCCCCAAACACCTCTCCCTCCTTGGCTGGCGGCTATCAGCAAGTCTGATGTATGTGTTATTTTTATAACAGAGAAACAATCCAACTTTTTAAAACTCCAAAGGCAGCAAAACAAGTGACCAAATTCAGAAGCGGGGGAAAAAAAAGGACAGAAGAGGGGAGGAGCCAAGCCAGGGAGGACAGTCTTCAAGTTGACTCCGGAGCCACAGTTCACTGTGGCAACAAAATATTTGGCCAGATTTCACATCTACAGTTTTCCCCACTTGTGCAACATGCCTGTCCTGAGTGAAGACAGCTTTGCCCAGGAATGTCAGATGAAGGAAGGGCAAAAAGAAGTTCAACCGCAATAGCACACGTTTGAGGAATGCTTTTAGCACAGCAGAGCAACAAAAGCAAAAGCGAAGTGAAAAGGCGGGACCAGAGCTTTGACCTTCATTTCTTTCTCTCCAAAACTCCCACTCTGAAAAACTCCCTCACTAGATGATTTTATAGTGGTTTATTTTATATTTTTTAATTTTATATATGACTGTCTGCATCAATATTTCCTCTAATATGGAAATCCATGCTTGCCTCTCTATATCCACCACTTCAAAAAAAAGAAAGTAAATAAATAAGGAAACTCTGGAAATCTGAACAAAATAATCAACATTTTAGATTTAAAAAAAAACCTTCTTTTCACATCACACGTAACAATTAGAAGTCATCTTAGTAAGTTCAATCACTGCCATCACTGCTTTTAAAATCTGCTTAGTAAAATGGCATCAATTAAAGTTTAATGCCTTATAAAAGATCATTCACAAATTATAGTAGAATTAAGAGGGAAGAGGTACTGCTTGGGCTCTGGCCATATTTTTGAGAGTTTCTCAACCAGAGAGATTTACAAGAATATTCATTATTGCTGAGATTGCTTCCAGTTCAGTCACTGCTTTATTCGAAGAGGTAGGGCTGAAGGATCCAGCATGGTTCAGAGCACACCCAACCAGCTGCACCTTCAGTTTCCTGAATATTTCAACTAGTTTTCAGAGGCATCGGCATAAGTACAATCTCACAGTTATTTCCCTACACTCTTTTCCTCTTAATTTTTAACCTCTCGAGTATTTTCAGAGGAAATCTAATCCACTTAAGTCATTTGCACTTAGCTCACAGCAAATGACAAGTTGAATGAATTATGTGTGTTCCTAAAAGTCCCAACAACCTTTTCTGCCACCCTCTGAAAACTTGTCATTCTTGGAAAGCTCTGTTTGGAGGGGTAATCAACCAACTTGAACCTTAACAGCAAAGAAAACTAGGGGAGCAGAGAAGGAGGCTGGAGTAACAGGAATGGGTAATGGAAAAGACACCTAGCCAAGGCTCTAGAGGAACAAGAAACCTCCCTCTGAGGGCCTGGTCAACAGGAGCAACTCATATAGTTATGTTCAGGTTGTTCATTATGCATAGGTGTGTGGGCAAGGGGACAGGTGGGAACTGAAATCCAGGCTATGCTTCTCTTGCCAAGCTCAGACTCTGGTCAGGGGTTGCATCTACCCAGAGAAAGGGAGGCACCTTTTTCTAATTCTCCCAAAGGCACTGTATGGGTTACCTGATGATAATGTCATGTTCAGAAAACCAAAGTGAGCCAACCACCAAAAGACAAGTATTATACAAATCCACTGACATGAGATTCCTAGAGTAGTCATATTTATAAAGACAGAAAGTGGAAGGAGGTTCCCCAGGGCTAAGGGAGTGGGGAATGGGGAGCTGTTGTGTAACAAAAACAGCTTCAGTTGGAGAAGATGAAAAAATTCTGGAGATGGACAGTGGTCATGACTGCACATTCCACAGAATTGTACACTCAGAATGGCTAAAATGGTCAATTTTACGTTGCCTGTATCTTTCTGCAACAAAACAGAAAAGAAAGCCAAAGCCCGCCACTGCCCACTGACATACCACTATGCAGTCTTGGAGGAAAACTCTGAGACGGAGACTTCCCTGGAAGCTCCGTGGTTAAGACTCCATGGTTTCACTGCAAGGGGGCACAGGTTTGATCCCTGGTCAGGGAATTAAGATCCCACATGCCACATGGCCAAAAAGTAAAAATTAATTCATTAAATTGGGCCAAGACATTAAAAATAAAGTCTGAGACAGGCTTTCCCCAAAACAGGTCATTTGTCCCATAGTTGAGAGTGTGTGGGGCCGAACAAACATCTAGCCAGGTGAGACTTGCTCATACCACTACTCCTTATGCCCATCTTTTGCCTCCAAAGGACGTACATCAAGGAACTAGGGCCTCTCTCCAGGGGGTCCCTGCCCCGACAGTGGCAGAACCCTCTCACCTTGCCCTCCCTCTCGGCCAGAGTCCTCAGCCAGCTTTGGGCTCCGTGAGCTGCCTCCCTGTCCCCAGCTTCACTCCACTCCAAGCCCTGGAAAAACAGAGGCATGTTTTCACCCAAGTCCTCCTCCCCCTCCCCTGCACACACACACACACACACACACACACACACACAGCACTTCATTACTTTACACACTTTAAGTTTCCACCAGCACCAGGCCAACTCAGGAAGAAGAAAAGTTCACGACTCCCATAATTTGGAATTTGTGGTAAAATTTAGCCTAAGCTGGGCCAAAGAAAGGGTTTGCCGTGAAAACTCACAATGTAAACAAGGCTTGAGGGGGAAAACATTCAAGTGAAGAGGAAATTATTCTCAAAGGCTTTATTTCAATAACATATTTTATGGAAAATTTATTGCCAACTATAAACACAATTACAGAAAACATCATGTCAGGATTGCGAAACACAGGCCTGCCTCTGCCACGCAAGCATGGGCCAGTCCCCTAAGTCCTCCTGGGTCACGGTCACAGTTTCTGCATCCAGAGGATGGACAGAGAAATCTCTGAAGTCCTTCTGGTAACACTGGACTATGAAACTCATATAATGTACTATGTATACATATACATGTGTGGAGGGGTATACATGCATGTAATAATAAGGTCTATCTCTGGGTAAAAACAATGTGTCAGGTATTTTAAAATAATTTTTATACTTAAGTGGTAAAGCTAGATAATGGTGACGGTTGCACAGCAGTGTCAATATACTAAATGCCACTGAATCATATGCCTTAAAAATGAGTGAAGTAGTAAACTTTACATGGTGTGTATCTTACCACCATTTTTTTTTTAAGCATTACAGCTATATTTCTTTCAAAACACTAAGCAGGCACACTGGTTTCTAAGCTGCACTTCAGTCCAATTTGTCCAAGTTAATAGGATTCTGCAGTATTAGAAATACACTACCCACTCCACCCAGACGGGCTTTTAGTGCCGGCCTGACATCTTCTGGATGTGCCATGCTTGAGCGAGAACTGGACATACTGTCTGGCCAATGAGATGTCAAGGCCTCAGCTTCTACCTACAGGGAAGGCCACAGGCCTGACTACTAGTTACTTCCTCGTTGAAGATGGCTGTGAATAAGTGTTCCCAAGGGAGGACCGCACAGAGCAGGCATACTGGGGACCCCTTTTCTGCTCAGTGATCACACTGGTGCTTCACAGTTGCATAACTCACCACAGCACAAACTCAGATCTTCTCCCCGGTCCAGAATGGGGCTCCTTCCCATGGACCACATGTGTCCACAACGCTTAAGACTGTGGCAAAGCTTCTTGTCCCAGTTTCACAACTTAAAGCTAACAAAATGCTTCCACGAACTTGACAGTCAAGAATCTTCTTACAAAGGAGAAAGCTGCTGAATTCTGTTATAATGCCACGCTTAGTCCTTCCAGAACTGCGTCCCGGAAGGCGGAGATTGACAACTAAGGAGACTGATAGTGCAGTCACAGATCTTGCTCTAATAAAGCTCACTTGTTATTTTTTAAATCTCATTCCCCAAAACTGGAGGTTTAAAGTCCCAATTAATTGCCTTTGACGAGAGCCAGAGTCCTTGACACTTCACTCATGAACAACCCTCACATGAAGGGTAGGGTTTGGGGCGGGGGCGGGGGTGCTCTTAGAAAGCCCATTTCCAAGTAGCGGCCTTTAACAAGAGCTTCCCCAGGGCTCCTGGGCATTGCCAGTTCTGGATTTGCAGCACAGATTTATTTGCAAATGACATAACCTCCTTTCATGGCCTTTTAATAAGTCCATTTTGTGAAGTAAATAATGAACTGTCTCCAGCAATTCAAACCTACGAGTATTTCTTTGGAGCTTCCTGGTGCCAGTACTTTGGGCTTTGTTCCCTGATTCTAACCCCACCTTCCAGCCTGGAAAGGGCTGGCTCCACACCACTAGCAGGATCCTCAGTGCTAATAATCTCGAGGGTGGCACTGTTAGATGCTATGTGAGATTAACTGTGACCCATGAATGAATGGGGGAAGGCTAAGGAGAAAACAAAGGTGGAGTGGCTCCTTGAGGGGACCAGGGACCGAGAGAGGGGTCACTGCACTCCAACAAACAGTTGCTGATGGTAAAGGTCTCTGGAGACCAAGACTTGGAATGTGGCCCTTGACCAAGAAGGCAAAGCCAGGCAGCAGCAGTAACAGGAAGGGGTTCTCTGGAAGAAACCGTGAACAAAGAGGAGCTGGACTCCGGTGTGAAGTGCAAACACGATCTGCATCGTTAGTTTTACCCTCAAAGGACCAGGTTCACCAGTTCAGTTCCTGACCCTCACTACCCCACTGCTTCCAAATTAAGTAAGTCCTCAACTACTCTGTAGAGATGGAAGGTAAGTTAGGACCCCTGCTTTTTAACCACTCTAGTCAATCCCTTTGTATCTGAGTGCCCACTGGAAGCAACAAGGAAGCTGGTTAAAAAGAAATTCCCAGTTTCCACCAAAACCCATGGAGTCAGAATCTCCAGCAGTAGGGCCCAGGAATCTGTGTTTTTAGGCTCCCTGGGTAGTTTCAATACATCCAGTCTATAGACCACCATCTGGAAGCTGTAAGTCACTTTTGCCTGCTTTCACATGAGGAATGGGCTTCCCTGACAGCTCAGTTGATAAAGAATCCGCCTGCAATGCAGGAAACCCTGGTTCAATTCCTGGGTCAAGAAGATCTGATTGGAGAAAGAATAGGCCACCCACTCCAGTATTCTTGGGCTTCCCTTGTGGCTCAGCTGGTAAAGAATCCACCAGCAATGCGAGAGACCTGGGTTCAATCCCTGGGTTGGGAAGATCCGCTGGAGAAGGGAAAGGCTACCCACTTCAGTATTCTGGCCTGGAGAATTCCATGGACTGTATAGTCCATGGGGTCGCAAAGAGTTAGATATGACTTTCACAGTTGAAAGTGACTTTCGTTTTCACATGAGGAATGAAAGTCAATGCTGATGTTACAAAGTCTAAGCAAGGCAGGAATCTTCCTTTACACAGAAAAAGATGCTCACCTGTAATGTTTTAGTGTGCATTTACTGATGATTAAATATAGAGGGGAGAAAAGGGCTAGAGACCCAAGAAAATGGTGTATCAAAAACTAAAACTGGAGGTACCAGGAAATAGAATATCACAAATTATCACCTGCATCAATAGAAAAACAGATTTCAGTATAATGATGTCCCAAGAAATTCAATATTACATGGAATGACTCTCCATCTGTATTAGCTTTAACAATACATAATGAAGGCAATAAATCTGCTGAGGGAAAAATATCATGTAGGTCAATTTTCTTCATTCAAATCTAACAGATTGGAAATTTGCAGAAATTTTAACAGCCATTCACTTCCCTATCATGTGTCTAAAAAGGCTGTTGTTCACAATTAAAGATGGATGGAAATAGTTAAAACCCATAAAAGGACAGTTTTGAAATGTCTAATCACTTTGAAAGCAGCCATTTCTATAACATCTTACAACGTTGTGCCAAATACTTTTAACTCATCATTAAAACTGTCCTGAGAAACTCTATTGTAGACTTTGATACCTAATTCGAATTACTGTGTAAATTTGGAAGCTACAAAATCAATTTTCCATAAAATATAATTTGGGCTTCACTAATCCAAACTGGCCTTCTTCCTAATTAGGTTGAATTCATGGGGTTTTACTGTAATGCACTGCCAAGGCACATATAAATAACTTGGAACTTTGTACTATTTTGGATGATCATATCATCCCATGCCTCCATTAGGAGAGATGACCAGAGGCTACTAACACAATAAATATTTAATGGATGGCAACACTGTCCCTTGCCCCCAGAAATAGAGAAGCAGACACAAGCATACCTTCAGATCTATTTGTAACCCTGCTTTCTGCCTTCTCTCTTGCTCCTGGCAAACAGTGAATTTTTCCAGTACAAAGAGAAATGCCAATCGACTCATTCCAGCCAAAGGTAAACAGAAGGGAAGTGAAAAGAAAGAAATATATATTAAAAAAAAATGCAGCTGCTTTGGGAGAAGCAGTTTATGTGCCAAGAGATCATCACTTCCTCTAAACATCCCCAGTCCCCGAAATGTTTGAAATCCAAAGGAACAGTGGGGCACAGGGAGTCTGAAGCACTGTGAGTTCACTGGGAGAACCAAAACAGCCTGGAGTGGAACCTCTGCACTTAACAAGAAGCTGGGGGTCTGTGAGAAAATGCAACTTCAGTTCTAAAAATAGCTTTTATTTTTTTTGCTTTTCTGGTTTTAATACTTTGAACTGTACATTTATTTTAAAGGCACTTCAGGAGTTCTGACATTTTCTTTCCATTTGCGAATCAATGGAGAGGAAATTAAACCACGTGGTAAGAGTTGACACCACCTGCTCACCTACCTAACACAGACACATACACGTAGGGGCACATATACATGTGATTTCAGTTTTGCTCCGTTTAAGAGAGGCCGTCACCAGCGGTGACGTCTTCTTATCTGTTAGAAAACGAAGGTTATGTGGAAGGACATTAAGACTGGGGAGAGAGCAGTTAATTACCATTACAGCCCCCACCATCTTTCTCCTTCAGCTCTTCACATCATGACAAAGAACTTGGGTGTTTGAGGCAGAGGTTCTGTCCCAGCTTCACCTCCTCTTCCTGTGTGACCTTTAACAAGTTAACTCATGTCTGTGACTTTCTTCATCTTTAAAAAGCTGATTAATTCATTTTCATCCCAGCCACTATCACTCCATCATCGACATCCCAGGAGAACGGGCTACCATGTGCCCAGAAAGGACGGTTCCAGGACACAGGTCCTGGCTGTCACATTCAACTCGGATCTGAGTGTCCCGCCAGTGGCTTCTCCAGATGTTTGACCGTGTCCTTTTCTGGTCTTCCTACTGCTGGAGGGGGAAAAAAATGTTTAATTTTCCTATGAAGTAAAAGCTTTCTGGGTTCTTGTCTCTGCTTGGGACAAAAAAGGAAGACTCTGAGACATCCAAATGGAGAGAAAAACAGGCTGAGTCTTGACTAGGACCCACTGTAAAATACAGCCTGAGGCAAACTGCCCTCTCTATTCGCATAGCTACGATCAGCTGAGCTAGTAGACATACAACCAGCAATGCCAAGGTGAAGAAAGAAGTCTTAAGGAGACACTCACACCTCAACTAAGACAAATGGTGACCAGGGCTTAGAATTTACACTTCTTCCTGCTCAGTCCCGGGACTTTATCGTCACACAGTCATGTCAATCCTGTGGCAGTCCCCCCATTTTTTTAACCCCTTAAAAGGACAGTCCAGAATTGATACAAAGGAAATTGTCCTCAGTGTCCTTTTCTAACTCATTATCACAAATTTCTGAAGTAACAAATCTCATTTCAGTTTTCCAGGACTTACTCACTTTCAAGGATAAACTTCCAAATGGTTGCTAGAAGCTCTAACTCCACCCAAGAAGCCTGTGGTAGGAGTAGCGCTAATGACAAACAGGGGCACTAACAAATAAGTTGAGTTTCTGAGTCCTAATGGATCTGAAAAGTTGTAGCCTCACTCAAATATTACCAGAATTGCATGTCTTTCACTACGTTTCACCCAAAAAAAGCTCAGCACTTTTGCTACAACATTTAATCTGCATTATTTCTTCTAGATTCTTTGAAACCTCTAAACTAAATAAAAACTTTTTTTCAAGAAACAAAATTTGCCTTCACTTCCGATTCTTGGCAATGAACTTGAACTTTGGCAATGAACTTCTTGAACTTATACAAATAGAAGACAAAAAGAAAAAAAAAGAATGGTTAGCTGATTGAATCTTAAGACTGCAAGGTACACTGGGGGTTACAATCCAACTGCTTATTTTTATGGATATGAAATTGAGGATCAGAAAAGTCATTTCCTCATCATTACTCTTATGGGGGAAAACACTAGAACCCAAGTCTCCTACGATCAAATTCACTGTTTTCCTCCTGTCACATTACCTTGGTAGACATCCAACAATTCATAGCTGGATTTCTAACACCTCTACTGATACGAATCAAGATCCTTGGCCATCCTCACCAACTCAGTACTGGTGACACAGTATTTATGCTCTTGGGACAAAAACTTTATCAAAAAAAACAAATTTCGCCTTAAATTTTTTTTTAAAAAAGTGACTAAATTGCCTCCTTGGTCAGGCATGATTCTCTACCTGGGCTGGGAGGAACTCAATCTAAATGGCTTCCCCTGGGGTCCCAAGGATGATGTTGCGGACGATCCATGAATCTCTGAGAGCAAATGCAAAATTGTGTTAATATGCACCTGTGTGGGACAAAGAGCCACAGTTAACATTGGATTCACAAATATCTTATCTTAGAATATTAGGAATCACTGTCCTAATACATTCAGTTCAGTTCAGTCGCTCAGTCGTGTCTGACTCTTTGTGACCCCATGAATCGCAGCACACCAGACCTCCCTGTCCATTACCAACTCCCGGAGTTCACACAGACTCACGTCCATCGAGTCGGTGATGCCATCCAGCCATCTCATCCTCTGTCGTCCCCTTCTCCTCCTGCCTCCAATCCCTCCCAGCATCAGAGTCTTTTCCAATGAGTCAACTCTTCTCCTGAGGTGGCCAAAGTACTGGACTTTCAGCTTTAGCATCAGTCCTTCCAAAGAAATCCCAGGGCTGATCTCCTTCAGAATGGACTGGTTGGATCTCCTTGCAGTCCAAGGGACTCTCAAGAGTCTTCTCCAATACCACAGTTCAAACGCATCAATTCTTCAGCGCTCAGCTTTCTTCACAGGCCAACTCTCACATCCATACTTGACCACTGGAAAAACTATAGCCTTGACTAGACAAGACCTTTGTTGGCAAAGTAATATCTCTGCTTTTGAATATGCTATCTAGGTTGGTCATAATTTTTCTTCCAAGGAGTAAGCATCTTTTAATTTCATGGCTGCAGTCACCATCTGCAGTGATTTTGGAGGCCAAAAAAATAAAGTCAGCCACTGTTTCCACTGTTTCCCTATCTACTTCCCATGAAGTGATGGGACCAGATGCCATGATCTTCGTTTTCTGAATGTTGAGCTTTAAGCCAGCTTTTTCACTCTCCACTTTCACTTTCATCAAGAGGCTTTTTAGTTCCTCTACATTGCTTCCTATGAATTTACAATAATCCCTCACCTCCATTCATTATTTCAACAATATTTTTGAAGACTTTTTAAATATACCCAGACCTCTACCATAAGTCTGCAAGTCCTGGCTAGTATTTCACTGGCAAAGTGCCTTGATGTTCCTGGGTATTTCCAGTTAACCCTAGTGGACAGAAATCTTAGAAGTACATTTCTAATAATGAAACAGACACTAAACTTGACTCAATTCAAAAGAGAAGCTCCAAAGATGAAACTTTCATGATTTTCCTTCTTTACCTCAAATCTGCTTTACAAAATACTGACTTTTAAAAAGCTGTAAGGTCAGTCTGACTATATCCAGAATGGTGAAATCCTGAAATATATAAGCCATTGCTATTAAACACCAAGATATAAGGGTCCTCTTTAGTAGAAAACTGGGTTACTGTACAGTTGAAACCTAACTATCCATCATAAACACCTTCAATACATTTGAAATAGCAGGTGGACAGGTTCTTTCACATTGAGGGTCATTTATGAAGCGATCAAAGGCTGTAGTGGGAAAAAGAAGTATGAAGAGGGACAGGGCTTTATAGAATGAATAACTTTTCTCATTCTCAATATTTCTTATATTCTTTTACAACAAATTGCTTGGCTCTAGAGAACAAACCCATAAAAGGAGTGAAATATATTTCTCTATCCTCAATCTGAACTTTTTTTTTTAATAGATAAAGTTGTAATGACCCTTTCCAAATAATATGAGCCAACACTTCAAAAATTTCCATTGTTCCAAAGATACAAATTACTCTGTGCATCTATGTCCATCAACTGAATGAGGAAGGAAAACAGATGAAAGTCATTTGAAAGACAACCTCTCCTAGGACTCATGCTTGGAAGCTGGAAAAGCCTAGTAATCCCCTACCTACATAAATAGAGTTTTTCAAATGACTAAGGGGGCCAACAACGGAGCAGGGCCAAACACTTGGATGTTATAAAGCAGCCTCCCTATTAGGCCTTGCAAAAGGAAGCCATCATGCAGGCCCTTTAGGGCTGGCCAACCTCTCTATGACACAGCCCTACCTAGAGTGGAAGGGAACCAAAACAAAACAGTGTCTTCCAGCAATTTACACACAATTCCAATGGAATTTCCCCCAAGCTCAGAAAATTTTAAGTTTATTCAGTCCATATGCTATCCTAGGTTTTTATTCATTTCCTTTTAACAAAGAGAGCTTATAGAGAAGCAGCCGTTTCTTAGCCATTCAAGATCAGAGTCCCTCCTCCAGTAACCACAAAATCATTAGTGACAGCAACCATGCGTCATTTGGAATGTTTGGGAATTATTTTTTCCTCCTAATAAGAAACTCACTGGATGCACTTTTAGAAATGTCTCAGGAGATCACTCAACTCTTCTTCCATTAGCAGCAAATACACAGCATAGATTTGACCCAGCAGTGCATTCCTTAAACCAGAATGTAGGTAAACTGACAATAGTTCAATAGGGTGATTATCCATCACTGAAGATGGTATTCTGGAAGAGGAAAGAAATTACATGGCTTGTGAAGTAAAGCAGATCACCTTCTACTTTTGCAGTCAAGTGGGGGGCTTCCCCAGTGGCTCAGTGGTAAAGAATCCACCTGCCATGCCAGAGATACAGGAGACATGAGTTCTGTCCCTGGGTCGAGAAGATCCCCTGGAGGAGGAAATGGTAAACCCACTCCAGTGTTCTTTGCCGGCAAAATCCCATGAACAGCGGAGCCTGCTGGGCTACACTCCATGGGGTGGAAGAGAGTCTGACACAATGTAGCAACTTAAACACCCACGCAATGATAATAATAATAATACCTAACTCACAGGTTGTTGAGCTGACTAAATGAGATCACATCTGTAAACGATTCAACAGTGTCTAACATACACAGTGTCTAACATGTTCAATGAATATTAAGTTTAGCCATTATTAGTACTACATTTTTAATTACCAAAAGCAAGGAATATAAGGCAAGATCCTAATGTTTCTTCCCTTGATTCTGCTTCCAATTATATTCTTGAGCACAAAAACTCCCTTATTTGTGCCTTTGTTTCCACCACCAAATTAAAAACAAACAAAAAAAGAAAACAACCTCTTTCCCTGGAGGAAGCAAATACCAGAACCACACAGAACAGTTTGACAGTGCCCATTATTCCCATCACTTTCTGTAGAACTGGATTATCCCAAATGCTTTCAATCGCCTGGCTCCTAGAATTTCCCATCGTTGTTCCCAAGAGGTCAAATTAACTTACAAGGCAATCAGCCTTCCTGTTCCCTAACACTAAGAAGAGAAGTCAGAATTCCCAGGCCGGAGATGTCCCTTTGAGCAGCTCAGAGGCATCTCAAACCAACAGGCAAGAAAGAGCAGCCATTCATGGAACAAATAAGTGATTTGCATTTCCAAGGATGTGGGGAAACATATTAGTTATAATTAGCAAACACGCAGAGTCCCTGTGACAGCTTCACTTTACAAACCCTTGAATGTTTGACAAGAAAAGGTCATGTTTTGTAAAATCCTCAAAAGGTCATTCAATAACAAATCACATGAATGGAATCGCAAGAGTTCAGGGAGGTTAACTGAAACACCACAGGCAGTAAAGTGCGTTTTCAAGGTAAACAAGGAAAGAGGGAAAGCAGCCCTGCCTCAGCTCTGGAAGAGGAGAAATAGAAGCAATCTCTAATTTACCGAACACTATAATTTCAAGACATTTTCTCTGTACTTGGTGGTTTAACACTGAATGTTATTTCTTGTGTTCGGCACACTTGGAGGATTAGCAGATAACAGCTCAACAGTTCTTCAAAAGGTCTGGGCTGACCTTAGCCAAAGCTTTCTTTTATTTTTTTCTTTTTATTTAGTAAATCTCACAAGTGGATTCCACTTAAAACAAGTAAGTGGCTGCATACACGGAATGCACACACTCACACCCACACACACCCAAGGGAGGGCCCCCCAAACACACACACACACACACACCCATGCTCCCCAAATCTGCAAACTTTAGCCCCAGAAGCCTTTTCCTCTAGCACTTTGACCTGTTCATGACCTCTTTCTTCCCAGGTCTATTTTCTTCTCCACCAAGAGCCAGCCCTACATCTCTCACAGTCAGGAATAACAAAGGCTTGTTTATATAGGGTAATTTAGCTACAGGATCAGTGGGCAGGCCAGAAGGATGATGCATGTGATCCACAGGTCCAAGGCACAATTCAGAAGCGCAGGCCCAACAGGTTTAAGGGGGGCTCCCTAGGGGCAGGACCAAGGGGCTGGCTGCCTTCTAGAAAGTACAGCCAAGGCACTGGAAGTGAGGAGCATCCACCAGGAAGACTCAGACTCAGTCACACACTTCAGACACAGGGCATTGGGTATTACAATGAAGAAAGCTGTGGAAAGAAGGTGCTAGAGCCTAAGGCCAAGCAGACAGGTGGCACAGACCCCAGGCTTCCCTGAAAGAAGAGTCGCTCTTTAGAACCCTAAAACAGGAGGCAGCATCTTAAGGAACAGGAATAGGACCTGAAGTTGGCAGACATCACGAGTGCTTGCTCTGTGACCTTAAGCAGATGGATTTGACCTTCCTGGGGCTCAGTTTGCCCATTCCCAAAATGGGCTAATATTTCTCGCTTACTTCCACAGATCAGGTAAAGATAAAACAAGTAAAAGGTCACTAGAGAAAGCCATGTCTTAGCTGACACTACCAAGGGCTTGCACTGGTAGTCCTGACTCATTTCTACATCCTACTCCAGCCTCAGACACCCACTGAAAAACCACCATCCAGAGTAGTCTTGATCTGCCCCATCTTGCAGCCATGTGCAGCTATTTAAATCTAAATGTTAATTTAAAATTACATAAAATTTAAATTCAGTTCTTCACACTTTAAGTGCCCAGCACTACACATGGGCAGTAGCTACCATACTGGACAATACTGAGAGAGAAAGTTTCTATCACCATCAAAAATTCCACTGCACGCTCCAGTGCAGACCTACCCACTTTCAAGGGAGGACAGACCTGCCAACCTCTCCCCCACCACCACCCCACCCTCACCATGCACATCCTCTTCGACCTCAGTCTCTATTATTTCATATTCACCGTGAGACCATCCACCAGAACAGCCCTGACTGATGATTCAAGCACAGACCTCTCACCTTCAGGATTACCTGCTGACCACCAAGCCCCACCCGCCTGGCAACTGTTTGATCCAAATGACGGTCAGAAACAGGACACTTCACTTTGTCTTTCTTGCCAACTATTTTAGCTTATTTGCCGCGAGTACAGGGTATAATTAATATCACACAGGAGCCAGCATTGTCATTTTTCAAATCATTTCCCTGGAAATGTTCTACACCTCTTAATGGCCCTGCTAATGCTGTAGCTGTCATGTTTTGGACAGCTGCACTTTTACAAGACAAACTCTGCAGCGCCAGGAGCCTCTCTGCAGACTTTTTAGCTCAGAGGCTCAGAGGCCGTGAACGCCAGCCGTAATGGCTAAATGGAAATCTTTGATTAATTCCTTTACTTCTCGGTGCTGACTGCTTCTCAGGTGTCACCTTCCTGGAACCCACCCCCCAGCCCCCTCATCCCTCCCTGTCCTCCCCCCTTGCCCCCCGACCCCGCCTCATCTTTTCTATGCCACCTGACGGACAAGGGGATGAGGGAAACAGGCCAAAGTCACACGACTGATTGAAGCCAGGACACGCAGCCCAGAGGGGCAAAGGCCTGAATATCTGGATGGAAGCCAGACCTCCTTGCTCAATGCCATACACGGAAAAAGTAGGGTCCTCTGTGCCTATTTAATTTTATTTTTCAAAAATATGCCTATTCCTCCCTGTTAACTCTCTGCAAAATGCTCACATTTCTCTATGTACTGAGTACATATGAAAGACTGAGGGAGACAAAGGACAATGACAGGAGGGCTATATTTGAAGTGTCCCAGGAGCCATGCACAGGCCAGCAAGGATAATGAGAGCCATGCCATGTATTTACTAAGGGACATGGAACGAAGATGATTTTCAGCCAGATGGAAAAACATACCGCCCTGTTTGGGGCAGTAATAGCATCCTGCTGCTGCTTTTTACTGGTGAAAATTTTGGTTTTTTTGTTTTTCAATCATCGGTTTCAAGTCTAGGGAGATTGTTTGAGTTGGATGTCATGGTTAATTCTGCCCAGAAAACCTAACTACATGGTCCAGCACTGTCCAGGAAAGCCCTCTCTGCTGAGGCCGTCTGTCTGGAAAGGAGGTCAGGCCAGATCTGTCTTAAAAGGAAGCCAGAGCCGTGCAAGGGACACAGCTCAGGTTTTTAGGCTCGACAGTGGCGCTGATTCACTGCTCCTCTAATCCCATGTTTATTAGCGATCCGCAGCCCACGGAGAGACGAGCACACAACTTCCTTTCACGCTGCGTCTGCAAAATGCTCCAGAAAGTTGGACTCATCAGTGAAGCAGCAGGTCCCTTGGTTGAGACCAGCCAGGCCAGAAAAGTGACATGAACAGGATGCTGCTAAACATGCCCGATTCGTAAGTACGCACCGCATTCTCTTCTGCATGATTCCCTGCCATTTAAAAGACAATAAACAGCAACTTTAGGTTGCTAACAACGTGTCATTTAAGGTTTGCTGTTGCTCAACATCAAGAAAAATCAATGCCGGCTCTACAGGGGCAGCAAACCCGGAGAACTGAGCTCCATTTCAGGTCTGTTTGAACTCATTTCCTTTCTCCACGGTTGCCCCCTTGTACTCCCCCTCAGGCGTCCCCTCACAGCGGGCTGACAGCTTGACACATTGACAGCTCGCACTGAATGACAACTGATTTGTACAAATTTCAAGCCTTATAAATCTACCTGTCACAACAACAACATAAAAGCGCCCAGGCCCAGCAGGTAATTCAGAAAAAGCTTCCCTTGACAGCACTTTCTGAAAAGCAATGGCATGCCTCCTGCCAAAAATTCCAACTATCATCCTTGTATAACTTTGAATAAAAATCCAGGGCCCATTTTCTTGCCAACAGGCTACCAATCGTCTTATTTAAAGATTAAAAAGAGTGAACGGGGGAGAGGTGGGGAGGAAAAAACAGCCACACAATTTCATTTTATACTGATATGAAAGTACACCGCCTGCTATGCCAGGATTCCCACACCGTTTTTCTCTCCGGTGCTCAGAAGGAGTAAATGAGTGAGGGTTTTTTTATGGTATTTAAACAATATCCCAGATTGCAGGGGCTCTGCCTCCCAGGCTCCTCCCCACTCACCTGGGGCCGGTCCCGCTTGCTGCCAGAGCAAGGCAGTTTGACAGACGAGGGGCTGGGAGGCCAAGGTCCAAGGCCACCCCACGGTTTCTCCAAGACAAAAGCCCTTCAGGGTCCATCACCCCACCTCCCTTGACCACTTTTCTTACTAAAGCATTCAAACTATGTCAAGGTAAACCTTTACCAAAACACTTCAGGGATCAACAGCCTAACACATTATTTCATCACGGAATCTTTGTTACAAAATAAGAACTAGAGTGGAATATTTAGGCTTGGTTTTTAGGTGTGGTTTTATAGTTATGTTAACACTGAAGAAAAAAAAATCTAGCAAAATATGGTATTTAAGAGAGAGGGAGAGACTCTTAGTACATGGGCACTTGAACAGCAAAGAGCAGTTGACAAAAAATTTCCCTTTATCTCTACGATTCAAGCCCTTTCAATTCCAGCTCTTTCCAACAGAGAAAGGTGGGGTTGAATGAGCAGCTCAAGTAATTCTCATGTACCTCATTTGCTCTTGTAGAATCTCTCAGCAGACTCACAGATGGAAAAATGAACTTAATCCTTCCTCTGAAGGTTTGCTGTAAGTGCATATGGAATGGGGACACCAAGGAGACTCTGAGGAAGGAGACATGGGCCCAAGAATGAGGGCAAATAAGGAGGCATCCAATTGGCCAGATGCTGAAGCAACAATGGTACCAGGAAAGCATCCTGTCACAGAGAAAGTCACCTCCTCTCTCCTCTCTTCAGCAGGGCAGTCAAATCTGACAACGAAGAACCCAGATGCTGGGGGTGGGCGGACACTTCAGTTTCAAATCCTGGTTATTCCACTCATGAGTCATGTAACTCTGGGAAAATGATATTTACACTCTCTGTGCTTCAGTTTCACCATCTGTACAATAGGGATCATAATCAGATCTCAGAGAGTATGAGGATTAAATACCTATTAAAAGTCTAGTTAAATGGAAACCCACTCCAGTATTCTTGCCTGGAGAATCCCATGAATGGAGGAGCTTGGTGGGCTACAGTCCACTGGTCACAAAGAGTTGGACACGACTGAGCGACTTCACTTTCACTTTCATAGTAAACAGTAAACAGTATCTGCTCATTTACTAATAGATATGCAGATATATATACATATGTATATTTAAAACATTAATAGTGTTATACAGGGAAAAAAAGACTATTATTAGTATTATTAGTACTCTCTCTGAGATTCCAGACATAATTACTTTTCTTCCATGGAGTATAAGCTTCCAATGCAATTACAAAAAAATATATATATATAGGGAATCATCCCTGAAAATGTTTTAACTCATTTGGTTGTAATGTATAGATAAGACATCAGTGTAGCTGGGCTGGATTTATTTTCTGCCCTTTTATAAATTCTTTATCTACTCTTTTCAACTTGCTTCTTCATCAGCTCATGACTAATAAAACCATCAAGTGTGGTTGGAAAAAATATTTATTAATTTAGAAGCACATAATTTACACTGTCTTAACACCATTTATCACTCAGAAGCACTTCAAATATGTGGATTAAATGAAGAGAAAATTGATACATGTACGATATACACATAAATATGTAAACACAGATAAATATGTAAGTAGAAAGAGAATACTATGGCCCCCAAATATAGTTCATGTCAATATTAGCTGGTTAGTCTTGAGATTGAGATTAGAGAATAGAGTAAGACTATTATTTGCTCTAAAACTCACTGTCAATATCAGCTGAACCTTAAAATATAACAGATTAGGATTATCCAAATTATATAAATTAATATCCACTTTGTAACATTCTTATCCTAATTTGGTTAACGTCAAGACTGACATGAGTCAACTGAACTTGGGATGCCAAAAGGGAACAAAAATTAGCAAATCTATTATTTTGTAATTATTTGTACAACCAAAAGCAAGTGTTTTCATTATGAGCTATTAGTGGCCATTAGTAAATAAAACATGGTTTGAATTTCACAAGCACGTTTGATTCTCAAAAGATTTGTATTTCAAGTGAAGTCGCTCAGTCATGTCTAACTCTTTGCGACCCCATGGACTGTAGCCTACCAGGCTCCTCTGTCCATGGGATTTTCCAGGCAATAGTACTGGAGTGGATTGCCATTTTCTTCCCCAGGGGACCTTCCTGACCCAGGGATCGAACCCAGGTCTCCTGCATTGTAGACAGATGCTTTACCATCTGAGCCACCAGGGAAGTCCATTTCACACTAAGAAAACCCCAAATCAAATGCAATTTTCATGTCATAAAATAACTGATGTCATAAACCAAAACAATTACACATCAAATCTTTATGAGACAGAAAAAAAATGAGCAGTCTATAAAACTGATACCACAATGATAACTTATATGAACTAAACTAGCCTTATTTTTCATCTCTCATCAATTATAAAGTGAACATATAAGAATAGGTGAGGCATAAATACAAAAAAAGCAAACTATGTCAGCTCAAGTTCATCTTTAAGCCACTATCCACCCAGAGTAAGTAAATTAGATTTTCTTATGTTAACCCTTCTCCTCTCAATGGCACATATTTGGCCTAACAAAATGATAAATAAGATTTTGCTCACTATTGTCTTCCTGACATCAATCACTGAGAGTTAACAAACACTGTCTCACATATGCTGGGATCCCCCCTACTATGGCAAATTAAGTAACAAATTATTCAACGGAGCACTGCAGGGCTGACAAAGCACAACTGAGCGCAGAGCTGGTCAGTTAAGTCTCACACCAGCCCACTGAGAGTTTGCTTAGAGAAAAATAGGAAACTTTAGATGCAAAACACATGATGTCTTATGTGCATTTTACATTCCTATTTGTATATGTGTTGTAGCTGCTTGTTTGCCCAAAAAAGAGAGCGAAGCTTTCAAACCTGTTGGTCTTTGGTGCCTACAAAGTTTTGCTTTTTGTTTTTGCCTCAGAGACTGCTCAAAGAGCTGCCTATTTCTCCATCTCACCAAGGGCCAAACCTGGCAACTCAGAATGTCATCTACCTGTCAGCCATTGGGGCACAGAAGCTAATAGGCTTTAAGACACAAAGTGGCACTTCTTCAGGACTTGGGAAAAAGCACCAACTACCATTCAGGAAGAAAATCCCTAGGTCTCTGAGCAGCTTCCCTGTACCCCAGAGCTGGGCACTCTGCTTCAAGATGACCATTCCCTACCACCCGCCGCCCCCCGCTCCAGCCCTTATTCACAGCCCTTCTAAATGCATGAGTCCATCAACAGGCACGTCCATCGTGACCAAAGGCAAAGTTTGCAATCCTTCAACAACACCATTCTGAGAAGAGCAGCTAAGTTTCTACTCCTTTACATGGATCTCTGTCTACATTTGCTGGGACAAAAGGACCAACTTCACCCAATTTTTCCCACAGAACCACCACTCACAAAGACAACCTCCTGCCACCTGACATGTACTCAGCACCCATCATGAATCACCACGGCCTCCTCAGCCTCCCTCTCAGAAAAGCCAAGTGCCTAGACAAAAGCTACTTAACCAGGTGCCACCCATGCAGCAAGCTGAAGGCCACCAGGAATCAATCCAGGTGTGGCTTGTCTGGCGCCCCCTAGGGGCAAGACGGGAAAGCTGGCCGGGAAGTATAACCGAGAGAGGACCCACCCAGCCTCTGGCTTGAACTTCCAAGGAATCAGTAAATTTTTACCACTTAAGACAAGCCATGTTATTTGTAACTGTCAGAGGAAGGAAAATCTGTAATTGTTAAGGGGGATGAAGGCTGTGCAAATTCTTCCCTTTGCAAAGTGAACAGTCAATCACTTTTATAAGGACAGCAACAACTGAAACTATCCATTCGTATACTTTCCTTTAGTCAACAATATTACCTTTAGTAATCTGGGGAATGTGCATCCATAAATTACAGCAAGTGTTATTGCATTGCTGAATAAACAGCAACATTTCCATCAGCAGCAGCAGTGGCAGCCCCACAAAGGTATAACAAACAGACTCAATCATTTTCTTGTCAAGCTTTGCAATGACTGCAGAGTTTACTGCTGGAGATAATGTTGCTTTCCTCAGCATTGTGAGCCAAACTGCAAACTGCTTATTAAAACAAAACCTCTTTTTCGGAGCAGCATGAGTTGGATAATCACTTATTGCACTCAAGAAAAAACAGGTTTGGTGCCCAGAGGAGGTTAGCAATCAGGCATATGTGTTAACATTTGGTTGGTAAAAACTGGTTAAGAAATAAATTATCCGACACTGGGGTCGGGGGAGGGAAGAAGTTAACTTATTAGCATCACTGGCCCAGACTGACTCTTCTCCTTATGATGTCATTCAGTTTTTTGACAATGTGGTTCCAAGTACTGAGCCTGGTGGAAGTTTGGGGGTGGGATGAGGGGGGTTCCAGCGGGGAGGGGGACGGGTAAAGGAGATGGTCATGGAGGAAAACTAGAAAGAAAGGCAACTTGCTCGTCTTCACGGGAAGGCATCTCTGGAAGAGACTGTATCCTAGAGGCAGGGGATAAGACTGGAGCAAGGAACAGGAAGGAAACAAGTAAACTTTAAGCACTAGGCATTCGTGACTAAACCGTTTCAGAAGACAGCACCTATTATTACTCTCCGAAGAAATCGCTTGACATAACTAAGCCAGAGATAGTGCTGAAAAACCATCCTCAGTTTTCCCCACTTAAAATAGACTGACAGCCATTTTCCTGAGCCTACGGAACAGGGATGCAGAGGCGCAGCCTGGGAGGCCTGCCATGTCAGGGCGCCACTCTGCCGGGAAAACCATCATACTCGACTATGGGAAAGCTGACCCAATACTGTTTTGGTGTTTTTTGTGTTGTTTTTTTTTCCTTTTCATGCCCAAAGACAAATTAATATCAAAGCAGGCAGACCCTCTCCCTCAGCCGTCCCCTCCCCTGTCTCGATGCTGCCGATAGCCTTGTGGCCCCAGATGTCCACCATGCAGGAGGGCAGCCTATAGGCTGGGTGTCCCTATCAGAGCAGGAAATGAGACTGTGAAGACTTCATTATAACTTTGGGCTACATCCGAGGTTTGACTGCTATCACTGCTCTAAAATGAGAATGAGTACGAAACAAAGAGAAAAAAAGAGCACCAATGCAGAGTGGAAAGGCAGCTCTAGGAACCGTCATTCAGATTCAACAACAGAAGGTAGGCGAATGCAGGTCAGGACTGTGCCCCCAGCACCCCTCACTCCTGGAAGGGCTGGCAAACCCCTGGTTCCCACCCCTGCCACGCAACACTTTAAACCTGAACAAGGGCCATTCCTCACACCTAGCTGGGTCCTCTTCGCCACCAGAGAATCAGAAACCATGCTTTCCCTCTGCCTGAAAAGTTTTTCCTCCCGTTGCTTAGTTCAGTTTTCCCCTCAGTAGGCAATTCCTCAGAAAAAGGCCTTTCCTGACCACACAACCTCAACTAGCCCCCTGCCCCCTCCTCAACCCCACCATCCTCCCTGTTTTTCTTTTGACTTCTTTGGATCACTACTTCTACCTGAGATGATCACTTAAGAATTTATTAATATGTTTATTACCTGTCCCATCCATAAGGTAAACTCCATAAAGGATTTCATTTTATTCAAAACATTAGCCCCAGCACCTGGAATACAGTGCCCAACATGTGGATGCTCAACAAGTATTTGATAAATTACTTAAAAATTATTCTATGGAAGTATAGAAAACACCCCCATGGACATAAATCAGAGACCTCTCAGACTCAAATAGTGGTTTCTGAGCACAGATTATGGGTCTGGAGATTGTGAAAAGGACTGTGGAGAATCTAAAAATAAAAACAAACAAAAGAAAGAAGAAATCTTTATTCTCACATCCTTAAGAATGTACAGAAATAAGTTACTGCTCATGAATTGAGCATGAACCATAGATAGTTGGTATTCTTTGTTTAAAGTACAAAGATAAAGGGCACTGCCCATGATCTAAATAAAAAGAAGCTCAATAAGGAGTTTAAAAAAACTTGGACCCAAGACCAGATTTAATTGGGGCCTATCAATCATCAGGGTACATCTGGTCTCCAGTATATGAGGATAAAAAGGCTTATCCCATTTCTTTTTAAATGTTATTTTTAATATGTAGTTATTGGCACAAAGAAATAGGAAATGAAAATAGCATATCTCCAACACTCATGTACCCACCCAACTTTATCAATGCTTAACATGTTGAGCCATACTTGGATAAGATTTTTTTTTTAAGAAAGAAAATACTATAAGAAGAAATGATTGCCCACCTATTTTATCACGAGGATCAAGTACAGCTCAAGTCTTAAAAATATTTAAGTCACTATTAAATGACACAGATTATAATAGTTAACAGCTTCCAACTGTCAACAGTTCTCACCTCTCTTCTTCTGCTGGCATTTTAATTCTCTCCTTACTCCTCTTCCACATCCATCATCATTGTTTCTTTCTGTTCATTTCTCCTGATCCCCTGCCTTATTCTCCATTGTGTCAAATCATGTCATACAACAAGATGCGTTCCAAATTTTTTAAAAAACATATTTTTAAAAAGGAAACCATGAAAGTACTAGAAGAAAACCAAGGAGTGGAGAAGTCCTTTCTAGTATAACTAAAAATAAAAAAAAAAAAACCATAAAATAAAAGACGATATAAAGCAACAATTCTGTGTGACAAAACAGAAAATAAAGCAAATAAAAAGCCACCAACAGCGAATCAGAAGGCAACTGAAAAATGTGGGCGGGGTTGGGGGGGGGAGCCTGTATCTCTACCAAAAAAAAAAAAGACTAATTACATACATGGACATGGATAGACACAATTACACAAAAACACATACAGAGCCACAAAAATAATCATTAAAAAGGCAAAAATCCAATAGTAAAATGGACAAAGGATACAAACTCACAGTTCACAGAAAATAAAAATGAGTCGCAAATATGTAATAGGATGTTTAACCTCATTCATAATAAAAGAAAGACAAATCAAAACCCTGAGAAATCTTTCTCTAACCTACCAGATTACCAAGAATACAAAAGTTTAATAACACTCTCTGTTGGTGAGGCTGTGGGAAAACAGGCATACACCTAACGCTGCTGGTGAGGATTTAAATTAACTCCTAAGTAATGCAATTTGGCAATGTCTATCAAAATTACAAACACAAATGGCCTGTAACCTGGGTATTTATTCTATATATAGCCTAGCAAACTTTCAAAAATGACAGTCTAAGGTCACTGATTGTAGTTTGTAATACTGAAAGGAAGCTAACAAGAACACTGTCTATCAGTAGCAGACTGAATAAACAAATTATTATGAATTCATCCAGTGAAACACTATACATCTTTGAAAAGTTCATGAGAAAGCTCTCTGTACTGATATGGAAGGATTTTACTGTTAAGTGAAAAAAAGGGGCAGGACAAAATAATATGAATAGCACACTATCTTTTGTATAAGTGAAAAACAAATAATGTGTATTTCTTTTTGCTTGTATGAACAAAATTTTTAAAACTCTGAAAAAAAAGTAAAAAGGAACCAAAAATAGTTACCCTTGGGGGTTACAGTGGGAACCTGGAAAGGTAAAGAATAGAAAGGAAGGAAAACTATTCATAATTTTCCTATCATATGGGGAATTATCTCCTTAGGAATTGAAACTGATAAAAAAAATAAACTTCTACTCACTGAGTGTTAAGAGTATTTTAAAAGTCAAAAAACACGTCTTGGCTAGAGCTGTAAGTAAATAGGAAAATGAAGACCCTGAGAGGGGAGGAACTCACAGGACTGGTCAAGTGTCAAGGAATGTGGAAGTTCTAAGCGTTTTGGCCTTGAGTTGACCAACAGGTTACATAGCACACACAACTCAGCATACTCTTGACGAGACGACCGCAGCTCAAGTTGGTCCATTTTCTTTCTCTAGCCATGCCTTCATTTTCTACACATCACTGGCCACACACTTTCCAGATCCTCTCTCTCCCTGCCTCATCCCCAGGCCCTCCCTGTGATGTCTCATTCACCTTTCTCTTCCCTCCTCCAGCACTCTGGTCTGCCTCGAGACAAACCCTCTCTCTCTGCACACCTCCAATACCCCACAACTCATTCTCGAAACCATTCTAACTTCCATCTCTGATCTGGCTGAATTCACAGCAAGTGACTGGATCAGTAACCTGGTGCTCCCTTGAGGTATCAGTAAGTTAAAGAAGATCAAAGGAAAACCATTTCACTAAGAAAATAGAAGACTACTCCACTATTGTCCTTTATCCATTCAGTTACACAGAAAGAGGCCTTGAGACAAAATTTGAGACTGCACAAGAGGCAGCTAGCATGCACTGCCTCCTGTAAGGATACTGGCTCAGCCCTCTGCTCCTGTGAAGGAGAGTAACTAAAGGAACAAATTTGCTCCCAACCTTGGGACCAGGGATAGACGGGAGCCAGCAACTTATTATGTTAGGTTGGGACCATCTATATTCCCAGCCTGTCACATCGTCTTTGAAGCCCAATTCTGTCATTCAAACTTAATGACTCTATAGATTCCTTCCTACCTCAAGCCACCTAAGACTTGACCACCTAAGTCACCAACTGCCTTAGTCATGGCAACCCTCACAGAACTGCAGGCAGAGGACTGTGGCAAACCTTTAGAGACAGCAAAGAAATGCCTCTTCATCCATTCACTTTATAGCACAGAGCATTTTAAATACAGTTTGGTAAATATATGCATGTATGTAACAGAGAGGTTAGCAAAATGCTGTTAAATGTGTGGGTTTAAATACTTCAATTAAAAGATAATGCATTATCTCAGTATATTATTTGTCTTAAGGGGCCTCTAAAATGCTCAATGGGTTCCCTTAAACAGAAAAAGAACCCACAAGCCTGGATATCATATGTTGAACATGCTTTGCAAACCACTACCAAAAGCTACTTCTGAATGTAAAATTCTGTTTACCCTATATGCATGCCACCAAGTGAACAAGTGAACAAGATTTTATTAGAGGTGAAAAATATTATTAACAAGTATGTGACGCACTGGAACTTTCAGACACTGTTGCCAGAAATGTAAGTTGGCACAACGAAACTATGGAAAACTGTTGAGCAGTTTACACTAATCCTGAACAACACATAACTCTGTGACCCAGAATTTCTACCCCTTGGTATGTATCCAACAGCAATCGGTATGTACATTCACCAAAAGATGGATAAGACTGTTCAGAGCAGCACAATTCGTACTAACCAGAAACTATTGGAAAACAACCCAGATATCCATCAACAGTAGAACAGCTTTTAAAAACCTGGCCTATCTATGCAACGGAATACTATATAGCAATGAGAATGCATGAACCCCTGCACATCAATGTGCACGAATCTCACAGAAACAAAGGGGGACATATGAAACCAAAACTGGAAGAAGACAATACTACAGGATTCCATTTACATAAAGGTTTAAAATAGGCAAAACTAAGCTCTGCTGTTAGAGGACAGGACAGCAATCAGTCACCCCTGGTGGGAGAAGGGGAACAAGTGGTGCCTGGGGCAGACCCTTGGGGAGCTCCTGGTTCAGGATGCCAACAGTATTCTGTATCCTGGTCTGAGCACTGATTATACTGACGTGTTCACTTTGTGATAATTAATCTGAGCACTTAGGATTTGTTCACTTTTTTTCATGTACATTATATATCACCAAAACATTTATTTTAAAATATCTAGAAAAAAAATTTCCTGCAATTACTCTTCAAAGCGTCAGGTACCTGAACTGCTGCCCTGAAGTCATAGGGACCCTTAATTCCTATCATTAGCTCCTGACATGTCCAAATGATTCTTTGGCTACTTGTTAATAACGGAATCAAAATGCACTAATCTCATTATCGCTTGTCAGCGGGCACTGTCAGGACACTGTTGGCCATTAGTCGCCTGCTGCTGCTTTCAGTCAGAGACTGGTAAAGCACCCAAAAGGAGACAAAAATGTTGCCAGTTTAGTTTTTCTCTTGTTGCACTCACCTTTCACCAACCTCATGCTGAATGCTTCACATCCCGGACCACAGGCTGCCTTCTCCAAGAGACCATTCCAGACCCCTCCATACTCAGTCACGTCTGACTCTTTGCAACGCCATGGACTGTAGCCCACCAGGCTCCTCTGTCCGTGGGATCTTCCCAACCCAGGGATCAAACCCGTGTCTCTTGCGTCTCCTGCACTGGCAGGCAGATTCTTTATCACTAGTGTCACCTAGGAAGCCCTTAGACCCCTCTAATGGTGGCTTAGTCACCAAGCCGTGTCCCAACTCTTGGGACCCCATGGACTGTAGCCCACCAGGCTTCTCTGTCCATGGGATTTCCCAGGCCAGAATATTGAAGTGGGTAGCCATTTCCTCCTCCAGGTGATAAACCCCTCTAGCAAACACCAAGCTCCCTTTCTCTCAACATAATGCCTGCCTTTTTTCATTCCCTGATAGCTCAGTTGGTAAACAATCTGCCTGCAACAGAGGAGACCCTGGTTTGATTCCTGGGTCGGGAAGATCCCCTGGGGAAGAGACAGGCTACCCACTCCAGTATTCTGGCCTGGAGAATTCCAAGGACTATATAGTCCATGGGGTTGCAAAGAGTTGGACACGACTGAGCAACTTTCACTTCACATCACTTCACCTATCTAAACATTAACAAACAACCACTGTGTGCCCAGCTCTGTGCTCAAGATACAACATTGAGTAGACCATGATTCTTTTCCTTTAGGTGCTCACAGCACTGTATGGAAAAGAGACACAAAAACAGAACTATGATAGACACATAAGCACAGAATAGTAGGAGCATTGGAGAGCAACATGTAAGCCAAGTTGGGGCGGGGGGGCGGGGAGGAGATGATTCTTAGAGGAGATTTCTTAGAGGACATAAAATATGCCTTGAAGGATGGAAGTTGGTCAGTGAAATGAAGAGGAAGGCAGCTCCCAGCAGAGGAAATCTCATGAGCAAAAAAACCTCTGGTGTAGAGATGTGGGTGCTAGTAGGTGGATAACTACAAGAGGAAAATCTGAGCAAGGACAGATGAGGGCAGGCAGAGAGAAGATCATGAAGGTCTTTGCAAACCATGTGAAATGGATGAGACTTCACACCAGAGAGGCAGAATATTCTGTCACTGTGGGTGGTGAGCAAGGGAATGGCAGAGTCAAGTTTGTCACCAAGGAACTGTGTGAGAAATGAAATTGGAGATAAAGAGGCTGGGAGATATCACCATAGACCTGTTTGAACCAGACCACTTGGAGCAGGGTTGAAGAGGAGAAAAAAAAATCAATGTCTAGGTGGTAAAATCAGAACTGAGGAACTGATCCATGGTAAGAGGGTAGGGAAGGAGAAAGGGAAGTTGTTGAGAACTGACAGATAGCTGACAACAAGTGAAAAATGTACAAGAGGAAGAGAAGGGTGGGGTAGATGGCAGGGAACACAGATGCCCTGAGGTTGACCCTGAGGTCAACACAGGAGGCATTACAGATGAAGTGCCTGTAGGGACTTCAGGAAGTATGTTCAGCGGGAGAGCTGAAAGCCTGAGAATGGCAGCAAGGAGTCTGGGCTAAAGGTAGAAATAAATTTGTCAGCACACACAAGAAACCCTAGAGCACACGAAATCACAGCATGCACACGGTGAGCACATAGCGAGCTGAACACTCAGGAAAACCAACTTTAAAGAAGAAGTGGAGGAAGAAAGTCTGTAAAGAGGACAGAAACAGGATGGGCAGAGTTCCTCAACAATCAGGACACTGAGAAGTCATCGATGCCAAGGCAGTGGAAAGGTTTAAAACATGTGTAACGGATCAATACTCCAAAATGTAGCAGCCAGATTTCCAGGATGAATAGACCGAAACAGTTTCACTGAATTCGGCAATTAACATACCATCAACGACTTTCGTCAGTAATTTCAGACTTTAGTGCACTTCCAGCACCACAGCAGACCAAGCTAAAATAAATCCACATCGCAATATTTGTCAAGAAATCAGGATGCCTGCTCTTTGAGGCCCTCAAAGGGACAGGACATGTTGCTTTCAGCTGACACGAGATGGGAAACTAAGAGTTATAAACAAATCTACACATCTAAGTACGGTCCAATATATAAAAAGGGGACAAAAGAAACTATCTACCAGCCCATAAAATAAGGAGGCATGTTGTTTCTCCGGGCTTGAGGCAAAAAAAGAGAGGCCTCTGGCAAGAAACTAAAACTCCAAGCCTGTACTAGTCCTGTCTGTAGAGTAATGGTATTTTAAATCCAAGCTGAAAAATAATATAAAACTGGTGTTAGACTTATGAGAGCTCTGTTTTTCAAAAATAATAATCCTTCCATACTCCACAACCCAAGAGACAACTCTTGACAAATATAAGCTTCCAGTTAAAAATAAATTCTGTAACACACAAGGAAACAAATAACTATGAGGGAGAACCAACCAATCACAAAAAAGGAGAATAAAGGTTATAGAAAAATCCAAAAGATCATAAAACAAGATTTTTAAAGTTATAGAAACCATTATGAGGTAAGATGACATTATGGGGGAAGTTTTGGGAAAAATAGAATATAAAAAAATACACTTATTAAAACTTTAAATGTGATGAATAGACTAAACAGAATATCAGATACAACTATAAAGAAAATTGATTAAGACATAGGGTAAATCTGAAAAAAAAATTCCTGAACTTAGAGAGAAATAAAAAGATGGTATACCTGGATTTGCAGCAACAAGATGAACCTAGAGCTATCATACTAACTGAAGAAAGTCAGACAAAGAAAAATAGGTATCATACGATATCATTTATATGTGGAATATTAAAAATATGATAAAAATGAATTATTTATACAACAGAAACCCTCACACAGAAAACAAAGTTATGGTTACCAAAGGGGAAAGGGGAGAAGAGATAAATTAGGAATTTGGTATTAACAGGTACGTACTACTATACATAAAATAGAACAAGGACCTACTGTATGGTAGAGGGAACTATACCCAATATCTTATAATAATCTATAAAGGAAAATAATCCAGAAAATAATATATGCATATGTGTAACTGAATCACTTTACTATACACCTGAAACACTGTAAATCAACTACACTTCAATTAAAAAAAAAAAAAGATGGCCTAGTTGTAAAAAAGATATGCCAAAGAAGAAAGCATAAGATCCATGATATATACTCTTAACAGGAGTTCCAGAAGAAAACAGAGAAAGTAGAAAAGGCAATGATCAAAAAGAACTGCCAAGGATTTTCTAAAAGGGTAAAAAAAAAAAAAACACATGAATTCTTAGACTGAATAAGATCACTGGGTCCTAAGAATTTTAAACAGATCCATGGATGGATATACAGTATTACAATGAAAAATCTGAAAGTAAGGGGAAAAAATATTTATAAGCCCAAGAAGAGAAAAAATATTATCCCCAAAGGAATGAAAGACTTAGAGCCAACTTCTCATCAGTAACAGTAAATTCCAGAAGACAATAAAAACTTTAGCAGTCTGCTTGGGCAGCCATAACAAAATACTACAAACTGAGGTGGCTTAAGCAGCAGATATTTGTTTTCTCGCAGATCAGGAGGCTGGGAGTCCATGACCAAGGTGCTGAGTTTGGTTTCCAGTGAGAACTCTACTCAGCTTCTAGACAGCTGCCTTCTCACTGTGTCCACATGTGGCTTGTCTTCTAGACACACTCAGAGAGAGAGATATCTGGTGTCTCTTCTTCTTACTAGGACAACCAATCCTATTTGATTAGGGCCTCACCCTTATAATCTCATTTAACCTTAAATTCCTCCCTAAAGGCCCTATCTCCTAACATAGTCACACTAGTGGTAAGGAATTCAATGTATCAATGTGGGTGGCTGGAGACACAACTCAGTCTATAACAGAACATCTTCAAAGTGTTCAGAGAAAAGTAACCGGAATTCTATACCCAGATGAACTATACTTACCCTTCAGAAATAAGGCCTAAATACATTTTCAGACAAAGTGAGAAAATTCCTGTATCTAAACCATTACTGAAAGACCTACTAGAGACTTCTCTGGTGGTCCAAGGGCTAAGACTCCACACTCCCAAAGCAGGGGGCCAGGTTTGATCCCTGGTCAGGGAATTAGATCCCACATGCTGCAACTAGAAGATCCAAGATTTCATGTGCTGCAATAAGACTTGGCACAAATAGTGAATAAATAAGTATTAAAAAATCTACTAAACTAACTATGTACTTGGCAATACACTAACTGAAACTAAAAGGAAAGAATGCATGGAAGCAGTGATCAATCAGTTAATTGATAAAATATTCATTCAACAAATACCCACTAAGAATTCTATGCTATATGCCGGGCATGGTTCCATTTGTGGGGATTCTACAATGAATTAAAATCCCTGGTTTATTACATGTAATCTGGTAAATGGTGATAAATGCGCTGAAGGGAAATAGAACAGGAAAGAAGACAGGGAGGAATATTCAGTTCAGTCCAGTCACTCAGTCATGCCTGACTCTTTGCAACCCCATGGACTGCAGCACACCAGGCTTCCCAGTCCATCACCAACTCCCGGAGCTCGCTCAAACTCATGTCCATCTAGTCAGTGATGCCATCCAACCATCTCATCCTCTGTCGTCCTCTTCTCCTCCTGCCCTCAGTCTTGCTCAGCGTCAGGGTCTTTTCCAAGGAGTCAGTTCTTTGCATCAGGTGGCCAAAGTATTGGAGTTTCAGCTTTAGTGTCAATCCTTCCAATGACTATTCAGGACTGATTTCCTTTAGGATTGACTGGTTGGATCTCTTTGCAGTCCAAGGAACTCTCAAGAGTCTTCTCCAACACCACAGTTCAAAAGCATCAATTCTTTGGTGCTCAGCTTTCTTTATAGTCCAACTCCCACATCCCATGACTTGGAAAAACCACAGCTTTGACCAGACAGACCTTTGTTGGCAAACTAATATCTGTTTTTTAATATGCTGTCTAGGTTGGTCATAGCTTTTCTTCCATTAGAGGTTTTATATTGTTAATTTGAAACATGCATTGAGTATTTGAAAGTAATAATAGAAGTGAATTGAGGTTTTAAAAGAAAAAAAAAAGGAACTCTAATTTGAAGACAAAGCCAACAAGGACCATTTGGAAGAGATTCGTTTAAAGAGGTTCTGAGATCAGGGCTGGGGAGTCAAGTTTCAAGGCTCTTTCCCTATTTCCCCTTGCCACCTCCAGTGTGTGGGCTTGTCCTCCAACTGTCGGACCCCAGAGAGATACAGTGACTGGATTTACAAGAGTTCTCATGTAGACTCATTAGAAATTAGTGGAAACAGCAGAACCATCTCTTACTTGTATCTCTTCTTGAGAGTAAAGAAACCTTTCCCTGATGTCTCTTGGCACACGGTCCCTTGGGTTCATTGGTCCAAACAGCTTCACAAGCCCACGCCTATCACAGGAAGGGGAAGAGGATCCCAATACCAGTCTTAGAACAATCCAGATTAAACTCCTGTAGCCAGGTATAGGTAACACAGAGAAAGGGGCACACACAGGCAAAATTCAAGCTATTCAGTCAAGGAAGAAAGCAATGCTGACCACAAACAGCCTCTGTTCACCTATCATCTGCTTCAAAACTCACAATAGTGGTGACTACGTGACACCATCATCACACCCCCACAAAACAGCACACCATCACCCTGGAAATGTGAAAAGGCAACTTTACAGTCAACTAATTTTTTCTACAAGTCCAGTCGCTTTGCTGTTGTTCCTGTTTCATCAATAAGTCAAGTCTGACTCTTTGCAACCCCGTGGACTGCAACAGAGCAGGCTTCTCTGTCCTTCACAATCTCCCAAAGTTTGCTTAAATTCACGTTCACTGAGGCAGCGGTGCTATCTAACCATCTTATCCTAGGCCACCCTCTTCTCCTTTTGCCTTCAATCTTTCTCAGAATCAGGGTCTTTTCCAAGGAGTCACCTCTCCACATCACGTGGCCAAAGTACTGGAGCTTCAGCTTCAGTCCTTCCAATGAATATTCAGGATTGATTTCCTTTGGGATTGACTGGTTTGATCTCTTTGCAGTCCAAGGGACTCTCAAGAGTCTTCTCCAGGACCACAATTCAAATCTTTGGTTCTCACCCTTCTTTACAGTCCAGCTCTCACATCTGAACATGATTACTGGAAAAACCATAGCTTTGACTATACAGATCTTTGTCAGCAAAGTGATGTCTCTGCTTTTTAATATGCTGTCTTGGTTTATCATGGAGCTTCTCTGGTGGGCTCAGATGGTAAAGAATCTGCCAGCAATGTGGGAGACCCTGGATCAATCCCTGGGTCAGGAAGATCCCCTGGAGAAGGAAATGGCAACCCACTCCAGTATTCTTGCCTGGAGAATCCCATGGACAGAGAAGTCTGGCAGGCTACAGTCCACGGGGTCACAAAGAATTGGATACGACTGAGTGACTAACCCTTTCATTTTCAGGTTTGTCATAGCCTTTCTTCCAATGAGTAAGTGTCTTTTAATTTCATGGCTGCAGTCACTATCTGCAGTGATTTTGGAGCCCAAGAAAATAAAATCTGTCACTGTTTCCACTTTTTTTCCCCATATATTTGCCATTAAGTGATGGGACCAGATGCCATAACTTCAGTTTGTTGAATGTTGAGTTTTAAGCCAGCTTTTTCTATCTCGTCTTTCACCATCATCAAGAGGCTCTTTAGTTTCTCTTCACTTTATGCCATTAGAGTGGTATCATCTGCAAATGTGAAGTTCTGGACTTTTCTCCTGGCAATCTTGATTCCAGCTTATGATTCATCCAGCCCAGCACTTCACATGATGTACTCTGCAGATAACTTAAATAAACAGGGTGACAATATACAGCTTTGTTGTACTCCTTTCCCAATTTTGGACAGCTGCTTTAACAAAGCCCGTAACACCTGCCCATGAGCCAACACGCATGTTAACCAATCATCATCCCTGTTGTGCTAATTCACCAACCAACCAAACTATAAGGACAATAGGACCATTCCCAAGTTCCTGAAAATGGCTGATCAGAACACTTCCCACGCAGAAGCCCAAACCAGTCAATCTATGCAGATACTTTTCAAGCTTCCCAGATGTCCCTATAACAATTCTCTCTCTTCAGGTGATACTGCCACTTCCAGATTACCAGAAATAATCAAATAAATGTGCTTTTTCACTGAAAGCCATTTCCAAATTATTTCAACATTATCAGGTTGAAGGGAGGTTATGGCAATGACTGGCTAAAGTGGATTAAATGCTTTCATTTATCTGAGAAATTGAAGTTATAATAAAATGTTAGAGCCAAAAAAGACTTCCCAGAGACTATTTAATATGACATCCACAATTTATAGATGAGACTGTGCAAGCCAGTAGCACCATTTTTACATAAGAGCATCTTCGTTATCATGCTGTCCCAGGCACAAGACCGTATCCATTCATTCAGTAGTTCTCAACCTCTGTGGCAAATCACAGACCCAAGTTTTGCATCTAATTTCAGGTTGTTCCTGGGCTCTTCGAAACCCACCTAGGGATCCTAAGATTAAAAGTCCCTCCATTAGACACAGCTAACATCCCCAATTCAGATAAATACATTGAGGTTACGATTTCCTCTATTGTTATTTGGATGTAGAAAATCATATTATACTAGTTTCCTTTCCTAACCCCTCCTCAATCTTATTATTTCTTACCGAGCTACTATAAACTCAAGAAATTCTATCTATAGCATTACTCCAAGAAACAGAAATAGTAATCCCATAATGTGGGATGATTAAGGGGAAACCTCTATCCATTTTCCAATCTACCACTATATTCCCAAGTCTAGCACAACTTCTATCAAAAGATAAGCCATCAGTAAAGGTATTTAAGTTCCTTGATCAGTATAACCCTTTAATCTTTTAAGATAATTTACAAAACTATCATCTCAAATCCCTTACTGTCTAGGAAGGATTGGTCTATTGTTCCCATTTTATACATGAGGAAATACAACTCAGTGACCCGCCTAAGGTCATATGGGTAAGTAAGAGTAAAATTGTGGTGTTACCTGGGTTTCTTTGTTGGCGTTCCACTGACACAGAACAGCACTTTTTCAACTAGAAATAGCCCTACAAACTATTGTTACTATACTGTGCTCCTCTGTTGGTGGGAATGCAAATTGATACAGCCTCTATGGAGAACCGTATGGAGATTCCTTATAAAAGTAGAAATAAAACTAACATATGACCCAACAATCCCATTACTGGGCATATGCCCTAAGAAATCCATAATTGAAAAACATACATGTACCCCAATGTTTATAGCAACATTAGCTAGGACATGGCAGCAATGTAGATGTCCATCGACAGAGGAAAGGATAAAGAAGCTGTGTACCACATATACAATAGAATATTCAGTTCAGTTGCTCACTTGTGTCTGGTGTTTTATGACCCCATAAACACCAGGCTTCCCTGTCCATCACCAACTTCTGGAGCTTAATCAAACTCATGTCCATCGAAAAGGTGATGCCATTTAACCATCTCATCCTCTGTCATCCCCTTCTCCTCCTGCCTTAGTCTTGCCCAGCATCAGGGTCTTTTCCAAGGAGTCAGTTCTTCGCATCAGGTGGTCAAAGTATTGGAGTTTCAGCTTCAGCATTAGTCCTTCCAATGAATATTCAGGACTGATTTCCTTTAGGATGGACTGGTTGGATCTCCTTGCAGTCCAAGGGACTCTCAAGAGTCTTCTCCAACACCACAGTTCAAAAGCATCAGTTCTTCGGCGCTCAGCTTTCTTCACAGTCCAACTCTCACATCCATACATAACCACTGGAAAAACCACAGCTTTAACTAGACAGACCTTTGTTGGCAAAGTAATGTCTCTGCTTTTTAATATGCTGTCTAGGTTGGTTATAATTTCCTTCCAAGAAGCAAGAGTCTTTTAATTTCATGGCTGCAGTCACCATCTGCAGTGATTGTGGAGCCCCCAAAAATAAAGTCTGTCACTGTTTCCATTGTTTCCCTAGCTATTTGCCATGAAGTGATGGCACCTGATGCCATGATCTTCATTTTCTGAATGTTGAGCTTTAAGCCAACGTTTTCACTCTCCTCTTTCATCTGCATCAAGAGGCTCTTTAGTTCTTCGCTTTCTGCCATAAGGGTGGCGTCATCTGTGTGTCTGAGGTTATTGATATTTCTACCAGCAATCCTGATTCCAGCTTGTGCTTCATCCAGCCCAGCATTTCTCATGATGTATTCTGCATATAAGTTAAATAAGCACGGTGACAATATACAGCCTTGACATACTCCTTTCCCAATTTGGAACCAGTCTGTTGTTCCATGTCCAGTTCTATTGCTAACTGTTGACCTGCACACAGACTTCTCAGGAGGCAGGTAAAGTGGTCTGGTATTCCCATGTCTTGAAAAATTTTCCACAGTTTGTTGTGATCCACACAGTCAAAGGCTTTGGTGTAGTCAATAAAGCAGAAATAGATGTTTTTTCCATGATCCAGCGGATGTTGGCAATTTGATCTCTGGTTCCTCTGCCTTTTCTAAATCTAGTTTGAACATCTGGAAGTTCATGGTTCACATACTATTGAAGCCTGGCTTGCAGAATTTTGAGCATTACTTTGCTAGCGTGTGAGCTGAGTGCAATTTTGCGATAGTTTGAACATTCTTTGGCATTGCCTTTCTCTGGGATCGGAATGAAAACTGACCTTTTCCAGTCCTGTGGCCCCTGCTGAGTTTTCCAAATTTGCTGGCATACTGAGTGCAGCACTTTAACAGCATCATCTTTCAGGACTTGAAATGGACCACAGCTTTGTCTAACTCAATAAAACTATGAGCCATGCCATGTAGGGCCACCCAAGACAGACAGGTTATGGTGGAGAGTTCCGAAAGAACGTGGCCCACTGGAGAAGGGAATGGCAAACCATTTCAGTATTCTTGCCTTGAGAACCCCATGAACAGTATGAAAAAAATGGAATATTATTTTGCCATTAAACAGAATGCCTTTGAGTCAGTACTACTGAGGTGGATGAACCTAGAGTCTATTATACAAAGTGAAGTAAGTCAGAAAAAGAAAGACAAATATTGTATATTAACACATATATATGGAATCTAGTGAGATGGTGGGCTTCCCTGGTGGCTCAGACAGTAAAGAATTCATCTGCAGTGGGGGAGACATGGGTTCAGTCCTTGGGTTGGGAAGATCCCCTGCAGGAGGGCTTGGCAACCCACTCCAGTATTCTTGCCTGGAGAATCCCCATGAACAGAGCAGCCTGGTGGGCTATAGTCCATGGGGTTGCAAAGATTCGGACACAGTTGAGCAACTAAGCACACCACAGAGATGGTACTGATGAACCTATATGCAGGGCTGCAGTGGAGACACAGAGAGTGATAGGGAAGGAGAAGGTGGGACAAATGGAGAGAGGAGCATAGAAACAGATACACTATCATACATAAAATAGAACAGTAGGAATTCTCTGTATGACTCAAGATGCTTAAACCGGTGCTCTGTGACAACGCAGAGAGATGGAATGTGGTGGGAGTTGGGAAGGAGGTTTTAGGAGCCAGGGTACATATGTATACCTGTGGTTGATTCATGTTGATGTACGGCAGAAACCAACACAATATTGTAAAGCAATTATCCTTCAATTAAAAAAGAAAGAAAAAAATATACCATGCTCCTTCCACAGCTAAACAGAACACTCCTTTGGATTATCTGCTTACTTTGAATTATCCATGCTGCTTTTACTTCACTAGCCTAGAGAACAGCACTGGGCATGCCTTAAAATAAAACTATCTCCATACACACGGGCTATCCAGGTGGCAAAAATGAGGTTTTCCACGACTAATCTCAACACTCTCCAGGTAATCCCAAGTAACTTTCATATCACCTTGATCTGATTTGTGCTAAAACTAATCCCTTCATCTGGGCATAATCAAAAAGAGAAAATAACAATTGTGTAAGTTGTCTGGAGGCACTTCACCAACTTGGATCACTTTCCTGCTCATTTTAGCTGGGTAAATAATAGCTTGATACGTAGTACCTGCTAAGTGAAATGAAAATGGAAAATGTTTTAAAGGGTTTTCACTTAATGTCTTTATGCTACTGTAAATGTATGAAAATTTTATATCTGGGTTTTTATTACTGTTGATTGCTAAACTGACAGGGAAAATAATCCAAGCTGGCACATTAATGAAACATGATTTTTAAGTTCTTTTTTTTTTTTAAGAACAAAGCTAAACACAATTAAATGGTAAAAAGCCACTCCAACTTTTAACTCTTTTAAGATTGAACAGTCAATATCAGATTGTTTTTACAAGCTTTCTTAGCCACTTCACCTTTATCCAGAAAAATCTGCTTTCTTCTAACACAGAGGTATGCAAAACTCAGCCCTGGGTTTTCATGTCTGTTTCCCCAATACCATCACTTGTCTCTCTCCCAAAATTGTGCTTTTAGAGCCTTCAGAAACATTCTACACAGTCCAGAGAGCTATTACAATACAGAGAACTAGAGAGCAGAAAAATCATACTAGAAGAATCACGGGTGTATGCCAGGAGAGGCTCCATGAAGAGCAGCAGTGCCCTCAGGAAATAGGGCCAACATTAATCCAAGACTCTCAGAAGTGGATTCAGCCCCACCAGTAACAACAAAGAGGAGCCCAACACCCTTCCAACAATGTTCTCTCACAGATACTCATGAACGAGTTGCTTTAAAAGCTCACATTCATCCAAGGGGTTGTGTCACTGGTGGAATTAGTCACACCTGCCAGTGAATAGCAAATAACAGCTGTATAGACACAAGTGAGTTATTGGTCTTAGGCTACAATCTCCCAGGAAGCAAACTGTACAATTTCTGCTGCTCCCAGGCCAACTGAAAGGAATTTAAACTTGCACATGATTGAGTATCTTAATTATGTCATCTTAAAGCATTTCATTACCATAACCAATACCGAAAGCCTGGGAGAAACCCAGCTGTGTCATTCAGACACCCGACCCTAAATTGCAGCAGTCATGACACCTCCCACCCTACTTCTACCCCATCATCAGAGATCGTACATGGGCCCGAAGTGAGCTCATGAGTGGAAGAGGCAGCCCTGTAAACCAAGGTTTCTGACCTGGTCAGTATTCCTTCCCCTGACTACAATGTTCCCTTGTTTTTATATAAAAGGAAAGGGGAAGCTGGGGGATTAAGTATGAGGTGTTTAATGGGATTTCTCCCAATATTTAATTTTGTGAACTCGGCCTGTATTTACCAAGTACCTGCTGAAAAATCTAACCTCGTTCAAGATGCTGAGGATGATACAAAACATAACATGTGGTATGTGCCCTCAAGGAGATTATGTTCTGGGTCTGGAGGCAAAATTTACATCACACTAGTAACATTTACTCACCAGTATTGATTAACAAATGCTACAATCCCTGATGGCAAGGATCGTAGACAATCTGTCCGCATTGCGGGAGACCCAGGTTCGATCCCTGGGTGGGGAAGATCCTCTGGAGAAGGGCATGGCAACCCATTCCAGTATTCTTGCCTGGAGAATCCCATGGACAGAGGAGCCTGGTGGGCTACAATCCATGGAGTTGCAAAGAGTCGGACATGACTGAGCGACTAACACTTTCACTGCTTTCACTTTCACAAGCAAAGCACTGAACTAAATGCCTTCAGAGAAACTACAAAACAGCAATTACCCTCCACCACCGAGACTACAGCTGAGTAGAGCTGGGCTTGAAAAGAGGCCTCAAAGACAAGCCAGGGAGCTTTCACACTCAGGCACACCCTGGCGCAAAACCGTTGCCTGTGACCCCCCTAAAAAGACTTGCATTTTTCTACTTCCAATTTAAAGTTTCGGGTCCAAAACTGAACACAATATTCTAGGTGTGGTTTTCCTTCTTTTTCAAGATAATATGCTTCTGCCATTGAATCAATCATCTCAAGAGCTTCTTAAACACATACATTCAGATATTTGAAGATGCCAAACAAAACAATTTCCCCCCACATCACCTCTACTCTGATACTTCACTCTAACAGCTGATTTGGAGACCCAAGAGTAAATAGAATCTTAAATTTCACCTCTTCTAATCTGCCCATATTCTAGCTGATGTGAATCCTAACATTTTGATTCTGTTATCTGATTTAACCCTCTTTCCTAGATCTGTCTCCTATTTATGGTACATGTGCTTTCTGTATCACCTAACTCAGTTTACCTAAATATTTTTTCTCAAGAATCAGGTGCAAAATCAAGCTCTGTGGGAAACAAGAAACATTCCTCCAAACCAACAGAGCTCTATTTGGGTGTCCCCTTTCGGTACAGGGGTTTGGCAGAAATCCAGCATTAAATGCCTTCCTCATCTTCAAATATATGATGATTGACACATCTCCATTATATATTAAGTCAGAAAAGAAAAAAGGAAATCATATGACCTGATCTGTGAGCATAAACCCAGACTTATTCATAAGCAATTGCTGGTTCACGATCCATTCTTCTAATAATCTGTATTAGAATTTCATTCCAGATTTCAAAAGTCATCCTTAGTACAGGAATGCCAAAGAGAGTAAAGAGTACTTCATTTGGCCAAGCATGGGGCACTTGGGGAGAAGAGTAAAGAAGTAACTGGGATCTGAGCACAGAGGACCCTGAAGTCTGCACGAAAGAAATCACACTTCATTCTGAAAGCAGTACAGAGATAATGAGTGATTTGATGCAGAGGAAAAGCATGATTACAACATGTAGAAAGAATAAGCCAACAGTAGAAGCTACTTAGCAGCAGCGGAAGCAGAGGGCAAGAGAGGAAGGAGTAGGCAGTGGCTAGAGATATAATGATGAGACCCTTACAATGGCTCGGGGAAGAGACTTAAATAATTGGATGAAGCAGTAAAGGAGAGCATCACAACACCTGACAGTGATGGAGACATAATCAAGTGACGGATTAGACACGGAAGGAAGGGAAGAAGCAGTCAATGATGTTGCTACAGTCCCCCAGTGATGTCACTAAGCAAAGTAAGGCGGCCAGAGGAGAAACAGCCTTTTGGAGTAATGGAAAAAATAAGTTAGTTAGGAGAGAGTAATCTCAAGGTTCCAAAGGAACATCCGATGAAGTGCTGTCCAGAAGTCAACTAGAACAGTGGACTTATACCTTAGGAGAAAGACAAAGTGGGGCTGGAGATAAGTTGAAAATATCTATGTTTTCTTAATTAACTTATTTTCAATTGGAGGATAATTGCTTTCTAACACTGTGTTGGTTTCTGCCATGTGTCAACATGAATCAGCCATAGGCACACACATGTCCCCTCCATCTTGAAACTCCTTCCCACTTCCCACCCCATCCCACCCCTCTAGGTTGTCAGAGAGCACCGGGTTTGAGCTCCCTGCATCACACAGCAAATTCCCACCTACCATCCACTGTCCATTTTACACATGGTAATGTATATGTTTCAACACTGCTGTCTCAATTAGTCCCACCCTCTCTGTCCCCTCACTGGCAGCACTATTTACAAAAGCTAGGACATGGAAGTAACCTAGAAGTCCACCAACAGATAAATGGATAAAGAAGTTGTGATACATATATACAATGGAATATTATTCAGCCATAAAAAGGAATGCATTTGAGTCAGTTCTAGTGAGATGGATGAACCTAGAGACTATTATACAGAGTGAACTAAGTCGGAAAGAGAAAAATAGATACCACAGTTCGGTTCTGTCACTCAGTCATGTCCGACTCTTTGCGACCCCATGAACCCCAGCACGCCAGGCCTCCCTGTCCATCACCAACTCCCAGAGTCTGCCCAAACCCATGTCCATTGAGTCGGTGATGCCATCCAACCATCTCATCCTCTGTCCTCCCCTTCTCTGCCCACCTTCAATCTTTCCCAGCATCAGGGTCTTTTCCAATGAGTCAGCTCTTCGCATCAGGTGGCCAGAGTATTGGAGTTTCAGCTTCAACATCAGTCCTACCAATGAACACCCAAGACTGATTTCCTTTAGGATGGACTGGTTGGATCTCCTTGCAGTCCAAGGGGCTCTCAAGATCTTCTCCAACACCACAGTTCAAAAGCATCAATTCTTCAGCACTCAGCTTTCTTTATAGTCCAACTCTCACATCCATACATGACCACTGGAAAAACCATAGCCTTGACTAGATGGACCTTTGTTGACAAAGTAATGTCTCTGTTTTTGAATATGCTATCTAGGTTGGTCATAACTTTCCTTCCAAGGAGTAAGCGTCTTTTAATTTCATGGCTGCAATCACCATCTGCAGTGATTTTGGAGCCCAAAACAATAAAGTCAGCCACTCCTTCCACCGTTTCCCCATCTATTTGCCATGAAGTGATGGGACCGGATGCCATGATCTTCGTTTTCTGAATGTTGAGCTTTAAGCCAACTTTTTCACTCTCTTCTTTCACTTTCATCAAGAGGCTCTTTAGTTCTTCTTCATTTTCTGCCATAAGGGTGGTGTCATCTGCATATCTGAGGTTACTGTTATTTCTCCCAGCAATCTTGATTCCAGCTTGTGCTTCCTCCAGCCCAGCATTTCTCATGATGTACTCTGCATATAAGTTAAATAGGAAGAGTGACAATATACAGCCTTGACGTACTCCTTTTTCTATTTGGAACCAGTCTGTTGTTCCATGTCCAGTTCTAACTGCTGCTTCCTGACTTGCACACAGGTTTATGGAATTTAGAGAGATGGTACTGATGATCCTATTTGCAGAGCAGTAGTGAAAATATTTGTGTTTTACAAGAGGAAAATGGGCCAGAAAATGATCCAGGGAAAGAATGGCCAATTAAGTGCCAAGAAGATCTAGACAGTGCTATCAAGAAATCAAAGAGAGAAGCTTAAAGAAGAAAATCATGTCTATACATTGCATGTCTATACATTGCAAATCACTGAAAATCATGTCTGAAACACTGTAAATAAACTATAATTTAAAAAAAGAAAAAAACATTTGGGAAAGCAAACAAACTCTCCATCAGATAGGAATGGTCATTCAGTGCCTTACACCATGGTATTTCAACCATGACACTCTGGCCCTCTAAGGAAAACCTGATAGTCATCATTCTCAAAAAGAAGAAAAAAAATCATGTCTAATGATAGAGAAGTGACCATCAGACTTCGTGCTTAGAAGGCCTATAAGAAAGGACTGTAGCTTTAGCAGTCCTTCTCAGACTTTAAAAGTACCACAAATCACTTCAGTTCAGTTCAGTTGCTCAGCCGTGTCCGACTCTTTGCGACCCCATGAATCGCAGCACACCAGGCCTCCCTGTCCATCACCAACTCCCGGAGTTCACTCAGACTCACGTCCATTGAGTCGGGATGCCATCCAGCCATCTCATCCTCTGTCATCCCCTTCTCCTCCTGCCCCCAATCCCTCCCAGCATCAGAGTCTTTTCCAGTGAGTCAACTCTTCGCGTGAGGTGGCCAAAGTAAATGAGCATTCTAAAATGGCTCTTGAGTGAGGTCTACAATTCGGAGTTTCTGACAAGCTCTCAAGGGATGCCAGGGCTGCTGGCCCATGGACAACACTTAGCAGACAATAGTGAACAGTGAATAGGAGGTGGGCATCTGAGGCAGTGAGTGGAGACGACTTTCAGCAAGTTAAGTACAGTTAGAGGACTGAGTGATGGGATACAGCATGAGTGCTAAAGGAATTAAGAATCAGAGGAAAAATCAGTAGTGCTGGGTCGGTTTTGATTGAAGTATAGTTGATTTACAATGTCGTGCTAGCTTTCTGGTGTACAGCAAAGTGATTCAGTTACATACATATTCTCCTTTTTATATTCTTTTCATTGTGGTTTATTACAGGATATTGAATATAACTCCCTGTTCTATACAGTACGACCTTGCTGTTCATCTGTATTGTATATCGTACTTTGTATCTGCTAATCTCCCTTTCCCCTTTGGTAACCTTAAGTTTGTTTTCTATGTTCATGAGTCTGTTTCTGGTTTGTAAATAAGTTCATTTCATCATTTTTTAGATTCCACATTTAAGTAATATTAATATATTTTTCTTTCTCTTTGACTTATTCTAGTTTAGTGTGATAATCTCTAGGTCCATCCACGCTGCTGCAAATGCCATTATTTCATTCTTTTTTGTGGTTCAGTAGTATTCCATTGTATTATACATATATTCAGTTCAGTTCAGTCGCTCAGTCGTGTCCGACTCTTTGCGACCCCATGAATTGCAGCACGTCAGGCCTCCCTGTCCATCACCAACTCCCGGAGTTCACTCAGACTCACGTCCATCGAGTCAGTGATGCCATCCAGCCACCTCATCCTCTGTCATCCCTTTCTCCTCCTATCCCCAATCCCTCCCAGCATTAAAGTCTTTTCCAATGAGTCAACTTTTCACATGAGGTGGCCAAAGTAATGGAGTTTCAGCTTTAGCATCAGTCCTTCCAAAGAAATCCCAGGGCTGATCTCCTTCAGAATGGACTGGTTGGATCTCCTTGCAGTCCAAGGGACTCTCAAGAGTCTTCTCCAACACCACAGTTCAAAAGCATCAATTCTTCGGCACTCAGCCTTCTTCACAGTCCAACTCTTACATCCATACACGACTACTGGAAAAACCATAGCCTTGACTAGACGGACCTTAGTCGGCAAAGTAATGTCTCTGCTTTGGAATATGCTATCTAGGTTGGTCATAGCTTTCCTTCCAAGGAGTAAGTGTCTTTTAATTTCATGGCTGCAGTCACCATCTGCAGTGATTTTGGAGCCCCCAAAAATAAAGTCTGACAGTTTCCACTGTTTCCCCATCTATTTCCCATGAAGTGATGGTACCGGATGCCATGATCTTCATTTCCTGATTGTTGAGCTTTAAGCCAACTTTTTCACTCTCCTCTTTCACTTTCATCAACAGGCTTTTTAGTTCCTCTTCACTTTCTGCCATAAAAGTGGTGTCATCTGCATATCTGAGGTTATTGACAGTTCTTCTGGCAATCTTGATTCCAGCTTGTGCTTCTTCCAGCCCAGCATTTCTCATGATGTACTCTGCATATAAGTTAAATAAGCAGGGTGACAATATACAGCCTTGACGTACTCCTTTTCCTATTTGGAACCAGTCTGTTGTTCCATGTCCAGTTCGAACTGTTGCTTCCTGACCTGCATACAGATTTCTCAAGAGGCAGGTCAGGTGATCTGGTATTCCCATTCTTTCAGAATTTTCCACAGTTTATTGTGATCCACATAGTCAAAGGCTTTGGCATAGTCAATAAAGCAGAAATCGATGTTTTTCTGGAACTCTCTTGCTTTTTCCATGATCCAGCGGATGTTGGCAATTTGATCTCTGGTTCCTCTGCCTCTTCTAAATCCAGCTTGAACATCAAGAAGTTCACAGTTCACGTATTGCTGAAGCCTGGCTTGGAGAATTTTGAGCATTACTTTACTAGCATGTGAGATGAGTGCAATTGTGCGGTAGTTTGAGCATTCTTTGGCATTGCCTTTCTTTGGGATTGGAATGAAAACTGACCTTTTCCAGTCCTGTGGCCACTGCTGAGTTTTCCATATATATATGTGTGTGTGTATATATAAATATATATATGTATGTATATATATATATGTTATAAACATATATAACATATATATGTTATAAACATATATAAATATATATGTTATAGACATATATATGTTATATATGTTTCCATATATATGTTATAACATATATGTATATAACATATATACACACACACATATATATATATATCATGTGTTTGTGTGTGTGTATATATATATATATATATTCTTTATCCATTCATCTGTCAATGGACATTTAGTTGACTCCATATCTTGGCTATTATAAATAGGACTGTGCTATCTATGAACACTGGGACACATATATCTTTTCAAATTAGAGTTTTCTCCAGATACATGCCCATGAGTGCGACTGCAGGATCATATCATAATCCTATTTTTTATGGAATCTCCACACTGTTTTCCACAGTGGCTGCACCAATTTACATTCCACCAATTGTATAGGAGTATTCCCTCTTCTCTACAGTCTGTAGGAGTGTTCCCTCTTCTCCACAGTTTCTCTAGCATTTGTTATTTGTAGACTTTTTGAGGATGACCATTTTGACCAGTGTGAGGTGATACCTTAGTATAGTTTTGATTTGCATTTCTCCAGTAATTAGTAATGTTGAGCATCTTTTTATGTGCTTATTGGCCATCTGTATGGCTTCTCTGGAGAAATGTCTAGGTCTTCTACTTTTTTTTCAGATTGGGTTGTTTATTTTTGTTGTTGTTGAGCTGTACAAGCTATTTATATATTTTGGAAATTCAGCCCTTGCTGCCCACATCATTTGCAAATATTTTCTTCCAGTCCGTAGGTTTTTTCATTTTGCTTGTGCTTTCCTTTGCTGTGCAAAAGCTTATGCATTTGATCAGGTTCCATTTGTTTATTTTTGCTTTTATTTCTATTGCTTCAGGAGACTGACCTAAGAAACATCGGTATGATTCAAGTCACAGAATGGTTTGCCTATATTCTCCTCTAGGAGTCTTATGGTGCCATGTCTATATTTAAGCAATGCACTCATGCTTAGCTGCTACATCATGTCTGACTCTTTGCGACCCCATGTACTGAAGCCCACCAGGTTCCTCTATCCATGGGATTTGCCAGGTAAGAATACCAGAGTTGGTTGCCATTTCCTTTTCCAGGGGATCTTGCCAACCCAGGGATCACACCTGGGTTTCCTACATTGGCAGGCAGATTTTTTACCACTGAGCCACCAGGGAAACCCATATTATAATTTTTTTTTAAGTCCTCAGGCCTAGAAACTCACCCTAAGGGCTTTGATAAGTATATGAAGGGGATTCCATATATGATTTTTCAGTTCCTGTGTCCTTTAATCATACTTGACCCGAGTGAGTTAAAGTTTAAAGCTAAGCAGAAAGTGTCAAGTTTGACAATCGAGCTGGTCAGCAAAAAATTAATGTACCTCTTCACGATCACATTCATTGGTTGGTTCAACACCCAACTGTCTCATTCTCCTTCCAAGATACTTTCTGACTAGAGGGCTGCTCCTACAATACAATTATCTCTCCCCAACTCATCCACACCTGTTTGATTAGGACTTAGCCTCTGTTGACAGATTTTTATCTTTGGAAATGCTCCCTTGGCTGTGCAAAGAACAAGTGAAGCAAAGGATTAACCAACACACTCTCACAGAAGCAGTCAAACTGGCACTCAGTTAAAAGGCAGAAAACAACAATTTCAGGTAAGCAGTCTCAGCGAACTGCTGCCAAGATCACCAGTAATTCCCTAGTGAATGAATTCTGCATTCAGCCCCTGTCTTCCAACAACTGCCTTTCTGCTTTTAAATACTAACTCTATTCTTGAAGGAAGTTTCATATCATCTTGATACACCCTAAGAAATAAAATCCTCCCCTCCAAACCCACAGAGAATGTCCAACCTACCAAGATCACGTGACAGTCCTAAGACAAGTCAGAACTGCACAGATAAACTCCCTACCTAGGAGGTGTCAGAGCTCTTGCTTCCAGAGTTGGCTAGGAAATTTTTGTGAACTATTATCATTCCTTGGGATGGATCAACCAAAATAATCAAATGAATTGTCAAGAGAGAGGTTGCCATGGGATGGAGCCTAATGGTTATTAAGATAAAAATATCTCATCATCGTAAATGGACCACTTTAAAAAGAGGAGTTTATATACAAAAGAAAAAATCTCTTTGTAACATTTATGTTGTCATGAAGTCACAGAATGCTACCATCTGGAGAGACCCTTATTAAAGATCAGCAAAAGGACCACCTATGATGCTCCTTGAAAATGCAAAAGCCCAAGCTTGACCCCACACCATGGACTTCGTGACGCCAAACTCTCCATAAGTGTCTAATTATACTCACTTTACTCATAAGATCCAGAGAAGTTGTGGCTTTCCTAAGGCCATGGATGTCTATTTTAAAGTTATACTCCACCTCACTTGAAAAAGTATCTAAAGCAGAAGTCATATGGTTGATAACAGTGTTATCCAAGATGCCCTTCAATAGCATCCAAGTCAATGAACACCTTGAGAATTAGTTTTAGGCCCAGAGCAAAGTCTTATTGAAACACAGAGGGTTTTTTTCCATCATCAAGGTGCCTGAAAACAGTATTCCTATGGGACAGAATTCACAAGAGGTGCCAAAAACCCTCTTGGTCACACTTGAGCCCCAAACTGCTTTACATACCCTAAATTTCAGGGAGGTGTTTTTAAAAGTTTTTAGTGGATAGTAGGCCAATCAGACAAGGAGAAAAATAACAAGAAATCGTACCGTGGACTGTCATCTAATTCGCTTTTATCTTTCCAAGTTGGTAAATATATTTTCTAGTCCCTTTCCGGAGGAGGGGTATGAGGTGTGACTGTTGTTTGCCTAGTGAAGCAGAACGTTGCATACCCCGTTCCTTCATCGGAAAACTAAAAATCATGTCATCGTGCAGGCTGTATCCTCTATGCCAATGGTGTCTTGGAGGATTCAGATATCACTTAATAAGTCACTCACACTAGGCCTCCTGCACATCAGTCTGAGAGGACACATCAAAACACTTTGTTCTCCAAACCTCTTGGGGGCCCAGATGGAAGAACTTAACAAATCAACACAGAGATCCATCCGTTATATGGCTCTAAGGCAGGTGGGGGAGGGGGCAGGGCCTAGTGAAAACGGGAACAACATGCTTATAGATGGACACGATGCAGCTAGGCGAAACAGGAGCAAAGACACATAGGCATCTCGCCCTGTACTTCAATCCCAGTTCCAGCTGGTGTTCAACATTGAATTATAGCCACTTACCACCCTAACTGAAACTGAGTAATGTTGAATCAGGGCCAGAAGAGCTGGACAAACCAGAACCCATGCCTCATGGTTGCTCTAAATAGTTCATCTCCTTTTGTCTCTTCATTTCCTTTTATTCATCAGTATCAATCTTGCAGGGCTAGAACATGAGTTTCCATAGCCACACTGTCTCCTGAAATCTCCCAAACATTTCTATGACCCTTTAAAGATCCCTGAGGACTAAAAAGCCAGGCTTTACTCATCACATTTAACTAGTCCACTAACATTTAAAATAGTTATTGCTCTGGTTTGAGTTAAGTCTACCACATTACCTCTGTTTTCTCTTTGTAGCTTGTATTTTTTTCCTTTGTTCCTCCTTTCCTGCCTTCTTTTACAGTTTTTAAGAATGTCATTTTAATATACCTACTGTTTTTTTGTGTGCTATGTCTTGCATTATTTTTTATGAATTGCTCTAAGATTATAATATACCTTCTTCATTTTTCAGTCTGCTTAGAGCTAATGTTGTAGCACTTCATGTAAAATGAACAAATCATGCAACCATAATGAGTCTATTATCTCATCTCCAGACTTTATGTTACAGTTGACATATATACTACGTCTGCATAAACTATATGCTCCAAAATACCTTAGAGTTTGGTGGTTAAACACTGACATGAGTTTTAAAGAAATTAAAAGGAAAAAACTTTGTTTCTTTACCCATATGTTTATCACATCCGATGCTCTTTTTGCTTCCTCAAGGTGAGTTTCCACTCTTGAGCTTATATCAATAGAACCTCCTTTATCTTTTATTGGTATGCAGAAGCACTAGTAACTTTTTTCTATATGAAAATGTCTACTTCATCTTCATTCTTCAAGGATATTTTTGCTGGATTGACAATTCTGGATTTACAGTTTTCTTTTTCTCCTCTTTTTTTAAGCTCTTTAAAGACATTCTCTTACCATTCTTCCAGCGTCCTTTGTCTCTGGTAAGACACTAAGGTAATTTAGTTTATCTCAGTAACTCCTTTAAGAAATCTGCATCTTCCTCTTCTAGCTGTTTAACTTTTCTTTTGGACATGTAACTGAGTCATACCTAAGTGTGGTTTGCTTCAAATTAATCCTACTTGTTGCTCACTGAGCATCTTGCATCTATAAATTCATGTTATTCATCAAATTTGGGATATTTTCAGCCATTAGTTCTTTAATGTTTTGTCTCACCTTCTCATTTCTTCTTTTGGAACTCTATTATGTTAGAACTAATATTAGAACATAAAGTACAGCTTGTGATCCTGCCCAACAGGTCCCTGTAGTTCTGTTGTTTTGTTTTGTTTTTTTTTCTTTTCTCTGTTTTTCCATTGATCTTTCTAAAATTTCTGACTCTTCCTCTGCCACCTTCATTCTATCATTAAGCTCATCCAATGAATTTTTTGTTTGTTATAATTTCCAGTGCTAGTCTGTGTTACTATTATTATAACAATAGGATCATATAATACTAATTCTCTAAAACTTCCTATCCTTTCCTACTTTGTGATCATATTTCCCTTTACATCTTTCTGCATATCTGTAATAGGAACTTTACAATATTTGTTATTGCATCATGTGGGTCATCTTGGGGTTGGTCTCTACTGACTGCTTTCATAATGCAGTGAGAATTTTAGATTGATCTTGGGTGTCTTGAATGTTATGCTGTAGAAATTCTTGATTCTGTTAAGTTTCTCTGAAGATCATTTTTTAAGCAAGCCAATATATTGGCTGAAAGCAAACTACAAAACACTGTCTCTCCTGTGGCAGGCAACAGTTCAAATTTCAGTTCAACTGTTTTATTCTTACTCGTGTGAAATCTACTTATGTGGTTCAGGGTCCAACTACAGATTTGGGCAGATTTACTACATAGAACCTGGACCTCCACTCATTTGCTCACTCCTTACAGGGGATTTCCCTCTTTTAAGCAGCTTCTGCTACTGCTACTGCTAAGTCACTTCAGTCGTGTCCAATCTGTGCGACCCCACAGACAACAGCCCACCAGGCTCCCCCATCCCTGGGATTCTCCAGGCAAGAACACTGGAGCGGGTTACCATTTCCTTCTCCAATGCATGAAAGTGAAAAGTGGAAGTGAAGTCGCTCAGTCATGTCCGACCCTCAGCGACCCCATGGACTGCAGCCTACCAGGCTTCTCCGTCCATGGGATTTTCCAGGCAAGGGTACTGGAGTGGGGTGCCATTGCCTAGATGTCTCATTAGTCAAGCCAAAAACAGTGTGCTTTCTATTAATTTTTCCTTTCTACATGGCAAAGACTATAGACTGCCCTCAAAATAAAATTTGTGAAAAATGAGAAATTTACCCTACTCCTTACTCCTCCTTCAAGTGCCAACCCCCCTCCAAGTATTGTCTGCTTCTTCCTCCCTCGTTAAATCATGTAAGAATATTAGATCGCTAGTTTTCTTTACCACTTTCTTGCAAGGCAATAGCGAGCAAACAGCAGAAGATCCACCAAATTTTCTCATCAGGATCAGCAACTGTCCCCTGTATCAGATATACATAGATTCTGAAATCCTAGTCCCTCAAGACTGACTGTAAGGGACCATCAGATCAGCCCTCATCAGGCAGAAATTCCCTCTCCACTAGCTGATGGGAGACATTCCGCTGATGTTACAAGGCAGAGAAGTGAACTGAATTCCAAAATCTGACTTGTCCTTCTATATAGGGCAATTGAGACATACAAACGGTTTCACCTTTGGCAGAGGACAGGCTGAAGCGCAGCCATCATAAAAGTAATCAAGAAGAAGAAAACGGAAATGTTAACAAAAATGTAAATGCTAAACGTGGGCAAGCCAGAGGAGCTTAGAATTTCTGAGTCCTAGATACAAGTAGAGTCTGTACTTACTTACCAGCTTTCTTCCCCCATGGTACTCACAAGACAGATAAAGGCACAGCAGGAGAAATAGGGAGAAGCCCCGAAATTGTACACAGGCATGAAATCTTGCCTACTTTCAAAACCTTCACTCATTAAAAAAAAAAAAAAAGAATGAAAGAAAACACCAGCCATAATCCACTAAGGAGGAATAGTCCCAGATAAAAGTACACTGCAACTAAACAAGAGCTAGAAGCAAAAGATATCTGCTCCTTGAGGAAAGGGGCAGATAACCTGTTCAGGTAGAGCAACTTGCATAGATAGAAAGCAGAGGCCTGATAATACTGGAAAAGGGACAGAAAATGCTGTCCTACTCAAGAGCATCCGTTAATATGAGACAGAAAAATTTATGCCTGGGACTTAGCACTCAAAACCTGCCTAAGACTGACAGAGCCGGAGGAGAGAGAAACCCTCCTGCCACCACAAGCCTCACCACTGAGTAACCAACAATAGCAGTCAACCCTCAAGGAGGGGAAAAGGCATGGACGTGGGTTAGGTATTTGAGACCTGCCAAGAGCTAAAGATGGAATGGGGACATAAAGAAAACCCTTTATTTCTGCAATTCCCCACTAAACGAAGACAGTAGCTAGCCACCAATCCGGTACATCTTACAAAATAACTCAGACCCAGCTCAATTACTGACTATTGACTCAACTACCCATGCTAATATTCCAACAGAAGTGTCTCCATTTCCAGATACTATTTATCTAAATTTCTGCAGTTGTTTTACACATGCCATCCAAAGTGTAACCAAAAATTATGTAACACACAAAAGCAAGGAAAAGAGATTCTTCATCAAAAGATAAAACAGTCAACATGACCAGAACCAGCAGTGATGCAGATGCTGGGATTAACAGCTAGGGACATAAAATAACTATTACTGGTTATTTTTTTTAACCTAGAGGAAAAGGTGAACATAATGGATGAACAGATGGGTGATTTCCAGAGGGGAAAAAACGGAAACTATAAAAATGAATCTAATAAATATGCTAAAAATAAAAGCATGGTAGTAAAGAGGAAGAATTCCTTCAACAGGCTTATTGGCAGATGACACAGCAAAGAAAAGGATTTTTGAACTTGAATGTAAGTGAATAAAAAATCACCCAAATTAATAGTGAAGAAAAGGGTGAAAAAAAAAAAAAAAAACCCAAAGCAGAGCATTCAAGAGCTATGGAATGATACCAAAAAGTATAACATATATTTGGAATCCCAAAAGCAGGTAAGACAGGAAAAATAGTAGGAAAAAAAAAAATTAAAGAGATAATAGCCAAGAATTTTCCAAAACTGATGAAAAACATCAACCACAATTCAAAGAACCTCAGAAATCCTCAAGCAGGCACCTCACAGTAAAACTGCTAAAAACAAAAGAGAAAGCAAAACTCTTGAAAGCAAGCAGAGAGAAAAAGAAACAAGTACAGAAAAGCAAAGCTGAGAAAAACGGACTTCTCAACAGAATAAATATAAGGCCAAAAAAAAAAGGAACAGCATCACTAAAGTACTGAAAGTAAAGTCCTGAAAGTACTAAAAAAAATTATATAAGGAATCCATTCACATTTAAATTATCTTCTAAAAATGAAGGTGGGATAAAGAATTCTTCATCCAAACAAAAACAAAGAAACCACTGCCAGAATACCTGTACTAAAAGACATTAGAAAAAGTTCTTTAGGCAAGAATCCAGTATCAGAAGGAAATCTGGATACATATATAAAGAAATAAGAGCTCCATAAATGCTAAAAACATGGAAAATATGATTGACTTTTTTTTCTTTTTATTTCTTTAAAAGATACTGGCTCTGAAAAATATATTTAGTTTGCAAATGCAAACTAGAAAAGAATAAAAGACTAAATTTTTCTTTTAAAAGAAGCAAATTAAAAATATTTTTCCCTGGCTTTAAAAAAAAAAAGATAACTACTGTCTTAAAAAAATAATCTCTGGGGTATAAACATATACAGCAGTTACATGTAAGTCAACAGTAAGACAGAGGATGGGCAGGAGGAAACTAAAGTATACTATACTGAGGTTCTTAAACTATATAAAAAGTGGCATATTATTTGAAAACAAATTGCAATAAGATATATAGTATACATGGTAAAGCTAACAAAAAAATATTTTTAAAGGAGAAAGATTTTTAAACCAATAATGGAGATAAAATAGAATTGCAAATATTTATAAAGTAAAGATAGGAAGGAAAAGAGGGAAACAGGAACAGAGAACCGATGGGGCAAAGAGAAAGCAATTTGCAAAATATGAGATTTAAAATCAAGTATACTGATAATTTTATTAAATGTAAATACCCTAAACACTTCAAGTAAAATGTAGGAATCATGAGATTGGATAAAAAAAAAATTCACTATAAATGTAAATTCAGAGATACAGTAAGAGTAAGTTGTATGTATATATATAAAGTGAATATATATATAAATAGATACACCACACAAAATTCGAGATCTTTATAATAAAATAATACAAAGTGGGCTTCAAAACAAGGAATATCTTCCAGCACCAAAGAGTCAATTAGTCAATAAGATATAACAATATGTATTCAAGTAACAGAATTCCAAATGTGACCAAAATGAAATAAGAAACAGAAAAAATCCACAATCATATACAGAGATTTCATACTCATCTAATTAACATTAAAAAGCAAACCAAAAAAAAAATTGTTAAAGATATAAAAGACCTGAACAACACCATGAATCAACTTGACATTTACAAAAAAACTCCAACCAATGATAGCAGGGTCCACATTCTTTTCCAAAAGTCCATGGAACATTCACCGAGATAAGACTTTTCTGAGCAAATGTTTATAACTGCTTTATGTATAATAGTGTAAAACCTTAAATAATCCAAATGTCCATCAAATGGTGAGCTTGTCAGCATGTCATAGCACATCCATACAATGAATACTATTTGGCAACAGAAAGGGCTGAATGTACATGCAACAACATGGGTCAATCTCAAAAGCATCATGCTCAGTGTAAGAAGCCAGGCCCCAAAGGCTACATACTATGTGATTCTGTTTTTATAACATTCTGGGGAAAGGCAAAACTACAGGAACAAAAGCTGAATCAGTGCATGGTCAGCAGTGAGGGACAGGGAAAGACATATAGGGATAGGATAAGGGGGCACAAGGGAATCTTCAAGGTGATGGAAATGTTCTATCTTGATCATGATGCTGATTACAAAACTGCACACATTTGTCAGAAATCATCTGTTTCCCGACAAATGGAATTCTTTGTTTGTAAATTCTATCTCATTAATCTAACCTTTAAAATAAAAAATGAACAAATACTGTTATCCGAGCCAGACAATGGTATAAAATATGCTAAAAAAAAATAGAGTGATGATAATAATAAACTCTTAATGTGTTTATCAAGATCAGCAGAGGCCTTGACTTACTTTTCTGGAAAAAAACTTTTTGAGAAATTATCTCATCCTACTTCCTCACACACAACTTCACTGAAGCTTCATCACAAATAGGCCTGCACATCAAAGAATAAATGTCTCCAATGCATACTTAGATCTCTTCTGTACCACAATGATCAAAGAGATAAGAAACCTTACAGATTTCAATAACATGAAGGCACACAAATTCATTTTCACGTCTGTAATGGGCCACCCAGAATCTGATTCTAAGTTGTCCTCCTTAAGAACACAAAGCACTCAAGTAGTTCTGGGAACCAGAAGACCATGTGGGGAGTCTTTATTGAGAACAGATTAACTATCCTTCATTGTTTAAAATATTGTGGGCTGTCCAGGTCAGAAGGAACCTAATTGGCAGGAAAGAACACCTAGGCTGGGCCCTGGACTTCTGGGTCTGCTCCAGGGTATCAAAGTAAGAATCCCTCAGTCTTCAGTGAGGAAGGTACTGAGAGCTGTTTGTCGGGCCAGGCCAGGGTGCAGAGAGAGCCTTCCTGCAGAGAAGGAAAATGCTAGCTAAAACTCCCAGAGCCTTGCTGCCTCCTGCCAGAGGAAGTCAATACTGAACACTCTTTTCATCAAGGTTGTGCGTGCAAAGTCACTTCAGTAGTGTCCAGCTCTTTGTGACCCTATGGACTGCAACCCGCCAGGCTCCTCTGTCAGTGGGATTCTCCAAGCAAGAATATTGAAGTGGGTTGCCATGCCCTCCTCCAGGGGATCTTCCCAACCGAGGGATCGAACCCATGTCTCTTATGTCTCCTGCACTGGCAGGCAGGTTTCTTATCACCAGCTCCACCTGGGAAGCCCCACTAAAAGTTAATCTGCAAAAACCTTAATAGTATCCTGATCTGAAGAAGAGTCTTTAGAAATGTTCACAATGTTGCAACCAAACCCAAAGTAACCTTCTTAATGTGTCAAGGGCTCCCAACAGGCCACCTCTAGAAAAATATTTGTCATCGAAGTGATTTTTTTCCCCCTTTAAAATGCAGTCTTTCACCATGGTGTTTATACTTGCCACAAAGATACAGCGTGATTAATGCAGAAAAAATAAATATGAAAAGTCTTACAATCAAATTAAGGAGGGCACTTGATAAAATGAGGCCTCTTCTAGTGAGTAATTTCAAAGAATAACTGTTTTTCATTACAACCTCAGCTCCCAGCAGGTCCTACAAAAACCAAGCCAGCTGCAGTTCAAGAAAAGGTCCAAAGGAGGACCTACTCTAGGTGTGGGTAAATCACAACTGTGATTGCAGACCAGGTTTCTATCTCTTTTATCCCCTTTAATAAATTGGGCTTGACCTGAAACTCCAAGAAAGTTAATTTACAACAGTCCATTTTTTTTTTTTTCACGTAACAGCTCACCTTTCTTTTTCTTTTAAATTTAAACCATTATGACAAATAGAGATTTATTATATACCATAAACACATGTGGCTTGAGCCCTGGTATTTTGTCTGGAAGGAAGCTCAGATGGGGCAGTAAGCTGCCGGTGCAATCAAGAAACCCCACGTGACATTCCTGATAAAGATGAAACACACACACATTCCACAGCACTTACTGTGGCCGATGTGGTTCTGACCCCGGTGTGGGCACCACAGGCCCAGCGCAGCCTGTAAACTGAAAGGTGATTTCACTAGGCCAGGGAGCAGTACTGTCAATTATAGCCACATTACCCAATCAGTGCTGACATCTTCGAAAGGGCTTTTAATTAGAGATGAGCAGAAAGAGGCAGCTTCTCAACACACTTCTCAAACATGAGCCTGGTCTCATCCTCCTCATGTGCTCCTAACATAATCCTGCAAGTGGTTCATGTGTTTTGGACCAGAGGCACTCGGTCATGCTGAACAGAATCATCCTAAAACCTCATTACTGATAAGTCACCTGAATCTTGATGAAAGTGGTTGAGGAACCATTTATTTGCCATCAGGCCAAGACTAGGATGAGACTCCCGGTCCTTCTCCCATCTCTTACCCAGGCTAAAATGATCTATTCCTCTTTAACTGATACCTCTTACAGATCCTCATTGGCAATGATACTTGGTGCTTTACTGGCTAAGCAGGGTTCCCTGGGAGGTAATATTAGCTGGTGGTTACAGACATAAACCTTGCAGTCAATCCTTGCTCCACCACTCCCCAAACTCTCTAAACTTGTTTTTCCATCTGTAAAAGGAGAATACTAGTAAGGATCCTATATGACTCTTGGGGAGATTCAGTGAAATAATATATAGAAGTTACATGGATGGTGGTGATACATTTTTAAAAATTTAGAGAATCATAATCTAATCAGTCACATATAGCACAATAGTTAAAAGCTATCAGTAAATGTCATTATTAAACTTCCTGTATGTGTAGGATTTCTCTCCAGAACTAGAATAAAGCTTCTTCAACAGAAGAACCTTCACCTTTGATCCTCTTTTGCTTTGTTCATAGATTTCAGGCATATTAACAGCTCACCTTTCTTTTAAATTTTACACAATTTTAAATTTTACAACTTTTACACACTCACTGATCACATCAATTCTACCATTATTCCTTGTAAAACAGACTTGTAAACGTACAGATGAAAAAGAAAAGTAAAATCATCCTTGATCCCAACACTAGAAATAACTAGTTAATATTGATGTATTATTAGTTTTCCTTTCCTTTTTCAATGCTTATACATGTCTTAAAGTACAACTGATATCCACAGTTGTCATAACTCACCTTTTTAACTTAAGAGGAATTGATGGATACTTTAACCCTACCATTCAACATCATTCAGACTGGAACCTTGGAAGGCAGCACAGCACATCACCCTGTGGTTCTATCATCCCCAGTTCTCATCCATTATCTTGGAAGTGGAGGACACCTGGGATACTAGAGCTCAGTAAGACCAATGAAACAAGATGTTTGGAATCCTGTGGACTCCCTGGACATTGTGCCTAATACTGGACAATACTCAACAAATGTCCTCTCTTTCCTCCTTTTGTGCCTAATACTGGACAATACTCAACAAATGTCCTCTCTTTCCTCCCTGGACATTGTGCCTAATACTGGACAATACTCAACAAATGTCTGGGGTCTTTAGAGAAACTTCAAAGATTCCAACTACTACCATGAAATAAGGCTTCTCAGCACTGAAAGAGTTGAATCCCAAGACCATCCCTAAGTCTTCTACTCATTTTCTTCAGCTCCTCGCAAAAGATTTTGGATCATGACAGTCTCCATAAGTTTTATGATCACTGTAAATGACAATCCAATTTCTTTATCTCTGTGTCTTTCCAGAATGCAGAGCTCGCAGACTGGAAATTATGTCTCTTAAAGGAGTCTCTATTTCAAATATGATGGACTTGCTTCTCAACCAGTCTTAAGATCTAGGCCATAAAGAGAAACTTAATATTGGAAATAATTTAGGACCTGGGGGGACTTCCCTGGTGGTCCAGTGGCTAAGACTCTGAGCTCCCAGTGCAGGGGGCCCAGGTTCGATCCCTGGTCAGGGAGCTAGATCCCACATGCTACAATTAAGACCCAGAGCAGCCAAATAAATAATACAATTATAAAAAAAAAAAAAAAAAAAAAAAATTTAGGACCTGGGGTCAGAAGACTTGAGTACTACTCCCAACTTTGAAATTTGCTAGCAGCCATCATTCATCATTTTGAGTAAATAACCTCCCTTTCTGAGTCTCAGTTTTCTCATTTGCAAAATGTAATGTTGCAGTAAGATTATTTCCAGATTCATTACATCAACAGCTTTAGGGCGGTGGCTAATTTATACATCCAGTCGTTTACTTTTAAAGTCTAGTGTAAGCCAGACATAAGTCTATAGGCTTTGTCCTAAATGTGTTGATAGTGCTGCCGTTTTCGTCATTCTTGTCACCAAGTCATGTCCTACTCTTCGTGACCCCAAGGATGTAGTTCACCAGGTTCTTCTGGGATTTCCCAGGCAAGAATACTGGATCCTTCTCCAGGGAATCTTCTTGACCCACCAGGGAAGCCTAGTACTGTCAAAGCAGAGAAGACAGACTGATGGAGATTAAGCATCAAGCCCACAGTCATGGAGTATAACCATCATTTGAATCCAGATGTAGGTCTAAATCCCATGTTCATGATCAGGAAGTTGTATGTATCCCAAATCCATCGGTTCTGGGCTCCCTCTAGCAACTCCAAGTACTCAATGAATGAGTGAAGTCGCTCAGTCGTGTCCGACTCTTTGCAACCCTATGGCCTGTAGCCTACCAGGCTCCTCTGTCCATGGGATTTTCCAGGCAATAGTACTAGAGTGGATTGCCATTTCCTTCTCCAGGGGATCTTCCCAACCCAGGGATCGAACCTGGGTCTCCCACATTGTAGACAGATGCTTAACCATCTGAGCCACCAGGGAAGTCTCAATAACATTTGTTGTTTGACAGATTGCGGTTTCTGATTCAATCCATGGATGTTTACTGAGAGCTTATTTCTATATGTGCTTCTGCTGAACAATACAAACATTTAGGAGCTGACAATTCTTTGTTGTGGGCACTGTCCTGTACCTCATAGAATGTTCAGTGGCATCCCCAGCTAGATGCCAGTAGAAACCACCCACCCAAATGTGCCCATCGATGTCCCCAGAATAAAAGGGTCAGAATGATCATTCATTGAGAACCACCACTTTAAAACAAAGCACGTTGAAAACACAGGAAAGACAGGCTTAAAGAATAAAGCATTAGTCTAATACCATATGAATAGAACAGTAGCAATGCAATCAAGTAATCACACGAAATTCCAACAACACACCCCTTCTTAAAAACACACCTGACTTATGAGCATGGCCTACTGTAGGAGCAACACTACCTCACAGACAGTAGGGAGGGGTTTACACTCTTGCCCCATTACTAAAGGCAGAGTTAGAGCCAATCTTTTCGTTACTAGGATCACAGCAGAAGATGGGGTTTCTCCCTTCCCAAATTATAAGGGGAAGGCAAGAAAAACTGTTTTCCTAGCCTTCTATATCCAAGTTAGGATACTGAAGATGTTTTCCAATAGAACCAATGCTTTAATGGTGAGGTTTTCACGCTAGCCCACAAAAGTATTTTATCTAAAACGGTGCTCTTTTGCACAGTCTTGTGAGATGCTTGGAAGCCTACCATCATTTAAACCTGTGTTTTTTAAGAATATAAATTCTAAATACGCACTACCAAAATTAACAGCAAATTTGGGGATCTGTCCTCTACCTGCTTTTATCCAGAAGTTCCCACCAATGTCTCCTTCCTCTCAGGCCCTCCATCGAAACTCATCACGTGAGTATAAACACATACGCACAGCTTCTTTTCATTCTTAAGTGCATCTGCAGTTGAGTTTTTTAGGGATCTTTGCTGGCACTCTTTTGAAGTTGATTCTTGGTGTGAAACTGACTGAAGAGAGGAGGAGTGAGGAACCCAAACTTCAAGTATGCCAGAAAGCACAAGACCCAGTGGGGAAAAGCACTCAGGGATCCCTGTCTCAGAATTAGTAAGTTTCTGTCACTGACAGGAGTGAAAATCCAGAAGTGCAATAGATCATCAGAGACACTTCAGCTTACGATCATATTTTATCAACAAAATTACATTCCAGGAAGGGAAAGAAAGGAGAAGGGAGAGTAGGTGTAGGGAGGGAGAAAAAGCCACATAAAAGTTCTGAAATATATCAATGTCCAGAAATGGGAAAGGAATAAATAAATAAATAAAAAGAAACCTTTGGAGAATTAGAAAAAAACATGAAATAAAACGTCTATCTTATTTCAGAATCCTGGAGTAAATAATATTTCTGATGCCGCCACAGAGAGGCAAATCCAGCCAGCAAAACAAACAAAGATACAAATAAACACTGGGCCAGTGAATTAGGGAAGATACACAGAGGAATTTTGTTCAGAAATGGGATCCTTCCTCCCTTCTCCCCTCCCCAATTTTATTTTCTTGAAGTAAAATCCATTATTTTGAAAACACCATTTGAAATCCTAAAGAAATAGCAAAAACACAGTATTGTGGTATTCCAAAGTAATATCTCTTGTTTATAACCATATAAATTTAGCCCCTGGCACTACAGGGCTTATATAATAGAATAGAGTTATTTTAACAGCGCCCTGTTAAAGAAGAAGCAAAATGTTCAGCTCATTTTCTCCGGTGGGAGGGACACATGGCCTCATGTGAGAGAGCAAACATGCCTAAGTCATTACCGCGGGAAAGCCATCCGTCAAAGCCGGGTCGCTCTGGCATGGCCAACACCACTGGCGAGATCACAGAGGCAGCCTCTGCTTGCAATTACCAGGGAAGGACCTTGGCTCTAGGCAGCCTGCTATCAATTACTACCCTGGCCTCGCTGCTTGGACTTGTCAATTTCCCGGTGTCTTCTGTTTTGTAGCAGTAAGAAAAAGCGCTCCTCCTGACTGATTCTTGGAAGTTTCTCATGCGTTGTGTCACTCCTCGGTGTCATTAACAATTCAATTAAAATTTCACAGCACACAGGCAGGCAGCGCCGGACAGGGGGCGGGAAGGAGCCCTGGCTGAGGAGATTTCCGAAGGGCCTGCAGCAGGGCCACGTCGGATCAAGCGAATCCAATCTTGAAATTTCTTTGACTTCACAAGTCAGGCTTCCTGCATGTGTCTCCCATCTGATGCGATGCTGGCTGTCATGTTGGCAAGATGACATGTTTGATGTTCTCACCCCACTGGGGGTGCAGGGATGGGAAGGAATTTCAGGCTGGCTGGAAACAAAAATCTCACATATTACTTCACTGAAAGTTTTGGCTCTGTAATGGATAATTATAAATATTCATAATCAGCTCTATTAATCTACAGTGAGTTCTAGAAAGTTCTTTTTCTCCATTTTTTTTTTCCACTCAGGCCTCCTATTCTCTTTGCTTTCCAGAGTAGAGCTGTCTCTAAGAATTTAGAGACAGAGTATAAATCACAATTAAATTCTTCAGGAAGGTGGAGGACTGGGAACTCTAAGACAGGGGTGGCTGGAAACAAGAAAGACTCGCTACTGTCATTATTAACTCTGTGAAAGTGCAAACACTCCTTTGTCTCGCTGGATGATGGAGCTATACACGCTCACGTGCTTTTAAGCATCCCAAGGGTTTAGGGCAAAACTGAAAAAAAGTTTCAGGCTTAAGACTTCTGAGGCAGCTTTCTCTCTAACCCTCTCAATGAGTTTAGTCATGCAAGGAAAGATTCTTTAAAGTTACCAAAGACTTTGTTTAATGCCTAAGAAAATGCAGACTGTCAGCACCCTTTGTCAGGTTTTGGTGGCTTAAGTCCATTCCCCAATACACTGGTGACCCTCCAACCCCTCATTCACTAGTTTCTTTTTGACATCAAGCGCTGGATAATTGTTTGATTTCCTTCTAGGTAAAAGGAGATTAAATGCCCAGCTGCAACAGCTGACATACAAAAGGGAAAATATAGTTTAACCACCATATTTATCAAGATAATTTTTCTTCCACATGCTGATTAATAACATTAGCCAACCATCTCCTTCAGCTTGGGGAGAGAAGGGGTGGGGAGGGACATGTCCCCCTTAAGAGTATCAGAAACAGGAGCTGACAGTTCAAGGCAAAAATGATTTGCATGTAAATTCTGATCAAAAGCAAGTCTGCACCCTGAAGTTGTCAAGTTTTGCTACCAATTTGACACTTAAATGGGCTATAGCAAAACTTGATTTAAACTGAAGAGGGAAAAAACATGGCAACTCAATTACCCCCTAGCAGATCGGATCTGGCAGCTGAGGTCAAACTTTTCACCCTGCCATTACATTTCTCAATACCTGATGCTTTAAACAAACACTATGTATTCCTCCTACAATCCTAGAGGAAAATGCATTTCTCAGGACTCCCTACTGTGCCCCAGATTAAAAAATAAAGTTTCACTTGTGTGGGATCTGGGGCCATTTTCTTCATTTAAATTTCTGAATAAATCAGGACTTGAGAAATGGCCATTTTAGACTGGGAAAAATAGTCTCTGCCACCCCCCTCAAAAAAAAAGAAAAGAAAAATACTTCACAGGGAAGATTTGTGGAGTACTAAAAGATGATTTAAAAACAAATATTCCCATAGCATTAGAGAGAAAACATTGACCTGTTTTTAGTTTGCTTTTAATATATTTCATATTTGAGCTTCGGCTGAACAGCACATTAATTCAGCAGGGAAAAAAACAGCTAGCTGGTTCCAAATCAGCTCCAAATTTATGGAGGACCAAGCATCTCATAAGGCCCCAGGACACAGGCTCAAATGCAGGAAAGACTCAGTATAACGACCCATCTGGCCTCTGGGATTTCTATCCCACCAGAGTTTAAATGCTGCTGTCTCCTGGGCCATTTAATCCCCCATGGAGCTCTCATTCCTGCAACTTTTTAAACCAACAACTGTTTAAACTCATCTTAATAAGTCCCTCAAAACAGCTCTAAAACTAGGTTTTTGTTGTTGTAGTTGTTGTTTTTAAAGTCATGTCCCTATGTTGATTTTTAAGCTCCTTCTGAAAAGTAAGATGTTTAGTGACTGCATTTACCCTAATTTCTGGTACTTGTATTGGGCAATCAGATCTTATACACGGCATCGCCTCACTTATTTAGCCAGTAAATACACTGAGCATATACCGAGTGCCAGGCACTACGCTAAGCCCTAGGGGGCCCAATATGAGTAACAGTTGGTTACAGCTGGAAATCAGTCACATATACAAGTAATTGTAATAGTATAGGGGAAGCACTGCAGACAGTAATACTTAAAGTATGTGATAGCAGATTTAACTGAGGAATTCCTTCCAGAGGAGTAAACATTTAAAATTCTCCTGGTGACTAAGACTTTATCTAGATTGACATCCAGTCGGTGGTGGGACAAGAGTGCCAACGGGGAACTGAAGCAAGGTGAAAATAGGCAAGCTTGTGTGGCCAGGTTCTAGGCAGCTGAAGAAAGTATGGTCACAGAGCAAGAAGCCTACAGCTGCACCCAGAAACAAACACAAAGAACCCCATTCCTCTTATACCTGGCTTCCCTGTCAGCCTACCACGTCACCCCTCAAACATACAGCAGTCCCACCACTGCCTTCTCTGAGGTGCACTGACCTTCCCGCTGTTCCTCCAGCGTGTCAAGCTTGCTCTAGCCCCAGGGCCTTTGCACTTTGTTGTTCCCTATGCCAGCTTCCCAAACCCTGACACAGTTCAAGCTGTCTCATCATTTAGTTCTTTGCTTAAACGCCACTTCTCAGAGCAATGCTCCCTAACAACTCTAAAATAACCCCTAAACCCACTTTTGAGACACTCTTAACCACTTACACTCTGCTTTATTTTCTTCATAGCATCCCAGCCTGAAATTTTATTATCTGTTTCTCTCTCACCCTCACAGGGTTGTAAGTTCTATATCCTTAGTTCCTGGTATAAATGGTACAGTAAATATATGATGAATCTATTAATACTCATCAACCCCCTGATGCCTTTAAGCTAATATCCCTGAATGCATACTGCAAAGAAAATTAAGGCCCCAAACCACAGTCACCACAGACCTGGACTTCCTGACCCTTTGCATAAAGAACAAGTAACAATTCTGGCCATACCTCATTTTATTGTGCTTCATGTTACTGCACTTCAGACACTGCATTTTTTTAAACAAATGGTAGGTTTGTGGCCACCCTGCATCAAGCAAGTCCATCCAGTTTTCTAACAGCATTTGCTCACTGTCTGTCTCTGTCACATGTTGGTAATTCTCACACTATTTCAATCTTTCTCATTATTATTCTACTTGTTATGGTTGTCTGTGATCAGTGCTCACTGATGTTACTATAGCTCACTGAAGGCTCAGAAAATGGTTAGCAATTTTTTTAAATAAAGTATTTTAATTAAATACGTACATTTATTAAAGATATAGTGCTACTGCACACTTAACAGACTACAGTACAGTGTAACCATAACGTTTAGCTGCACTTTGTTGATGTTCAGTTTCCCAGTCGTGTCCAGCTCTTTGCAGCCCCATGAACTGCAGCATGACAGGCTCCCCTGTCCCTCACTATTTCCTGGAGTTGGCTTAAATTCATGTCCTTTGAGTCGACAATGCCATCCAACCATCTCACCCTCTGTCACCCTTTTCTCCTGCCCTCAATCTTTCCCAGCATCAGGGTCTTTTCAAATGAGTTCGTTCTTTGCTTCAGGTGGCCAAAACACTGGAGCTTCAGCTTTAGTATCAGTCCTTCCAATGAATATTCAGGGTTGATTTCCTTTAGGATTGACTGGTCTGATCTTCTTGCTGTCCAAGGGACGCTGAAGAGACTTCTCCAGCACCATTGGGAAACTAGAAATTTCCTATGACTCACTTTACTGCAGTGGTAGAAAAGCAAACCCACATTATATCTGAGGTATGCCTGTATAAGATGGATGCAAAAGAAGCATTTTTGAAATTCAAATATAGCCAGAGGAGGGAAACCACCAAACATACCCTCCAAAAAACCATTTATCAAAAAATCTCTGAGATCTTTCTGAAAAATACACATTTAACTCTAACCAGGATCCCAGGCTTCCCACAAATCACCACCACACAGGGGAAACCATGTGAGAAGTTATGTTCTCCTTCTGAACATTTAAGCATTTTTATCAATATTATTTGCCAGTATAAATATTTTCTCTATAACTTGATATTGAAAATAGGAGTACATCAAACCAGGACTTATAACATGCAAAGGAAACAGTTCAGGCTAAGGTATTCATGGCTTCAGTCATTCTCATAAAACAACAGATGAAATAAAATGTATGACATTCCCAAAGAGGGAGTTTCTCATGTAATTCATCTTAAAATGCAATGTTCTGTCATCTCAAGTAACACTTACTGAAAGCAACCATCAATACTTTTTGTCAAAAGCCTGTACTCTGTGTAAAATGTTCCATCAATCTCTATTTACATAAAACAAAAAACTTTCTGTGTGGTTCTAACACACAGTCACACAGCGTCTCCATCTCTACTTTTCATGCTCTGCTGAAAAATGATTTGACTGACACCAGAAAAATAAAGATGACCCTTGAAGGAAAGCTGTTAGAAAGGGAGACCCTACAAGGAAAAAATACCTTACTATGTTGGACACATGTCCTATTAGAGGTTTTTTTTAGTCATATATTTTTAAAAATAAAAACTGCATTTTTCTAGGAACCTGACCCCCTCACCCCACCAAACCCTTTTATTCAACAGTATGCAAATAACACTTGCGACAACTAACAACCCTGCAGATTCTAAACTGCAGAAGGCCACCTCACTCTGTTTCAAGCCAGAAATTTTAGCTTTAAGTCCTGCAAAATGTGAGTATCACATGAGGCTAGAAGAAGGTCATCGCCTGGGGATGTTTATAAAACACACAAATTAAGGTATTAGCCTTTCACCCTGAGGGTCTGAAGATCAAATCCCAGCTTAGGTAACAAAACAGAAAGTCTCCCTGCCAACCCTTTCTGAAGACTGGCTTGTTGAAAACCTACAGACCCCTTCACGTGACGCACACTGGGGCGAAGGCTTAGATGACAAAGCTAGAAAACTGCAGGTCAAAACCAAGACATACTACTCAGTGCCCATCAAAGACACTTGAACTTTGCACCCAGTGACCCTTCCAGCCATCCTTCATCCCACCCAGCTAACCTGAACAGTTGAGGGTTGAGGATTACATAATAAACATCAACACTGCTTACATTTTTTGATTCACAACTGTAAGGTCCATTAGAACGTCTGTCAACCTTCCGTAATTATACTTTGCATTCACTCACTCTGCGTGTCTGAGCACCCACTACTTGGGAAGCATGGTGTAGGGTGGAGCTGGGTAGCCAGAGACAGCTTCCAGTGGCACTATAAGGTCTCCCTCAAACCACTACCTCTCTGAGTCTCCGAACCTTGGTTTCTTCACCTATAAAGTGATGGAACTCAGCTAGACTGGCGGTCTTCCAAGTGTGTACTGCAATCTAGGGTGGGGAGAGAGTGGTACAAAAAACCTCAAGGGCTTTCTAGGAGGAGAGATGAAGAATGAGTGGCAGGGTCCTGGCCCCTCTTGAACACAGCAGCCTCATCATTGTCTGTTACCAGGATGACAAAGCTGAAGGCCTCGTTGCAACCACAACCTTTAAAAAAAAACAAAAAACACTCATGGGCACCTAGAGTGATGGTGATAAATAGCATCTTAGATAGTTTGGGCTTAAAACATCCTTCTCTGCTTTTGTTCATGACTTCAGCACATGAGTAGCTGAAATACTAGAGCTTTCACACTCCTTACAAATTCTAGGCTTTAACCAATAATCAGTAGGATACCTAGTATTTGCCCAGCTTACACTGGGTGCAGTGTAGGACATGATGAGGAAACCATTTTTGTCCCCAGAGTCCCAAGCCTTGAACACACAGTCCCATCCAGATCCAAAATGCTGCAACAAGCAGACACCAAGTGTTCCAATAAACAGGTATTGGGCAATATGGGATGAACAAGTACAATGAAAATTCTGAGGAGCAGAAGCTCATTAAGGACCTGAGTAGCTAGAAAAGGCCTGAAGTCATTTGAACCAACCCTGTAAGGATGGTTAAGATTTGGGTGGCTAAAGGAAGGCAATGTGGAGGAAGTAGGGTAGCCATCTCAGATGCTAAGGCTGACATGAGCAGAGTCAAGTGAGATTCAGGGTCAGAGAGAATCCTGCAAAGCAGAAGCCAACTGACAAGCATTCAAGGAGGTAGGTTTAGATTGCATCACACAATCCAAGTCAGTATCCAACCAACCTCTCATTTTACATGATGCATAGTGTAACTTGAGGTCTTGGTCAAAGTCCTAGAGTCAGCTTAGTAACCAGGATGGCCCTCATCTGGTGCATTTTCTACTCTATCACTGCCTCATCCTAGAAGCACCAGCAGTATTTGTACTTCTAAGGGAAGGGGGACCCAGAAACCTGAAGGGAAGTCAGTTCCAATGGTAAGTATGGGTCTACTTCAATTCCATCCCAAGTGATCACTAGCCTCTTACTTGATTTTTTTTTAAAGCACACCTAATTTTCTTCTAGGATTTCATTCTGAAAACTTTTGAATGATAAAGTTGCCTTTGAGGATCAAGTTCCTCCAAAATGATCTTAGTTCTGTCTTCTGGGTTATTGCATTAGTGAGCTCGTCTTCTCCCCCAAAATACACTAAAGGCAGAAAAGAAAGATGAGGGAAGCAAAAAGGAAGAAAGTATCTGAACTTAAGTTTTTACCTTTCACAGAGGCATCCATGACTTGAATAGCAAATCTCTAAGCTGACAGTCCACCTTGTGAAAAGAAGACTAGAGTGAAAAAGAAAGGGAAGACAGAAGTCTAAACTGCCATTCTAGGGCAGAAGTCAGAACAGAGAAGGCTCACTGAGCATTTAAAGTTGTTGATAGATGTCAAGGTTAAGAAGAAAAACTCAGGTGAAATCTTCATGAGAATGTTCCAGTCATGCAACAATTCTAAAAAAGGAAAAGACGCCAAAGAATGGGCCAAAGCAAGCAACAACAAATTCAGGACAAAGAATTTCTAATTTGGAAGATAAAAAAACAGACATCAAAAACAGTGAAGGATTCTAAGACACAGTCACAAAACATTTGTTTCCTGTAAGCATAACCAAGCCCTTTCATGGTGGGCAGAGCTATCACCAAGTAACTGTTTTTACTTAAGATTGGGGTTTGTGTTTTTTTAAATCCAAGTTGTAGATAAAAAGGAATCCTGATGTATAGCTTAATATCTTACTGAAAAAAAAAAAAAAAACTTTCCCCTAAATCCGACCCCCATTACCCAAGCGTAAACCTAACTAAGCTTAAAAGGGGAGGAAAAAAGAAAACATAATGTCCATTTCCTTTAGAGTCCTATTTTTGGATTCAAAATTCTTCAAAAAGTAATCAAGCGTGAATTATTTAGCCATTCTGTGGTTTGAATCAAGGTTTTATGAGCATTTTCTGTCCATCAGCAATCATGGGTTGGGGAAAAAAGACAGAGACAATGTAATTCAGATGCTATTCTGGGGCTACGTACATAGCCAGACACGATGCTCAAAGTTGACTTGTCCGCCAAGGACTAACACACATTTTGGAAAGCAGTTCTTGCTTGATTTAAAAGCTGAAGATCAGAAACTACAGTCATCTTACATTCTGACTCCTGAAATTGACTCACTGACTCCAGAATCTGCGTGCCAAAAACACACCCAGGACATTACAGAGAAAGCAAATAGAAGCTTCTAGAGTAAGGGTGGCTGGAAACAGTCTTAAAGGCCACCCAGAGCAATGGGACAACTTTTTCTCTAGTTTTTCTTAGCTACTGTTTTCACTACCCCATAAGATAGGCAGTCTCAGAGGGCTGTGTCCACCAAACGTAATATGCACCTAACTGCCCTGCAGTTGTACCTGTAGATGGACAAAGTTATTCGCTGGACTGAACAAAATAGTTACAGATGCATATTACAAGCACCTCACAGTTGAACACCAGAATCACTTCAAACATACAATACGCCTTCACACACCACGTTCTCTATGAATGAACTAAACTAAGCCACGTGTGTAGCAGTTCTGTGACAGTGACTAAGAGATCAGCCTGTTGATGTTAGGAGGAGCCAAGAGGAGAAAGACCTGAAATGAGTTCTTGAGGACATCATCCGAGCCGCTGGATCAACCTGCCCTGAAACCTACCCAGACACATAGTGAATAAGATTCCTATACTGTTGAGGCCAACCCAGCTGGGTTTCCTGTCATCTGCAAGCTAACAAGTCCTAACACCACAGTGCCCACATGGCATGTATGTTTCAACATTTGTCTTTTTCTTCCCACTATGAACCTTTCAGTCCACTCCATCTATCACCTCCTACATGGAGCTAACTCTTTCAGTCACAAGCAACTGTTACTTTTCTGTGCCCCATGGAAAACTTTTGATTCTCTTTCCGTGCTTATTCTCTGAGTAGACCCAAGCCTCTGAGTGACAGCCAAGGACAAGGAGAGCTTGCTCAGCACCTGACTGCTATAACTGCTCTCATCCCAACCTGACTCACATGAGACAGCTAAAAGGAAGCTTCCAAAGTTCCCCAGTCCGAGACTTTCCAGAAAGTGATGTCCTCACATAGAGCAGCCAAGAAAACATAGATGTGCAAAGACATCATTTATCATTCATACTAACTTTCACCAAGGCAGTGGGAGAAACAATAAGTTTGAGCGTACCCAGAAGTCTCTGACCCAGGGGAACACACCTATAAATAACTAAAAATTTTCCACCCGTGATATCAACGTTTGGTCTGCTGTACAAACCCTTCTGGATTCTGTTGTTGCCCTTACTCTGAGGTAGAGCCAGATGAACCCTGGGTTACTCCTTTTCTAGTTACTGTCAATTTTGCTTGTGAGTTTTCCTTATTTTAAAAGGACAAGAAACTCATCTGAAGGGTAATGAGTGGTCCACGAACATCTCAGCCTTTCCTGAATCTCACTTTTATTTAGTCAAACCCCCACTCTGTTCTTTGTTACCCTGTTCCACCCCCAGTTGAAAGGATGTAGAATATTCTAGTCTGCAGGTGACTTCTCTTCCCCTAAAATCTCACTGACTGGGATATGCTTTTTGAAATTAACCAACCAGGTGCATTTCCTTTCTACTTGTAAAACAGATTCTTCCTCTGATCAATAAGGCACCCTCAACAAATATGGTTTGTGTTCTGTCTTAAAGTTAGCAAAGGCTGGTCTCTCTCTCTCTCATCAGTGTGAGCCTCTTGAGGGCAAGTACATCTCTTCTTTAAATCCTGCAGGGCTTAGAACCAGGCTTTGTACAAAACCAGCCAGTAATTTTCCAACTTGAGTACACATCAGAATCGAGCACAGAGCTCATTAAAAACAGATTTCCAATTCTCAGTCCAGGAACTCTGAGCCACTTGGTGTGGGGCAGAGTCTAGGAATCTGTGTTTCTTACAAAGTATATCTTAGTGGTAAAGCATCCACCTGCCAATGAAGGAGACATAAGAGACGCAGGTTCGATCCCTGGATTGGGAAAGATTCCCTGGAGAAGGAAATGGAAACCCATTACATTATTCTTGCCTGGAAAATCCCATAGACAGAGGAGCCTGGTGCGCTATAGTCCATAGGGTCACAGATAGTTGGAAACAACCAAGCAACTGAACACACACGCAAAGTAAATCTGTAGGATGTCTACTGGCCATACTGAGAATTATTAAAGTAGGCCCAAGCCTTCTTCCAACAATCTACACAAAATTGTCAAGCATGTGAGTCAGCCACCTTAGAAATAACTCCTTCAGCTTCATTCAGTCCTTCAAGGACTGAGGACCTGGCCACATCTTGACTATAATCTCAGGAGAGACCCTAAGCAGAACCACTTAGCAAAGTCCCTCTTGGATTCCTGAACCACAGAAACTGTGTGAGATAATAAATGTTTATTATTTTATGCCAAAAATAAAAATCTTTTTTAAATTAAAAAATAAAGTAAGCCCTCCATGGGAAATTTTTTACATAAATCAGTATATACCCATTCATTCATGCCACTGCCAGTCCTTTCCCTAGTATACCCAATGATACTTCTTGAATTGCCACCTACAGCTCCTAGACAACAGAGCTTGACTTAGGCAAACTAGCCTCTCTCAACAACAGAAGGAGTGCTCTCCCCAAACTTCCTCCTCTGCCTTCCGTACATCAACACCCAGGCTCAAAAGTTACATCTGAGAAATCACAAAAGCGCAAAGACAGCAAGCCCATGACAAAAATTCCAGTATTCATCACAGAAAAAAATAACATAAAATGGAAAGTGAGACTCTAGGGCCATTATGGAATCAGATGACCAGGAATGCCTTTGTCACATTTCCTCAGGGTCTTCTAGATCTGCCTTAAACATTGTATTTCTACCAAGAAGTGAAATGAAATAAGATGTTCAAGAATATGATGGAGACAGCAACAGGATCAATTAAAGTCCAAGAGATCTCAAGAAGGGACATTCACTTCCTTTAAAAATAAATAAATAAACACCACCTTGTGCTGTTCACTATCCAGCTTTCTTATAACAATTTCTGTTGACTCATCTGGACCATAAGTTCCTTGAGGGCAGGGAATATATATCTCATTTCTCCTGTAATTTCTCCTGGACTAAAGTCAAGCATATGCTCTTTACTTTGAACTCTTTATCAGTTAAATTACTTATCTCCATTACATTAAGGTCTTTTTCTCAAGTTTTTTATCTTGTTCTTTCATTTGGAACATATTCTTCTGTTTCTTCCTTTTGTTTGACTCTGTGTTGGTTTCTATACAGTAGATGAAGCAACCACCTCTTTCAGTGTTAGAGAGGCCTCATATAGGAGATAAATCTTGTTGCTCAACCCTGCCCCGCTCTTTGTCTTCTTTCAAAACTTTGTGCTATTTTTAATAGCTCCCAGTAGGTGAGGATGTGCCATGACCTGTCAGTGCCCTAAGGGGAAGATTCCAGCACCTGGATTCAGATTGGAAGCCAGACCCTCAGGCAGCAGCTTTTAACAGTATGTCAAAATATACAGTCCAGTGGTATCACAAGTGTAAGTCACATTGGCCACCAGAGCTGGGCAGAATGATGGTGTGTGCTGGATGGCAGTCACTGAAACTGGGGCTCAGGTCAAGTGTCGAAGCTCTCTTCTGGGAGATACTGGTGAGTTGGAGCAAGGCAGAAGGAGAGAGCCAAGATGCCATCTAAGTTCCCTGAGAACAGCTCTATAGGCTGCTAAATGTATGCCACACCTGAAGCCTGCATCTCAGTCTGGAGCTCTAGGACAAAGTGGCCTCCTTCACAGAGAGACTAGGGGATGTGCCTCAGTCCACTGTCTGCTCAGTGCCCAATTGCTACAGTCCCACAGGAAAGCAAGCCCCAGCCCTGGACTCCAGAGCCAGAAGATCCTCAGTGGGCATCCATTGAGTGGCAGCCACAAAAAAAAAAAAAAAAAAAAAAACCCACAGGGCAGCAGATGTTAAAATCAGCATACCAGATGTATGCAAAACTCCACTCCAAGGGACACTTTGCTCTGGAACATGACAGAAGATAAGTACAAAGACAGTGCCTGCTCTCCGTGGTCTCTAGAAAGGATTACAGTCAGCCTGTGGATATATGTTTAATTAGAAGCCTGTCCCTCAGGCCACAGTCATGATGATTAGCTAACAGGTCTCATTCACAGAAAGACAGAGCTCCTGGGTCTGTTGCCTCTCACTGTGCCACGGGAGTGGCAGCTGTTTAAGAACTCTTTCTCTGTTGATTACAGTCCTGTGGGACCCACAAGCTTAAACTTCACTGGCCACCAGAGTCAAGTAGTATAGAGGTGTCCCCTGGTAGAAGCCACAAAAATGGGGGTACCAGACAGGCAGATGTGCTCCTTTCTGGGTGACACAAATTATTAATTATAATCCTCAGGTACCAGGAATGTAAGCTACCCTGGTCTCCAGAGTCAGGCAGTCGAGAGGCATCTTCAAGACAGCACCCACAAACCAGGCACCAGACATGTGTAAAAGCTCTCTTCCAGGAGATGCTCTGGAGCACAGCAAAGGGAGAGCATGAAGATGGTGTCTGCCAGTCTCTACTCCTAGAGAGTGGTCCAGCGGGCTCACCAAACTGGGGAGAAGAATGGATGAACACAGTGAGAACTTCAAAGAGATAGAAACTACAATAAAGTACAAAACAGAAGTCATAGAGCTGAAGCATACAACTGAAATGAAAAAAATACACTGGAGGGGTTCAACAACAGACTAAATGGAGCAAAAGAAAGGACAAGTCAACTCAAAAACAAGACATTGTACCAAGATGATACCAAAACCAGGCAAGGACACCCAAGAATACTACAAGCCAATATTTCTGATGAACAGATGCAAAAATCCTCAACAAAATACTAGTAAACTGAATTCAACAATACATTAGAAAGATTATATACCATGATCATGCAGGATTTATACCAGGGATATAAGGATAATCCCACATCTGCAAATTAACATGATACACATTAACAAAATGAAGGATAAGAACTATATGATCATCTCAATAGATGCAGAAAAGGCACTTGCAAAATTCAACACTGTTTCATGATAAGAACTCTCAACAATGTGAGTACAGAGAATGTACCTCAACATAATAAAAGCCATATACAACAAACCCACAACTAACATCATAATGGTGAAAAGACCAAAGCTTTTCTTTAAAAAAAAAAAAAAAGTTAGTCACTACACTGTGTCTGACTCTTTGCAACCCCATGGACTATAGCCCACCAGGCTCCTCTGCCCATGGAATTCTCCAAGCAAGAATACTGGAGTGGGTAGCCATTCCCTTCCCTAAGGATCTTCCAGACCTAGGGATTGAACCTTGGTCTCCTGCATTGCAGGCAGATTCCTTTCCTGTATGAGCCACCAGGGAGGCTCAGGACAGGAACAAGTCAAGGATGCCCATTATTGCCAGTTTATTCAATCTAGTATTAGAAGTTCTAGTCACAGCAGTCAGGGAAGAAAAAGAAATAAAACACATCCAAATTGGCAAAGAAGTAGTAAAACTGTCACTATTTGCAAATGACAATATTATACACAGAAAACATGAATATGCCATCAAAAAACTATTAGAATTAATAAATGAATTAATTCAGTAAAGTTGTGGGATACAAAAATCAATGTACAAGATTTCCCTGGTGGTCCAGGAGTTAAAAATCCACCTTGCAATGCAGGGGACACAGGTTTGATGCTGGGCCCAGGAAGATTCCACATGCACGGAGCAGCTGAGCCCACGCAAAACAACTACTGATGCAGGCACCACATGGAGCCCATGCTCTGCAACAGGAGAAGCCACTGAAATAAGAACCTCATGCCCCAAAACTAGAGAGGAGGCCCCACTGGCCACAACTAGGAAAGCTCAGGTCCAGCAACAAAGACCAGCACAGTCACAAACAAAAATAAATCTTTTAAAAAAAAATCAATGTATAAGAATGTATAACATCTCTATACACTGAATAAAAGTATTAGCAAAAGAAATTAAGAAAACAATTCCAGTTACCATTGCATCAAAAATAATAAGATATCAAGGAATAAGTTTAACCAAGGAGGTAAAACACCTGTACACTGAAAACTATTAAGACATTAATGAAAGAAACTGAAAAAGAAACAAACAGATGAAGATATTCCATGTTCATGGATTGACAGAATCAATTTTGTTAAAACAGCCATACTACCCAAAGCCATCTACAGATTCAATGCAATCGCTATCAAAATTCCAACAGAATTTTTCACAAAAAAATTGAACAGATAATCCCAAAATTTGTATAGAACCACTAAAGATGCTGAATAGTCAAAGCAATCTTGAAAAAGAAAAACAAAGCTGGAAGCATCACACTCCCCGATCTAAACTATATCACAAAGGCATTATAATTAAACAGCATAGTATTGGCATAAAATACAGATACACTGTTCAATGAAACAAAACAGAGAGTCCAGAAAAAAAAATCCACACATATATGGTCAATTTATTCACAAATCAGGGGAGAACACACAATGGGGAAAGGATAGTCTCGTCAATAAACGGCATTGGAAAAACCAGATAGCCACATACAAAAGAATGAAATGAGACAGCTATCTTACACCACACACAAAAACTAACTCAAAATGCATTGAAGACTTGAAAAAGGCCTGAAATCATAAAACTCTACAAGAAAACATCGGTGTTAGAACCCTCAGGTGTGTTTACACACACACTTTGCTGACCATTTCTAAGGCCATGCTCACCACAAATGTATGAAACGAGAAAGAACATCAGCTCTATATTCTCTTTTCCAAGTTGTGTCCATTTTTTAAATTGTGCAATCAAAAGCAAAATAAACAAGGAGGACTATAACAAACTAGAAACCTTCAGCCCAGCAAAGGAAAGCAACAAAATGAAAAGGCAATGTAGGGAATGATATAATGCACGTGCAAACCACACCTGATAAATGTTCAATATTTAGAAAGAGGTCACACAGCTCAATAACAAAAACACAATCTGACTTTCAAATGGTCAGAAGATCTGAGTATACATTTTTCCAAATAAGACATACAGATGGCCAACCAGCAAATGAAAAGATGCTCAACATCTCTCATCAGGGAAATGCAAATCGAAATCATGATATCACCTCATACCTGTCAGAACAGCTGTCATCAAAAAGACAAAAAATAAGACCTCATGAGGAAAGAGAGAAAAGAGAATCCTCCTGTGTGGTTGGTGGGAATGTAAACTGGTGCAGCCACTTTGGCTAACAATATGGAGGTTCCTCAAAAAATTAAAAATAGAACTACCACAGGACAGAGCAATTCCACTTCTGAGTATTTACATGAAGAAAACAAAAATACTAGCTTAAAAAGATATCTGCACTCCCATGTTCATTGCATCATTATTTACAAGAGCCAAAAAAAAAAAAATAGAAACAATTTAAGTGTCCATTAAAAATGAAATTTTTCCTTTTGCACCAACACAGATGAATCTTGAGGATATTACACTAAGTCCATTAAGTCAGAGAAAGACAAATACTGGTTAATCTCTCTTATATGTGGAATCTTAAATCAACAACCACCCCCCTCCCACCCCCAATACACAAGCTTATAGATACAGAAAACAGATTGGTGGTTGCCAAAAGCAGTGGGTAGGAGAAAAGGGTGAACAATGGTCAAAAAGATAAAAAGAAGAAAAAGAAATAATGTACCTGAAAGAAAAAAGTTGGGCACATCTGTCAGAGAACAAGACAATGCAACAAGGAGGTAGAGAATGCTGGGTTTAGAGCCAATGGAGACAAGTTAGGTGACACCGTCTCGCCTTAGTTCCTGTATTGCTTAGAACCAGGCTTTGTACAAAACAAATCAGCAATCATCATTTATTCTTGGGTCAGTCACTCAACTTGCCTTACAGAGCAAAGAAGGGTGGGAAGTGTCTGGGGGTGGAAAGGATCAGACTTTCAAGACCCTCGGGTATGTTTACACACACACACACACACACACACACACACACACATACACACTTTGCTGATCCTCTTTAAGGTCATGTTTATAAAGCATCTATGAAAAGAGAAAGAACACTAACTCTGTATTATCTTTCCTGGGGCCTATGTTCACATTGTTCCCTATGTCCCCTTTTTTCGAGGTAACTCTGTCCTTCAGGACAGAACTTGATTATCCAGCAAGTTTGCCCTGACCCTCTGATAGTGGTAATTGCCTCCTCTGTTGCACCCACAGGCTTCTGTAGCACTCCCACCCTAGCACTTTAGCACACTGCATTATACCCTCCTGTCAACTTGTCCATTCACCCTGCTGGTAAGCTCTTTAAGGACAGGGCTCATGGATATCCGGCTCTCCATGGGAATCCCAGGGACAGCACACTCTCTGGTACACACAGGCACTCAACAGATCGGTTCAATACAAGAATGAATCTTGCTAAGCCTTCATCTTCTCAGATATGAAACAATGTTTCACTTCCAAAACTGCTGTGAGGAGTAGAGGGAGTATGCCAGTACTCCAAAGTCCAGTACAGCTATTCCATAAATTACAGGTATTCTCACTGAGGGTGCTAATATTCAACCATTTATTACCAACCCAATGTGATAAAATTGAAACAACCAAATTCAGTGCAAGTGGCCAAAGTGCCACGATCAATGGTTTATTAAAGACCTTCTGAGGGATCCATCTTCAGAGCCCATCTTCAGCTTCCAATAAAACCACTCAGGAGGAATGCAGAGGAGAGGAATATTTGCTCTTGGATTCATATAGCTCCATGTTCATTCCCAGCGAGCCATTACCTGAAACCAAAAGTCTAATGGGAGGGAAGGCAGAGAAATGCTGTTCCCACAGAGAAGGGGTGAGGCAAGCTGATTTATGAGGCTAGATTCTAAAGGAGCTAAATACACAGAGCCTGGCACTGCAACCCAGGGTGAGGAATTGGGGGGATGCCTTTCACAGCCAGGAAACATCAGAGACGAGTCAACACTAAGGTCAGCGGTGAGAAGCGGGTAAAATTCAGGTCCCTTCATTCTGGGCAGAACTCACAGGGATCCTGTCACTTGTCAACTGACCCAAGGTGCTCTTCGCATTTTTATCTTTGAATTCCTGCAATTCTGTGATGCAATTAACTCCTCCCTTAGGAGAGCCACAAACAGAGCATTACTCCATGGAGACCCACCAAGAATTCCCATCCATCATTCTCATCAGTCAGTACATTTTTTCAAAGTTACAAAAGAGGCCTATGATCATCATAGAAAGGTTTAAATACATAAAATGTGTAAGATACCTTTGGTATTTTCTCCATGTTCTTAATTTATAAATACTATCTCTTAAATTTTAAGTTCAGCATTATCTATTGATTTCTACTATGCCACACGCTTCCTATGCTACAAACGCAGAGCCTTTGATCTGTCCTTCATTTTCCAATATAGTCATAAGTTAAGTTAGACCATATTTTGTGTTCATAGCTATATCCTTCATACTGGAACATATTCTTTTTTTCTGCACTTTTTTTTTTTTGTTTTTCCAGGAGTTAACAATTATCTATCAATAATTTGATACCAAATGCCAGCCAACTTTTAAGGTTTCCTCTCAAAATGTCCAGATGCATCAGCTAATAGCATATTCATCATCCTTGGGAAATCTCCCAGGAAGTTCTCTCTCTGGATCACTCTAAGCTAATGGCTCTCCAGACCTCTTGCACAGCTTCCATCTGAGATCTTCCTTGTTGATCACCCTGAAGACCCCTTCCCCTCTCATCAGCAACATCTTCCTCTTTCTTCTTTACTCTCATGCTTTGATGGGACATCTCTTCCAGTAGTTTCCTATGGTGCAATTTTTGAGACATCTCATACTGAATTCATCTACCTTCAATCTTGTCTTCCTCCTATCCTCCATCTTGTTTGGTTGATGATAAACTTCCTGGTTAAAAATTTCTTGTTAGAATTTTGAAGGCACAGCTGTGTTATATCCTAGCTTCCACTGTTTCAAAGTCTGAAGCCCTTTTGAGTCATGACTCTACATGTGCCCAGAATCCTGAAGTCTCACATTTGTATGCACTGCTGTGAGTCCATTTATATCGTGAGAACTTGGTGGATTCTTAATGATGGAACCATACGTTTTTCAGTTCTGGGAGATTTTATTGAAGTAATGTATTCTTTTTCTCAGGAGCTCCAACTATGTGGACATTACCCTCTTGAGCTCTTTAATTTTTTTCCTTTCCTACTTTCATTTCTTTCCCTTTTTTTATTCTACTTTCTAGGAAAATTATCTCCTATAGATTTTTCATTTCTGTTCCATGTTTTTAATTCTCAAGAGCTCTTATTTTCTGCATATCATTTGCATGACATTCTGGTTTTATTGTGGGACTACATTATCTCCTTATCTCCTTTTCTAAGGATATTAACAACAGGACATTTCTGTTCAGCTTTCTTTTCTCAGTATAGCCTCCGATTGTTCCAAGTTTCTTTCATTCTTGTTTGTTCTAACTTCTTTCATGTTAAGAGGCTTCTCAGAGATATCAGGCAGTCCTTAGATTTCTGCCCATAGTTAACAATGGAGAATTAAAAATTGACTGGAATCTCTGAAAATGAGAGGGGCTTGTCATCTGGAGCTTCACTATAGAGTGAAGTGGCTTGTCCACTTACTTGAGGAATTTTCAGGGGAAGTATTTTAAGATATTTTCTTGGGGAACTTCCCTGGTGGTCCAGTGGCTAAAGACTCCGTGCTCCCAATGCAGGGGGCCAGGTTCAATCCCTGGTCAGGGAACTAGTTCCCTTAGGCCGCAATTAGAACCTGGCACAGCCAAATAAATAAATAAATTTTTTTAAGATATTTTCTTTGGCTGGTCTGTTTCCCTGACCCTTGCTTCAAGGTATAGGTCTTACTACCACAGTCCTAGGAGACAAGTAGGTGAAGAGTGTTGTGTGTATCAAGCAGACTACATGTACGCTTAATTAACATGGAAGAGTAATACGTTCAGTTACCTGATATCTACAGTGAATCCCTACCCTCAGCAGTGGCTGGTGTCTTCACATGCAGAGGCACTCTGGTTTAGTCTCCCGCTGCAGAAATCTCCAGACACTTTCCATAGTGGAGGAAGACTAGTCACCAGACTATATGGAATGGGAAAGGGCACTGGAGGTCTTAACATCTTCCAAAGGGACTTGCCACCAACTTCCAGGCTTTGAGGGAATTACATAATATAAATCAGATTGGTTCTCAGCTTTCCCTCCGACTGGTTTAGGGTCCAATTCTTCTCATCCACTTTCCAGCTTGCAAAAACCTACTGCTCACATGAAAAGATAGATGCTCAACACTATTAGGGAAATGCAAATCAAAACCATAATGAGATACCTCTTCCCATCTACTAGGACAGCTGTAATTTTTTTAATGTATAAAATAACAAGGACTGGTGAGGATGTAGAGAAATTAGAATCCTCATACATTGCTGGGGAGAATATAAAATAGTGCATCATGTAAATATTTCTTCAATAAATTAAACATGAAATTACCATATGACCCCTCTCCTCAATTCCACTCCTAGGTATACATTCAAAAAATTGAAAACAAGTGTTTCAACAAAAATGTGTATAGAAAAGTGCACAGAGGCATTATTCATAATAGCTAAAATAAAGAAACAACCCAAATACTCATCATCTGATAAACATAAAAACAAAATGTGGTATTTTCAAATAATGAAATATTATTTAGTCACACAAAGGAATGAAGTACTGACATGCTGCAACATGGATGATCCTTAAAAACATTATTCTAAGCAGAAGAAGCTGTACACAAGAGGTCACATACTGTATGACTCCAGAATAGATATTTCACAAAGACAAAGCAAATTAGTGGGAACAGGGGCTGGGGCAAGGAAGAATGGAATTGACACACGATGTTTAACGGGCAGGGGGTTTTCTTTGAGGTTGATGAAAATATTTTGGAACTAGATCCCTTGGTGGCTTAGACCATAAAGAATCTGCCCGCAGTGTAGGAGATCCAGGTTCAATCCCTGGGTCAGGAAGATCCCCTGGAGAAGGGAACGGCTACCAACTCCAGTACTGCCTAGAGAATTCCATTGACACAGGAGCCTGGTAGGCTACAGTCCACAGGTTACAAAGAGTCAGACATGACTAAACAACTTTCACTTTCAGACAGAGATGGTAATTATACAACACTGTTAATGTACTCAGTTCAGTCACTCAGTCATGTCCAACTCTTTGCGACCCCATGAATCACAGCACGCCAGGCCTCCCTGTCCATCACCAACTCCCAGAGTTTATCTAACTCACGTCCATCGAGTCGGTGACGCTATCCAGCCATTTCATCCTCTGTCGTCCCCTCCTCCTCCTGCCCCCAATCCCTCCCAGCATCAGAGTCTTTTCCAATGAGTCAACTCTTCACATGAGGTGGCCAAAGTATTGGAGTTTCAGCTTTAGCATCAGTCCTTCCAATGAACACCCAGGACTGATCTCCTTTAGAATGGACTGGTTGGATTTCCTTGCAATCCAAGGGACTCTCAAGAGTCTTCTCCAACACCACTAAATGCCAGTAATTGTATACTGTAAAGTTATTTAAATGGTAATTTTTCTGTTGTATATATTTTAACCACAAATTTAAAAAATCTTTTTCTGGTACCGCCACTCATAATCTCCATATTCTATGAGTCAATGCCTTTTACTCCTTTATGGGGCTTCAGTGGGAAACAAAAGATTCATGGGTTCCATCTGCCAGTCTCACCTAAAAGTTTACACACAATTTAAAATATGAAATCAAGTATTTACCAAGTTAAAACTTGGCAAATACATACCATTATGCAGCTGTACCCTACCATCAAGGAGTTTACAGTCAAGTTGGGATATTTTTTAATAGTAATAATAATGAAAGAAAACCACAGTATGCAATAAATTGTTGTGGCTAGAACAGTTTAAATAGTATGCCATGAAGATCAAAGGAAAGAGCTGTATCCAAGGATATTTTGAAAGGCTTTGCAATAATCACTTAGTTGGAACCAGGTAAGAAATAACCTAAAAGAGATTTCTCCTGCTAAGTTGGTTCAGAAATGAGGTAAGCACAGGAAAACACAAATATATTTAGGGTATAGTCAAGAGACAAGCTGAGCCAGTCTTTAATGAATTTTTTATAGAGGAAAAAAAGCAGCCTGGGGTCAGATCAGGAAGACCTTATTTGCTTATCTGACCTTTCCTTTGAAAAAAAAAAAGGCTTCCACATATAATTATCTCAATCCTGGTGTCATCACATCAGGTTAAACTGCTTGCATTGGCCAACCCATTCAAAACATTCCATACTGGACTTAATCATAGGCATTTCCATTTTCAGCTCCAGATGATAAACCGCCATCATAAAATGCATATTCAATGTGCTAGAGAATTTAGTACCACTGGCATGACAGGCCTGGGCTCACGTACCTGCCCAAACTTCCACACAAAAAGCACATGTGAACCACACTTAACCTCTCATCCATCATTTTAACTCATCCCTGCAAGTAGAAGCAAATAACTGCTGACTGTACCCAAAATGATCTCTCAAAGCTGAAAATGCTCTCCCCTTCCCAACTAAACAGGGCTATCAGAGAATCAGAGTGTAGCTGCCGCAAAGGCATGGGTGGTCTGCTCAAGATTTGTCAATGGCCTGGGAGAGAGGGTAAAATTATCATCCAAACCTCTGTATCCAGTGTTGGGCTTCCCAACTACAAGAGCTAATAAATTCTCACTATGGCTTTCATGAACTTCCCAGGTGGTGCTAGTAGTAAAGAAACTGACTGCCAATGAAGGAGATGCAAGACACTGGGTCAGGAAGATCCCCTAGAGGAGGAAATGGCAACCCACTCCAGAATTCTTGCCTGGGAAATCTCATGCACAGAGGAGTCTGTCAGGCTATATAAAGTCCATGGGATCTCAAAGAGTCAGCTGCAACTGAGCACACACCCACAGCTTTCATAAATTTATACTGAATCTTTGTCACTTACACATAAAAGGGTCCTGACTGATACATATTCCCACAAAGCTCCAACACCATTGGGCTCAGTCATCTTATACTTAATAGCTCCTTCAAAGTCTAGATCCCATGCAATCAGCTAGTGTGAAAGTTCCTGGGATGCCTTTGTGTCTTCTCACATAAACTCGTACATCTCAAGTATTCAACAAATGTTGGATGAATGGAGAGAATGAAATTAAGACTGAAAAAATAAAAAGTACGAAAGTTTCTGCTTAATTTCTTGTCTCTTTCCCTTTTTTCTTTTAACTTCAAGTTCTCTGTTCTGATATATTGAAGTAAAGTTTCCAATAGGTCTTCATCTGATGACTACAGGGGCCACAGTTATAAGGGAGAAGTCATCTACACAGAGAATTTCATAAAGGTCATCTATATCAACTACCCAGTTCCTAATCCAGTGATCCTGAGAGAGGAACAAACAAGAAGGCAGCAACTAATATTTTGAAAGTATATCAGGCATTGTACGTATTTTATAGACATTCTCTCACACAATCATCACCAGAGTCATCAATCGCAGATATCTGATCACCATTATACGATGAGGAACCCAAAGAGAAGCTGAAAATATTACCCAAGATTATACAATTAGACAAAGAATAGATTCAAACTTGGATATTTCTGCCTCCTCAACCCACTGCCTCTAAGGCATGGATAAATGTCTTGTGATACAGATCGGCTTCCCAGGTGGGACTAGTGGTAAAGAATCTACCTGCCCATGCAGGAGACACAAGAGACACGGGTTCAATCCCTGGGTCAGGAAGACCCTCTCTGGAGTAGGAAATGGCACCTCACTCCAGTGTTCTTGCCTGGAAAATTCCATGGGCCAAGGAGTCTAGCAGGCTACAGTCCACGGGGCTGCAAACAGTAGAAGACAACTAAGTGCACAAACTCACATATGCAACCGGAGGACCCCCCCAAACACCGATTTCTATAATAATGTCTCTCCCCAAGTTTAGAAATTCTCCTGTTAAGAATTCATCCTTTAGGTTGCTATGTCCCAGACTCATTTATAATATTATTCATAACTGACATTTGCATAAACTCTTCATTACTCACGCATCACAGAAACTGGACTGAGAGGCCCAAGTGGGAATTATTCCTAGAGTGACAACGCATCCCAGCCTGGAGAGGTCTCTGCTTATGTCAGTTTTCCCAGTATAATTTCTGATAGCACCCTCTTTCATTTTCAAGAGAGTCCCAGTTTGGACGATATACTATATGGTCACTCTGGTTACTGCCCACCACACATAGAGGTCCCAGCTATGTGTGTTTCAATTGAGTGCAACTGAGTCCCCCTGCTTCCCATTTCAGATGAAATCAAGCAACAAGATTACAACAGCTCATGCAGAGGCCCCTGGACAGCAGAACTGGGCACCCGTTTGTTGTTCAAACGTTTTTCTCCTTCAGTAATTACTGGCTGCTCAGCAAGCTTAGCACCGACACCCACATCAGCCACCATGTAATTATGGGAAGACTTGAAAGGACACCCTCAGCGTGACACAGCCTTTCCCAGGACACGTGCGCACACACGTTCACGAGCCTGTTCTCACAAGCTCTCTACCCAGGGAGGGCCAATAATAGCAGCAACAGCCTTCCATGTAGACAGCACCTTACAGTTTACGAGGCTCTTTTACCCATGTCACCCTATTTCCTTTCCAATACGCTCATGAGGAGGGAGGGCAAGTGGTCTACGTTCCAGGTTACAAGTGGTGAAACTAAAGTTCAAGGAGAAGTACCTGCCCGAGGTCACGCTACTGCAGGAGGGAAAACGGGCAAGAACGCATGTCTTCGGACTGATGCTTACATGTCCCCTCCACCAGCCACATGCATCCAAGCACCGGTGCTGAGCTCACAGTCACCCTCCAGCCTTCACTCTGAACAACACTTGCAGAGGCTGAGTTCAGCTGCCTTTGCGTCCTCCTTGTCCCAGAGCTTCAGCCTTCTCTCCACCCTTCTACGTGCCCCTTTTTTAGCGTCATTTCAATTCAGTTTGAGTTTAGCAAATGACTCTGATCAGCCCCAAAGTAATTAAACCTGGCTTCAGCCCCCACAGTGCTAACAACCCCAAGGAATAGGAGATGAAAGAGGGTCTGGTGCCTTGGAGTGCCAGCACCCATGTCTCCTCTGCCACCCACAGACAACGTGCCTCACTCTCTTTGTGTTTCAGTTTCCTTTTTTTCTAAACAAAGGAAGGTGAGCTAAATTAGAGTTGCAATCTGGTGACTGTACCCACTTCCCCAGACGTCTAGAACTGGCCAACAAAGCATTTTTATGTCGCTCCATAAACCCCTGTACATTACCCCTCCACTCCTAATTCTCCTTCATGAAGCTGCTCTGCTCTTTCATGTTCTCGGCATGGAGCTTTTCAATTTGTAACCTCTAAACCAGATGACCTCCAAGGGCCTCGCAGTCTACATCCTGTATTTGGGAGACAGCAGACTCTGAAGCCAGACTACAACTTACTAGCTGTGTGACTTCAACTGAGTTATTAACGGCTTCTGCCCCAAAGTCCCCATCTGCTGAGAATAACCACAGTACCTACTTCAGAGCAATGTTAAGAGGATTCAGTAAGTTAATCCATGTAGTGTATGAACTGATGCCTGTCATTAGCAATTACTAACATACTCATTAGCAATTACTTCCTATTACTGCCACTGCTCCCATCAAGGAAGAGTTAACAGTGCAACAAATACTCTGGTATTGCAGCAATTCTGGCCTCACTGGACAGTCAAGTATTCCCTCTGCTTCTTCCTTCTGAAAGTGACTGTAAGTAGTATTCAGTGTTCCTCCCTTAAATGTTTGGTAGAATTCACCAGAGACCCATCTGGTCTTGGTGCTTTCTCTTTGTTAAGGGCATTAATTATTAATTTTTTAATAGCTATAGACCTCTTCAGATTATTTATTTCCTCTATGTGACTTCTGGCAGATTACCTTTCAAAAAAATTGGTCCAAGTTTCACACAGATTATCAAATCTGTGAGCACAGATTTGTTCATAGTATTTTTGATTATCTTTTTAAAATCCAGGAGATCTGTACAAATGTTCCCTCTTTCATTTCTGGCATTGATAATTTAATATTAAATAAATTCATATTCAATACTTTATTAAATATTCATTGTTATTTATATTTTTCTTATTATGACTAGAAGGCATATAGATTTTATTGATCTTTCCAAAGAAAAGACTTTTGGCTTCATTGATTTTCTTTACTGATTTCCTGTTTTCAATTTCATTTATTTCTAATCTAAATTTTATTCTTTTCTTCTCTTTACTTTAGATTTAATTTGCTCTTCTTTTTCAAGTTTCCCAAGGTAAAACTTATACAACTGATTTAATATCTTTCTAATAAATGCATTCACTGCTATAAATTTCCCTCTAAGTACTGCTTTTGCTGCATCCCACAAATTTTGATAAGCTATATCTATTCAAAACATCATTTAAAACTTTTTTCTTAGCTTCCTCTTTTCCTCTTTAGAAACTTGTTTATTTCCAAGTACTTTAGAGTCTTTCAGCTATCTCTGTCACTGACTTCTAGTTTAATTCTCAATGGTCTAAGAGCAGACATTACATATTACTATTATTTAAAACATGTTCAGTTCAGTTCAGTCGCTCAGTCGTGTCCAACCCTTTGCGACCCCATGAATCGCAGCACACCAGGCCTCCCTGTCCATCACCAACTCCCGGAGTTCACTCAGACTCACGAACATTGAGTCAGTGATGCCATTCAGCCATCTCATCCTCTGTCATCCCCTTCTCCTCCTGCCCCCAATCCCTCCCAACATCAGAGTCTTTTCCAATGAGTCAACTCTTCGCAGGAGGTGGCCAAAGTACTGGAGTTCCAGCTTTAGCATCAGTCCTTCCAAAGAAATCCCAGGGCTGATCTCCTTCAGAATGGACTGGTTGGATCTCCTTGCAGTCCAGGGGACTCTCAAGAGTCTTCTCCAACACTACAGTTCAAAAGCATCAATTCTTTGGTGCTCAGCCTTCTTCACAGTCCAACTCTCACATCCATACATGACTACTGCAAAAACCATAGCCTTGACTAGACAGACCTTAGTCGGCAAAGTAATGTCTCTGCTTTTGAATATGCTATCTAGGTTGGTCATAACTTTTCTTCCAAGGAGTAAGCATCTTTTAATTTCATGGCTGCAGTCACCATCTGCAGTGATTTTGGAGCCCAAAAAAATAAAGTCTGACACTGTTTCCACTGTTTCCCCATCTATTTCCCATGAAGTGATGGGACCGGATGCTATGATGTTCATTTTCTGAATGTTGAGCTTTAAGCAAACTTTTTCACTCTCCACTTTCACTTTCGTCAAGAGGCTTTTTTGTTCCTCTTCACTTTTTTGGAGAAGGAAATGGCAACCCACTCGAGTGTTCTTGCCTGGAGAGTCCCAGGGACAGGGGTCAGACAGAGTTGGACATGACTGAAGCAACTTAGCAGCTTAGCAAGGTGTGTTTTATGGCCAAGAATGTCATCTGTCTTCGTGAATGTTCCATGTCAACTTAAGAATGTGTATTCTGCTGATGTTGGATTAAGTAGTCTACAGATTTTTATTCTATTACACCCAGTTGATTGTTGGTATTGTTGGGTTCAACTATGTCCTTCCACATTTTCTACACACCTGTTTTCCCCACACTATTTACTAAAGATATAATCCTTTATCCAAATGTAGTCCTGGGGTTTCTTGTCAAGTATTAATCATATATGTAGGTTTATTTCTTAGCTTTGCAGTCTGTTCCATTAGCCTATGTGTTCATGTTTATACTATACCATACTGCTTTGATTACTACGGTTTTATAATACAGTTTTGAAATTGGAAAGTATGATGCCTCCTGCTTTGCTCTTTTGAGATTGTTCTGACTATTCAGCATCTTTTGTGGCTCCATATAAATTTTAGGATTGATTGTTCTATTTCTGCAAAGAGCATTGGAATTTTAATAGGAATTACACTGAAGCTACAGATAGCATTGGGTAGTATATACATTTTAACAATATTAACTCTTCCTATCTATGAACATATGATATCTTTTCATTTATTTGTTTCTTCAGTTCTTTTCATCAGTGTCATACAGTTTTTGATGTCGATTTCTCACTCCCTTGATTAAATGTATCCTTAAGTATTTTGTTTTTGATACATTGTAAACAAGAACTTTTTTGCAAATAGATCATTGTCAGTGTAAAGAAAGGCAACAAGGTTTTGTGTGCTTATTTTGTACCCTGAAACTTTAGGGAATTCATTCATTAGTGCTAATGGTTTTGGTGAAGTCTTCAGTATTTTCTATATACAAGACCATGTAATCAGCAAATTATTTTACTCCTTCCTTTCCAATTTGGATACTTTTCCTTTCTTTTTCCTGCCTAATGGTTTTGGGATGGGCTTCCAGAACTACGTTGGATAAGATTGTTAAAAGTGGGCACCCTTGTCTTGTTCCTGATCTTGGAAAGAAATACTTCAACTTTTCACCACTGAGTATGATGATAGCTATGGACCTGTTAGATTTGGTCTTTGTTATGTTGAAGTGTATTCTTTCTATACTCAGTTTGTTTGAGAGTTTTCACCATGAAAGCATGTTGAATTTTGTCAAATACCTTTTCTGTGAGATATAGATCCAAGTTTCTGACCCACATCATTCTCTTCTCTAAAGGTCTCCTGGTCACAAATTTCCTCCATTTTTGTTTGTCTCCTTCACTTCTGAAGGATAATTCCATGGGGTACAGAATTCTAAGTTGGGTTTTTTTTTATCCTCTGAATACTTTAAATATTTCCTTCCACTCTTTTCTTGCAGTTTCTAAGAAGATATTAAAAGTAATTCTTATCTTTGCTCTTTTATAGGTTAAGGTTCTTTCCTTTGGCTTCTCTCACAGTGTTTTGCTTTAACTACCATTTTCTGTAGCTTGAAATTGATGTAACTAGGTAGGGATGGGGGAGCCTGGTGGGCTACTGTCTATGGGGTTGCACAGAGTCGGACACGACTGAAGCAACTTAGCAGCAGCAGCAGCAGCAGGTATATACTTTTTAGGCATTTCTCCTGCTTGGTGTTTTATCTGAGTTTCTTGGATCTGTGGTTTGATGTCTGAAATTAGAGGAAATAATTATTGTTTCAAATATTTCTTTTGTTTCTCTCTTCTTTTCTGGTATTCCCACGACAGTTTATACTTTTTGTAGTTGTCTTACAGTTCTGCTTTTCCAGTCTTTTTTTTCTATTTGCTTTACAGTGTGAGAGATTTCTATTGAGATATCCCCAAGGTCAGAGATTCTTCTCTCAGCTGGGTCCCGTCTATTAATAAGCCCATCAAAGGCATTCTTCATTTCTATTTAGTGGTGTTGATCTCTAGCATTTCTTTTTGGCTCTTAGAATTTCCACTCCTCTCTTATATTGCTCATCTGTTCTTGCATTCCGTCTACTTTACCCATTAGAGCCCTTAGCATGTGAATCCTAGTTGTTTTTAAATTCCTGATCTGATTATGTCAACATCCCTGCCGTATCAGTCTGGTTCTGAGCGTTGCTCTGTCTCTTCCAACTATGCTTGCTGCCTTCAGTATGTCCTGTGTTTTTTTCTAACGAGACATAAGACATAAGGGAAAGTAACTGCTGTAAACAGGCCCTTAGTAATATGTGGAAGGAGGGTAAGTGTTTTCTTACTCTATTGTTAGCTTTAGCCTTTTAGTTTCAGAGCTTGTACCTCTGGACTATGAGCTTCACATGTGCTGCTTACTTTTTCCTAGATAAGGCTAGCTAGAGGAGGCTTTAGTTGGGTACTTCCATCTTTCAGGGAAGTTAAGCGCTGGTAAAATAATTCTCCTGAGGGCAGACTTTGTGAAGCACAGAATGCTCTGGCATATTTCAAAATTATTCCTTTCCCCCTCCTCCAGCCAGAAACATGATGGACTTTTTCCTCCATTTTCACTGTGGAAACCTGGTAGAGTTCCAGGAGGATTACTGGGTCCCCTGCAGTGAGTCATCCACACTGAACCTCCAGCAACTTGTCCTTTACAATGGTGTTTTCTCTACTCAGGCACTAGTCCCGAGGGAGGCTGCTGTTCTGGTAAGTGGAGATTCTCTGTATCCACCTGTCTCACCATTTCTGAGGGCACTAGTCTGCTCTATGATCTCATTTCTCTTATGGATCTAAACAGAGTTGCTGATTTTCCAGTTCAGGTTTTTAGCTGTTTTCAGGATGTAGCAAACTTCTAAGCTTGTTACATGTTGAACTGGAAACCTAAGGTCTTTTTTCTTAATTGAGGTAGAATTCACATCACATAAAATTAACAGTCTTAACAATTAAGCAGCATTTCATACATTCACAATGTTGAACAACTATCAGGCCTATCTAGCCCCAAAGACCCATTAAGCAGTCCCTCCCTCCCCAGCTCCTGACAACCACTAATCTACTTTTTATTTTATTGACATATAGTTGATTTACAGTGTTCACCATTAATCTACTTTCTATCTCTATGGATTGACCTAGGCTAGACATTTCATACAAATGGAATAATAAAGTATGTCAACTTTGTCTAGCTTCTTTAACTTTGCATAATGTTTTTAAATTTACCTATACTGGAACGTGTATCAGAACTTCATCCATTTTCAGGAATTTTACGTTATATGAATATACCACAGTTAGTTTATTCATTCATCAGGTGATACACTGCTTTTGCTTTGTATCCTGTTGCTATCCAGAACAAAAGCTGAAGTGTCCTCAGGGCCTGGTCATGCTCCCTCCCCAGGATCTCTCAGGCCCAGCCACTCTGACCTCACACAACACACATTCCTAACAGACACTGGACAGACCAACTGCTCCAGCCCCTCCAGAGGAGGACAGTGGTCTCCCTCATACCAGAGACAGAGAAAATTTATGACATTTGGAGACTGACATTTTAGCGTTTGGTTGTTAGCTTTGTAAAAGAGAGGATGCATGTAGTCAGAAAAACGGTGGAATCTTGTCTTGGGAACCAAGGAGGAGAAAAGGGAAAACAGGTAAAAGGGGGTTGCCTTTGAATCAATTGTACCTTAAGCAGGAGTAAAGCTAAGTTGTATCATTTGTGTTCTAGAAAACAAATAAATACTCCCAAAACAGGAATGATCACTAATTGTAACAAGGGAGTGATTTCAGAAATCCAGGAAGGCTCCTGAATAAACCACCAAGAGAAACAGGTCCACTTCTACCACTCAGTGTCTTCCTATCCACTGTCACAGATAGAATCACATCCCTACACTCTGCACAATGTCCATGTCCTTACCCCTAGAACCTATGGCTATCACCTTGTATGATTCAGTAAGGAAACTAGCTGAAGGGAGACTGTTGTTGATTATCCAAATGGGCCCAATGTAAGTACAAGGATCCTTTATAAGAGAGAACTTCTCAGAGTCAGAAAAGGAGATGTAAAAACAGAAGCAGAGGTTGGAGTGATACAGGAAGACAAGCCAAGGAATATGGGCAAGCCAAGGAAGTCAGAAAGGAAAGGGAATAGATTTTCCCTGGAACACAGCCCACACCTTGATTCTAGCTCAGTTAAGGCCTATTTTGGACTTATGACCTCCAAAGTATAAGATAATAAATTTGTGTCATTTTAAGCCACTTAGTTTGTGGTAATTTCTTACAGTACGAACAATAGGAAACTAGCAAACCCATCAAAAATACCCAGCATTCCTGCAGTTTACCAACCTGCCATAACATGTGTTAAAGTACCCTGTGAAGCTGGTTGTCCTCCACGGGGATGATCCCTGTGTCTCCGTGCTCCGTGATCTACAGAGTGTGCAGTCTGCATGAGCACAGCAACACATGTAAAAGAAAGAATTGAGGGAAAGGGAGAGCACATGTGTGCATGCATACAAGCAAACCTGGAATTAGAACAAAAATTGACCCTGAAGTTTGTTACAACTGGAATGGAAAGAAAAAACAAAAAGTAAGGATCACAAATTTTTCACATCTGCCATAAAACATTTCACGGCACCATAGAATCAGATGGGCCCTGATGAAAGGTTTTAGTAGGCAACTATCCGATGTGGTAAAGGTTAGAAAATGAACTTTCAAAGTCAGCTACTTTTCCAGTTAAATGAATCTGATTCTCTCCATAGAGAATTCAACTCCCACAAACCAAGGAAAAAACCCTTTTCCACATAACAAGTGGCATGGCAAAGATAAAACTTGGCTACATAATGACTTCGTTACTCTTGTTGCAAACCATCTGTCAAATTTTGTTTAACAAGTGGGGTAAATTCAAGAGAAATAAATAACAGTTTTCTGCAAAGGCTTATGTGCACACAGGTATACTTTAAATGAGCTATGCTTGACATAAAGCGCATGCACACACATACACACACTTACTGTCTCAATTTCCTGGCAATGTACTCTTGGTTAAATACACAACCATGAAGCCCAGAGAGAGAGAGGCAAATCATTCTTCTTCCTCCTCCCTCCCCACTTCTCACTCTGCTTCCCCCCTCCCTCTCATCTTGTTCCTCTGGGAACTCAGACCCAAACCAGCTCTGCTCCTTCCCAGCTGCCAATTCCCAAGAACCTTCACAACTCACCCTCACAACCGTAGTCCTCTTAAAACAAACAGGACATAAATCAGCCACAAAAACTAACTCAACTTCAAACCAGCCTGTTCCAACATTAACAGTGCCTTTGTTGTCAATAAACCTATATTTGACTTCTCCTATTTTTATGTGTATTTTATTTATAAATTACTAATGCTTTTCCTGGAGCAAAATGGTCAAAGTAATAGTCTGTACTGAGCCATATTCCAACAGCTAAAAAAGAAAAAAAAATGCAGTTCAAATTGAGTCAAGGAGAAGAACTATTAGCTGTGACTATACAGGCGTGTCCCAACTCTGCCTGGTCTCCAAGACCTACCCTTCTTATTCCCACCTACCAGGAGCGAGGCAAGACTGTGTGGATTGTATGCTGCAGTCATCAGACAGGCAGAAAGTGGCAGATATGGCTCTGAGGAGCCCTTCTATCTGGCTGTGCATAGTCTTCAGACAACAGTATTGACATATTCATTCAAACCGGAGGAAGCGCAGAGCTGGTGGTTTTATAATAAATGAGAACTGACTACAAACCAAGTACATGACAGACTGTCCAGCCCCTTGGGAACTCCAAGAACCTGCAGAAGCAACAGATCTCTCTGTCCCAATCTTCAGAGCAAGCTAGAATATGCTGCTTCCTTGCTGCATGAAAAAAATAAACTGCTTACAGAAGAGAGCATAAGAACAAGTCAAGATTTAACATGAAGTTCCAGTTCTTTCTCTGCTCAGAAATCCCAAGATCCAATTCTCTCCCATAGGAAGCTCTCTATATAATGGGTTTGGAAGATGAAGTGACTTATATAAAAGGAATAGGAGAAAAAGATAACAATTCAAAGTCTTGAGTTATTCAACTTAAAGGCAACTTTCTTCTCTGATTCCTGGCTCAACTGGTTTGAAACATGTGTTGCTTTTACATAACTTGGGAGACAGGACCATAACATGGATGAGTAAAGTCTATCATCTTGGGATGAGGAGAACAGCTTCTCTCATGCCAAGGCCTTCCCCAAGTACACCCAATTTGCCAATAGATACATGGGGGTCCCACCTTCCAAACATCACAAGTTCACAGCAGGTAAGAGCAGGAAGGTACCTGAGAGACTGCCTTGTCCAAATCCTTAGTTACCAAGGAAATGGTAGCTCATAGCCTCACAATATGGGGGAAAGGGGAGAGCTGCAACCAGAATTCTGGTTTTCTCACTTCTCCTGTATTTTATTTTAAATCCAAAGAAAGTGGGGGCTCTTCCAGAAGCTGACAGAATAGGTATGTGCGTGGATGCAACGGAAACAGGAATGGAGAGGGTATGCTACAGAGCCATTGGCTTTCCCTCTGGGATCCAGCTAAGGAGTGAGCAGGTACAAATTCGGCCAAGTGGCCTGGCCTTTTAAGGGTGCATGGGACAGTTCTGGAAGAGGATAACTCGCTCTTCTGCCTCAGGGACACCAAGCCATCCCAACCTTCCTGAGTTTACTCAGCTCCTCCCTCTACCTTCTGCCTCTCTGCTCAAGGGCCTCAATTCTTCTGGCCCTGCCATCAGACCAGCCCCCTGCTTCTCCATAGAAGTGTCACTCCACTGTCCATTCAGTTGGCTGAGAGTACAAACCTAGGTTTACAAGTTAGGAGGTGCCCATTTACGGGCACAGAGGCTTTCAGCCTGAAGCTGGTAGATTTCACCTATCTAATCTCCACCAGCCTTTATAATTCTGCTCAAACCCCTCTCCTTCCTTCAACAAGCATTTCTCATATCCTCATATGCTCAGACATCTTGGATCACCCCACCCTCTCCCAGTACTCTGAAGAAATCATAACAGCTTATATGTCAGGGACAAGTTAGCATCCAAAATTATGTAAGATACTATAGGCCATGGTGGCCCAAATGGTAAAGAATCTGCCTGCAACGTGGGAGACCCAGATTTGATTCCTGTATCAGGAAGATTCCCTGGAGAAGGGAATGGCTACCCACTCCAGTATTCTTGCCTGGAGAATTCCATGGACAGAGGAGCCTGGCGGACTATAGTCCATGGGATCACAAAGAGATGGACTTGACTGAGTGACTATCACAAAAAACAAAACATGTAAGATAGAGCAACCCTTCTCAGGGACCCACTAGTGTCTACACTTTTCTCCACCTTCTGCGCCCAGGAAGTCTCTGTCTAGTATGCAGTTAGCCAGTTCTTAGATCATCATGTCTTCTTCTAAATCTTTTTTTCTTAACCTGTAGCCCAAACTTCTGAGGTTCAAAAGGCAGGATCAGACTTTGTTTTCTGCTATATCATCCATTACTGAAGAAAGTTAAAAATAAAAATCCCCAGCTTACAGAAAGGGGTGCAGAGGAATGCAGATTGAACAAGAAAAAGAAAAGGTCAGTGGTGATCTAATTCAATATCCTGTCAACACAACCATTTAATGAGTGCTTCTTCTCTGCTGGACATTTTCATTTCTACTCTCTCATTTTATCTCATGTCACAGAGGAGTAAACAGACTCAGATGACCAAGGACTTCCTCAGAGCCACCCGGTCCACATGTTCACTCCTCAGACAGGTGTAGAGTCTCAAGGCTGGAGCTGTAAGCTTGTTCATAGTCAGGGTGGCAACTCAGAGTGGCTAGACTGAGGGGCCAGGTTTGAGTCCCTCAACCTGCTCACCGAGTACCTACCTCCCAGCTGACTTCCCTGAGCCCATTTCCTCACCTGCAGAATGGCAGTAACAACCACACACACCTACCGTCCTAATTCCCATCCTTTCTCAACGGATCATTGGGGGATTAAGTCAGTTAATACCTGTAGAAGTAGTCAGAATCGTGTCTGGCTCACCCTGCACTCTTAACGTGAGCCACCATCACCATCCTCATCACCATCTCCCCGGTACACAGCGCAGGGCACACTGCCCACTGCAGCCAACACTACAAAACCTACTGGCTTACCTGTGGGGGAGTAGGCTCCTCTCAGGTGCCAACATGCCCATCTGAGAGCGTTTCAGGGTGGCTCAGCTTTGACAAGCCGGCTACCCTCTGGGGCTCCAGACCATTCCCACCCAGTGCCAGTGCACACGCGCCAGCCCTCTCTCCTCCCCTGCACCCGTGTGTGCTTTTAGAACTGCAATGACTCACTTCTCAGAAATCTCAGACCTGCCATGCATCCCCAGTGAGATCTCAAGCCACTCGAAGATGCAGAATCGAGTCCATGAATACAATTCTGTGATCCCCAAAACTGGAGACGTAACTTGGGGATGTGCTTTCCAGCATTTTGTGCTAGCACATAGCAGAGAACAGCCCTTGGCATTTATCCGTTTGGCTAATTTCCCATTACTCATCAGTATCAGTGGTGTTTCTGGTCCCAGCTATTTACCAATTCAGGTATTTGTTTCTGCCTCATGCACCTAATCGTGCTACAGAATTTGGAATTACTTTAGATTAAGGGAGCCTAGGACATAAATACTTGCTGGCAGGTAAGGTGAAACAAACCTGATGGGCCAGCCTCTTCTTAGTACTTCATTGGTGTCTATGGGAAAGCCAGGCCTTCTTTTCAGCCTGGAGAGCCCCAGGAGACAGGAACCAAAGTTAAGGTTCTGGACAGCAGAGAAAGGAAGGACAGGCCCACACATTCGGAAATAAGACAAAGCGAGGAAACAAGACTCCAGATGGTTTTAGGAAACTGTTTCCAGTAGAAAGCCCAATCCTTCCTCAATTCTTGTCATAAAAACTCATAGGCTTCTCCAAAATAAGGGACCAAGGAAAGGAGGCTAACCAATTTACAGATAGAGAAACCGAGGCCAGAAACATGAAGGGACTTGCCCAGTGTCTCCTGAGACAAAGAAAAGGGGAGTGAAGAAAAGGAAAATAATGAATTGGAAAGGATAACTGATCTCAAATAAGGATACAGAGACACCAGTCCCAACTCTGCCATGCATCCAGACACACGACCTCTCTGGGGCCCCAGGCTCATCTGTAAAATCAGACATGGAAGACATGCACAGTGACACAGTCCACAGGTATGAGAGACACCCAGCACCTTCTAGGACCCTCCAAGGTCCCTCTTACAATCTAGTGTTGTTTCTCAACACAGTCTTGGAAGCAGTACTCTAAATAATGTGCACACACTGCACAAAGATACACATACGTATTAAGAGAACGCACACGAATGCAGAAGGGAATTTTAACTCACTTGAGTTGTTAAATGTTTACTTTGTTTTTTTTCCCTCTTTTCCCCCTGGTAAAATTCTCTCTGTCTCTCTCCGTCACACACACATGCACGCACGCACACACACACACACACACATGCGCGAGCGCACACACACGAAAGGCCCAACCTCTCTGGCCACTGGGGTTTCTGTTCCCAGGCAACACTGTGCCAAGGAGGGGGATGGAAGCCAGCAACGGTGGCCCACGAGGGCCAACAAAGAGGGGCCGACCACTCCCACTGTCACCACCCAGAAACACCTGGTCGAGCCTGATTAATGAGATGAGGACCAGATGCTAAAAAACGTCTGCTAAATTAAAAGAAAAGAGAAACAAAGAGAAAAGGAAAGGAAACCAGAAGCCTGCCTTTAATACAGTGCACTTTGTTATCTGTAATGTCTTTCAACCACAGATAACAGAATCAACCACATGGAATCTAAGATGCATGCCAGGTGAAAAAACACCATAAAGACATAATAAAAAGTTCCACCAGTGCCCATAAATTGCTGGGGGACTGTTACAAGGGCAGAGCCATAAATTCTTGATGTTTCCCAAATTAGAGGGTACCAACACATATGCAGATATATTTGTGTGGGTAATTGAGGGCTAAAAATCTTACATTAAACACAGCTCCCTCCTTCAAACGCTGTTAGGGGAGCCTCCAACAGGCACGCAACACACAGCACACACTGTAGGAATTCAATTTGGAAACCATCATCTAAAGCACAGAGGAGAACAGGAAAGTCATATTGCTATAATGCTTAGATTATCAATCATCTTGACAGTTTATTGGCTTTATCACCACACATACCATTAAAATGATGTCTGGCCTAGACTGTCAGGAGCAAACATTAAACAGACCAGGATTAAAAAGCAGATCCCAAACAGCACTCCAGTCAAGTTTCCCTTCCACTCTGAAATTAGTTAGAGCTGACTAAGAAACTGGCGCTCGACTTTGAAGAAATATACAGCCCAAAAGGCTGAGAGTCAACTCAGACCTGACGAGCTGATAGGTAATGTCATGTTATGGCAAATCTGACTCTCTTGAGGTTGATTTATCACATACTCTGTGCAACAGAATGATTGCTAATGGTGGAAGGGAAAGGGAGGAGGGGAAGAAAACATCAACGTCACTGGCCGCTTCTCACAACCAAGGGCTTGCATCCAAAGGGCCAGACCAGCTCCCTGAAGTGGGCTGGGCGTGCTAATAAATTCACACGACTGAGCAAACATATTAACATTACCCCCACACAGGTTATTAAAGTAATTTTACAGATTCAGAAGAACAGAATAGGCAGCAGAAGAGGCATTCATAATTCAAGAGCTCTAGACAGCGCAAGAGTTGCAAACCCTATACGTTTTTAAAACGCTTCTGCATGTGACACTTTGGCAAGGAAATCTCAACACAATTAAAACTATACTAGCACATCAGTAGGGCTCAGCTGAGAGCTGTGTACCTGCCTTTTACTAGGCCAGGGCTTTATAGACGCCTTAGGAAGAAAGGGGAAATGGGAAATTCAGCACTAATTAAAGGGAACCTTCTGTGCCGAAGGAAAAATGGGGGCATTTCTGAAATATATATATAAAAGGAACATGTTTTGGAACCTCTGCCAAGGCCTTGGCTTGGTTCACAGTCCCTAGAACTGTTCTCTGTTTGTTTGGAAGTTACAGAGCCATTCTGGTTGTGATTAATAGTTTGCTTTCCTCTACAAGTAAGTCATTAAGAGAAGGGTGGGGTGGGGTGCAGAGAAAACTGAAAGGGGAGGAACTGGCCCAGAAACAATCCAAGTACGAAAATCAGACCACATTTTTTCCATTTTTTTGCTCTCCCTGCTTCTTTACTCAAGGGGTGCCCCAAGACCTCTCCACTGAGTGACTCCAACATGACCTTTTAGGTGACAAGACTCATGAGGGCAGCACTTTCTCTTGTTCCTTTCCCTTAAGTGGGCTTGTCAGTACTTTGAAAATTCAGTTAACTCATTCTTCAGAGAATGCTCTGGAAAATGACAGGACAAAAGCAGCCACAAGGCATAAAGGAGCCATCCCAGCAGCATCCTGCTCTCACTGGGTACCCCTGACAACCAAGGTCTCCCCCAGTGGGTGGTGCCACCGTCCCGTGATGCTTCCAATCAGCCGTCCGTCTCCAAGGGGTGCTGTATGTTCTGTTGGTTACATGTTGGGAAAGAAGGGTGGCAGTTCCCTGGTGGCTCAGCTGGTTAAGAATCCGCCTGGAAAGCGGGAGACCTGGGTTTGATCCCTGGGTTGGAAAGATCCCCTAGAGAAGGGAACTATTACCTGGACTGTATAGTCCCATGGGGTCACAGAGAGTCAGACATGATTGAAGCGACTTTCATTTTCACACCGTTTGCCCAGGGAGTCATTTCCTGTATGTCAGATGTCACAAGATGGGTGAAAAAAAAAGTCATGCCAAAACATAAAGGTTTGCAACTGAGTCGACACTGAACTTTATACCTGAATGAGCATCTGGGCTTGGGAACCCAGGTGGGACCCACGCACATCCTCAAGCTTGCACACACTCAAAAGCATCACTGCTCTTTGTACAAGAGCCAGAAGAGACAGAAGTAGGCAAGGGCAGTCAGCATCTAAGCTCCTTAACACTAGAAACTTCCTCTGCCATCACCTCTGGCTCCGATTTCCAAAGTACTTTCACTATCAGTGAGGAGGAAATCTCCCACAACTCTCTCTCCTTCCACCCACTCCCCAAACAGGAAACAGACAGAATCTCTGCTTTCACACTCGAAGACATCAAGGCACCAAGAGCTCCATGGGGAGATATGGAGCAACCCACCCATGAAATCAATCATCAAGGTCCCTGGGCACCAGCCAAGAGACCAACATGATGCTGAGCTCCTTCATGGACACACAGGAGTCTGAGGAACATGGCCCATGTCTCCACACAGCCTACAAACCACCCAGCCAGGCGACACAACGAGCTCATCACCAAGCAGAAGGGTCACCATTCTTTCCACCAGCCCCTGAGCTCCTGCCGAGCAGGGCCCATACCTGCTGCAAAAACCAAATCAAGGAGCAGGCACCAGGTATGAATGAAAAAAAAAAAAGAATCATTATTTTTTAATCAAACAATAACACACAGAAAGAATAAAAAGGTAGAGTTAACTGTTGGTTAGTCTGGAAACACCAGCTTGGCTGCCAATTCAGGACCTTCTTCCACCTAGTGACTGAAAGAAGTCAGCCAGGGGGGCAGCAGGAAGCTGAAGAAACTTATTCTCTTTTCTCTAAGTCCTCCTACAACTCCCTTCTCTTCCCCACCTTCATAATGCTGATGCTGCATGAGTGCCCATATTTTGGGTCATCCCAGTGCGGCCATAATCAGAACAGTTAGGCAGAACAGGATTAATGGACAGAGGGAATACAAAGGAAATGAGATAACTGAAGTCTATTTTAGCCTAGTCTACTTATGTTTCATTGCCTCCTATCTTGAAAATGGCTCTAAAAGCTTTCCAAGAGTCATCCTAACAGTAAGTTCACTGGGATTTTTCTTATTATGAAAAATAATAAGCCTTGACTATTCTGTGTTTGTATATTAGGTACTTCACAGGAGTGGTAGGGAGAGAGCAGAAGTCAGTATGGCCCAGCATGAACTCTTAGTGAACATGTGCTGGTCACAACTGAAATGTGCAATAGTGATTTGAAAAGGTAAATAAGGTAGTGTGAGAGTTCAACAGAAGAGAGAAGCCATCAGCTTGAGAACTGTTTTTGCACGATACAGAGACGGGAACGGTGAGTGTGAGTTCACCCCAAGGGGCAGCTGGTGGGGAAGGGGTGGATCCATAAAGGACAGCTTTATGGAGAGAGTAGGAATCAGCCAGTCCTTGAAGTGTGGGCAGACAGAGAAGGGCAGTCCATGCAGGAAGAACGTGGGAGGAGGGTATTGAAGAGGACGCAGCAAACGTACTGCAGCGGTCCCTGAAGGTGTCACGGAGGGGAGCGGACGGAGCCAAGGGGGATGGGGAGACTAGGGATCCCAAGCAGGGCATGAAATGAACATCTCACACTTGCTCCTGGTCTTCTTCCAACTACTGATCCTCTCCCAGCATTTTCTATTAGGGCACCAATGCAGAGATGGCTGACTGTTCCCTGATTATCTGTAATATATGGCCATGCAACTGAGGTATGGCCCACGGGATGTGAGCAACTTCTAGGTGCTCACTCTGGGGAGAAGAGATAATCCAGATCGTGGCTGTAGTAGTCAACTGGCTAGAACCATGCTGGTGAGGGTAACAGTCTAGAGATGGCAGTAGTACAGCTAAAGGATTTTAGGAGCAACGACACCGTGGAACCACTGTCCCAGCCCTGCAATGCTCACATGTGGGCTGGGGTGAGAACCTTCCACTCCCATCGTGCTGACCCACTTTTGAGTCTTGTTACAACAGCCATCCCTGAACCAAAACTAAAACAACGCTCATTCATCCAGTTCCAAAGGCAGGCACTCAGGTGTCAGCCTTGACGCCTTCCGGTCCCTCACACCCACAACCTCTATCACCAAGTTCTTCCCACGTTCACGGGTATCTATCACTCAAGTGTTCCCCCTTTATCTCACTGTAACAGTCAAGTACCCGATCTATCCACACCCACTCTGACCTTCTCCTCTCCATGATCATCACACTGTAACCACAGTGATTCTTTTTTCAGACAAATGGGATGATGTCCCCTGATGCAAACTCCCAATGGTTTCCCACTCTTGTTAGGATAAAGACAAAAGTCTTTAATACTTACTACAGGGCTTGGTACAATCTGATACCTAGTTGCCTCTCTTATACCATACTTCACACCAACTTTCTACTGACCCTTAATACCTACAATGCTTCTTTCTCCCACCACAGGGCCTTTACACAAACTGTTCCCAGTGCCTAGAATGAGTTTTTCCCCTTCCTTATTTGGTTATTTCATCCTTCAAATCTGAACCGAAGCATCACTTGGTTAGTGAAGTCTTCCCTGACCTACCACATCAGGTCAATTGCCCCTATTATTACATGCACTAACACATAATTTTATTCATTAATACATACATTTTTACCCATGAGGCTTTCTCATAATATTCTATTTATAATTAGCTGGTTGTCTAGTATGCCTCACTTTCTATTATTCTAGAAAAATATGAAGTGAATATACATTTGTCTGCCACCCCCTCCTCCCCCAAGACTGTTGGTTCAGTGAGGATAGGGACGCCCCTGCTGTTCATTTCTGGATCTCTAGTACCTGACATGATGCTTGGCACAAAGACACTCAAGAAATATTTAACAAATCAATGAACTAACACACAAAAAAATGAATTAACGGATGGTTCTGGTATCTGCTATGCCTCTTACTTCATTAATACTCTGTATCTGTCTGCTATCTGACTCATCAGACACCCTTAAGCTTCCAGGTTGTTGATCTCACCAGACAAAGCAAAGGTTCTCATAATTAAAATTGGGGGGAAATATCCTGCCTGCTCTTCCTCATTCAGCTTTCTTCCCACAATAAAGACAACCTACTGTGTGAGCGTGGTTCCTTATTCCCAATACAACTACTGTGATGTCAGTACATATCCCAAAGGCACTGAGCATCACTGGTATTTAATGGTCCATTAGATGGCCACCTTGATGGAAGCCAGAAGGTGGTTAATGCTCTAACAAACTAACTCTAAACCAGAGGGTTTAGAGTAACAGAGGGTGACAAAGGGATTATGACTTCTATAAACCAATAGTCACGGTTTAGAACACTAACATTTCATTAACTGAATGAGAAATCAGGCACCCTGGATTCCGGACCAACTATAAAGTGGCACAACTGAATCACAGGGGCTCTGGCCAGGTTCCCCAAATGTCTGAGTCAACAGGTAGGGTTTTTCCTTGATAAATCCACCACCATCACCCCTTCCCTTCACACACACACACCACATACAGCACCAGCAGTCTCCAGCACTGCAAGTTGCAGCTTCCAAGATGTTCCAGAAGCAGCCAGTGGAACTGCTCTAAAAAATAGCTGATTTCACATTCAAATGCAAAATCATTCCTAAAGAAGACAAACACAATGGTGGCACCTATAATAAATACAAAGGGCTATTAACCGCCAGAAGGTAGCCTGACCTCCAAAAACCATGCATTCCCGAGAGGAAAGGGTTCCTCCCTGGCTTCTGCACTTGTACACAGTGATTGCCAAAAAGCCTTTATGTGCCGCCCTGCTCTATGTTCCTCTCAGATTAAACTCAAGAAAGGCGGCAAATGATGCCAGTGGGTGATGCTGCAAGTCTACTGCCTCTGCCTGGGAATTGCAGGGCTGGGGAGGGAAGGACAAGCGCCATCCAGGGCAAGTGGAGTGGGGAGCGACCCTGGTAGAGCCTGGGGAGGCCTCTGGATGCACTGAAAGCAGCAGCAAAAGGAAACTCAGGCCCATGCTCGCAACCTGCCTGAGTTTACAGGGCCATCCAGGCCCTGAGGCCATGGGAACCAAGAGTAAATTTATCTTACTCAATGCTTCCCCAAGAAACACCGGTTAAGCAAGGGCTCTAATCCCCATCCTGCAGAAGAATCAACTGAGCACACGGCTGTGCTGTGCTTAATCGCTCAGTCATGTCCAGCTCTTTGTGACCCCGTGACCTGCAGCCCATGGCCTCTGTTCATGGGGATTCTCCAGGCAAGAATACTGGAGCAGTTGCCATGCCCTCCTCCAGGGGATCTTCCCAAGCCAGGGATCGAACCCAGGTCTCTCACATTGCAGGCAAATTGTCTACCGTCGGCCCCACCAGGAAAACTCATGGAGGCGCATGGCAATGATCCCAATAATTCAAGTGAGAAGTTAATTTTTTTAATCTAAAAATCAAGAAGGTATGTAGTGACATGAAAAGATATTCAAAGTCACTAATTATCAAAGAGATGTAAATCAAAACTACAACGAGGTACCACCTCCCACTGGTGAGAATGGCCATCATTAAAAAGTCTGCAAACAACAAATGCTGGAAGAGGGTATGGGAAAAAGAGAACCCCTCCTACACTGCTGATGGGAATGTAAGTTGGCACAGCTGCTATGGAGCTCAGTATGGAGGTTCCTCAAAAAATTAAAAACAGCACTATTAAATGACACAGCAATCCCACTCCTGGGCACAGATCCAAAGAAAACTATAATTCAAAAAGATACATGGACCCCTATATTCACAGAAGCTCTATTCACAATTACCCAAAACGTGGAGACAACCAAAATGTCCATCAGCAGAGGAACGGATAAAGGAGATGTGGCATCTACACACAATGGAATACGACTTAGCCGTTAAAAAGAACAAAATAATGCCATCTGCAGCAACAAGGATGTAATTAGAGATTACTGTGCCAAGTGAAGTAAGAAAGATAAAGACAAATGCCATGATATCACATGTGTAATCTAAACTACGGCACAAACGAACCTAGCTATGAAACAGAAACAGAGTCACAAAGAGCACAGACTTGTGGTTGCCAAGCAGGAGGGAGGAGGAAGAGGGATGGACTGGGGGTTTGGGATTAGTACAAGCAAACTATTCTATTCCATTTAGAATAGGTCCAACTGTATAGTACCCGGAACAATATTCAATCTCCTGGGATAAACAATAATGGAAGAGAATATTAAAAAGTATGTGTGTGTGTAACTGAGTCGCTTTGCTATACAGCAGAAATTAGAACATTTTAAATCAACTATTCTTCAATAACAAAAAAGGGAAGATATGTGCTTGTTCTCTGGACTGGGTGGCTCTATGATAATCCTCTGCCAAGTCATGCCCACCACCAGGGGAAGGGTGAAATGGATCAGTCAGTGTTACAGAGCCCATGAGAGTGCACTGCTATCCTGCTCTCTTCTTCCTGGGCATACACTGGACTTCACTTCCCAGGCTCCTTCCAGCAAGGTGGGCTCATATAACTAGTTCTCACCAGTGAGCCATGAAAGGGAGTGAGGGGTGCAACTTTGGGACAGAGGTGGTTGTTAGACTCGGTGTGCCTTCTCTACATTCCTCTGCCCCATCCAGTAGAACAACTGAGAGGGCTCCAAAAACAGAGCAGGGAGCCACAAGAGGAAAGGAGCCCAGGCCCCTGAGTGATGCTCCCCTCTTCCACCTCACTCCCACTACACACACATTCACACGCACACACTGCTCCAGACTTGAAATAAGCAGATTTTATCATATCAAGCCATCTTACAAGGGGATAAATATGAATTCCAATCAGACACTCCTTTGCTTGAGACTGCCAATTAAAAATGCTTGTTTCAAAAGAAAGTTTGTATACAGTTTATTCAGGATGCTTATCATGTGTTTGCATGCATGCATACTAATTTGCTCAGTCGTGCCCAGCTCTTTGCAACCCCCTGGACTGTAAGCCACCAGGTTCCTCTATCCATGGGGTTGCCCAGGCAAGAATACTGGAGTGGGTTGCCACTTTCTTCTCCAGGGGAGCTTCCCAACCCTGTGATCAAACCCAAGCCTGCTGCATCTCCTGCATCAGCTGGCAGATTCTTCACCACTGAGCCACCTAGAAGTCCTAGCAGACGTTTAGAAAGGAGTAAACTGCACACTGACTCCTGTTGGTAGAAAAGCAAAAGACACTTAAAATGGAACCTCATCCCAACACCCTGAATCTCCACAGTACCGCAAAAGGCACACTTCAGCTGGGTCAAAGCCTAGATTACATTTCTACAAAGATGTCATGAAAGAGTGGCACCTGCATTGGGAAAATCTGTGTCTTAGAGCAGAGATAAGATACAAAGAGCAGATCTGGCCATCTGTCCAGAAAGCTAGTAACAGGTAGCGTGGTCTCATTCTGGAGTTGGGGAACCAGTGAAAACCCACAGATCAAATCATGTGGCTAAGTAGTTAGCATCTACTACATCACTTAAAAATCTGTGGGAGAAACTGAATCTGACTATTTCAGAGCTGAATGAACTCTCAGAGATCATGTGTCACCTCTCAGCTATGAGATCCTTACTTGACCTCCCAACCTTGGTCTGTCCATCAACAGTACACGGATAATAATACCCTGCATCTAGTGGTCATATTCTGAGGATATAATTAGCTAATAGATGCAAAGCATTTAGCAAAAGGGAGCTCAGCCTATTTTAGCTGTCACTAGAACTCTAACAGTAACCATCTTGAAGGGCTCAACAGTGTATGTCTGTGTCTGTGTGTGAGTGGATGTGCTTCTGCATGAGTGGGAAGCCCTGGGAGTGAGCATGCATCTGTGTGTGCGAGCAGTGTTCTGTGGCAGCATGGGAGTCACTGGAGGGTGACTTTAGGACCCTAAGAAGGAGTCAGTCTCCAGCCCTCCAGCCCATTCAGAACAAGCTCAGTTTGAAGCTCTTGTATGTATTGAGGTTTCACATAACACTTAACCGAAGGGTTCTTCTTGGAAGAAAAGTTTCCCTTCCACCTTTTTTTTTTAAAAAACCATTAAGGACACCGGAGGTTGGAAAACAGAAGTTAATCCAAGTCCTCTCCTTCTCAGTTCAATTATCTTTTCACTGAACCAGGCGGGAGGCTGGGGATGAAGAGCAACCAGGTTTCTTTTCTCTGCCAAGCCTTGGGTTCAAGTGTCCAGACCTTGGCTTTGGCCCAAGGTCACCTCTAGAAACCCTGGTACCACAGGGAAGAAAACAATGCAACCATCACCTCCTTTTCCTGGGGTGCAAACACTCCCTTACCCCAAACTATCAGGAGAAATGCACACTACTTGCTGAGTTAGACAAGACACTGCTCAGGCCAGCTCCAGACCTGGGCCATGTACCAAGATAATCAGAGTCACCATTGTAGCCTCATTATAAAAGCAGCAGCCAGCATTCATTTTTTGCCAGGCACCCCATACACCTTACCCCTTGTAAACTTCAAGACAATCTTGTGAAGCGAGGTGCTACAATCATCTCCATCTTGCAGAGAAGAAAATCAAGGCCCAGAGAGTAAGTGAGCCGACTTACCCAGCTGCAAAGGATGGAGCTGGGGGCTAACCCAGGCAGTTGGGTTCATTTCGCATCCTCTTTACCAGCCCACAGTTGTCTCCCAATCTTACACCCCTGCCTGCATAAGACACACCGGCAATGAGAGATCAACATCATGGGCCAGCCAAGGTCAGCTGCATTTTAGGACTGGGGGGCACAGTAAACACCCGGGAAGGTGAGAGATGTGTGGGGTAAGAACTTCACATCTCAAGGAAACTGGGTGTGTAACAAAACTGTCAGTACTGATCCGCTCAGCGCAGAAAAACCACCAGGAAGAGGAGACACTTAAGCCAACGTCTGGCTTTCACTGACCCCATCGTTTTCAACACCACCCTCCCTTCTTGCCCCCCAGTTCCCATCCTGTGTGTCCCAGTCAGCACTTGCCCAAATGATCCTGCTGCACACGGCACACAGCAGGCACGCAACTGTCTTCCCTCTACCGGAAAAAGAACTCAAAACGCTTCCCAGGATTCATGTTCCCAAAACCAACTCGCCACTCCCCCATCAGGCTTCTGAAAAGAGAATTCACAGGTCACACCCGTGTTCATACTCTGCCAACTCACCCATCCTCACTCCCCCTTTTAATTTCCCCCATTATGCCCGGATCAGTTTCCTCACCCTGTGCTAATTCCTCTCCCTCTCCGGGGTTTATACCCTTCAGATGTTTGCAGGCTATTATCATGTACCCACTTAGTCAAGCAGCACACATTAAGTTCTTTTCATCTTTCCTCATAAATCAATCCCTTAATCCCTCCAAGCCCTTTAATCGTACTAGCTGCTCCTCTCTGAACTCCATCCAGTTTCCCCAAGTCTCTGATAATGTTGTGACACGAGGCTGGATGCGAGGCTCCAGCTGCTGACTCTCCAAGCTGCCTGAGCATCAAGGAGCTATGAGTGTCTGCGTGTCTGTGTGTGTGTGTGTCTGTGTGCTCCATCTGGAAAGATGGACTCCTTGCCTTACCAGCTCCCAGTACCCTTTCTGCAGCCACATCGTCACGAAGTGACTATGGCTATCTATAGAAATTCAGAGCTCTCAAGCATTTTGGTGCCACACAGAATTTAAAAAGGGAAACAACCCTATAGGAAGTTTTACAGCCCCATGAGATTTTCACTAGCTATCCCAACACACTCCCTAGGAATAGAAATAATGTCTCTGAAATCCAGGGGGATTTAAGAACCCAAGAGAAGGCCATTTTGGAGCCTCAGGCTATAAACAAATTAAAACCAAAATGAGGCACCACTATACATCCACCAGGAAGGTTGTAATTCAAAAGACTGACAACACCAAATGTTGGCAAAGATGTTGAACAACCAGAATTCTCCTACATTGTTGGTGGAAGTGAAAATGGAACCACCACTTTGGAGAAAGGTCCTGTAACTTCTTATAAAACCAAACATACACCTACCCTAGGACCCAGGAATTCTACTCCCAGGTTATTTACTCAAGAAAAACGAAAATATATGTACACACAGTCTGTACGCAAATATTTACCATCAGCTTAGTAGCTGAACCCGAAAGCAGCTCAGATGACATTCAGCCGGAGAATGGACAGCTGTCGTATTCAGACAGCAAGAGACTACTCAACAGTAAAAGGAAACAAGCTCCGAATATATACAACATAGATGAATCGCAAACATATTGCACTAGTGAAAAGAAGCACAAAGAAAACATTAATACTGTGTGATTTCAAATGTAAGAAGTCCTCAAACAGTCCAATTCAAGCCATGGTTGAGAAAACTCAGCACAGTGACAGCCTCTGAAACAAGGATCAGAGAGCGAGTAACAGGGAAGGGCGATGAAGAAACTTTCTGGGTTGAGGTCAGGTTTTACAGTTTTACAGGAGGTTGGATTACACAGATGTACACACTTATCAAAATCTGTATGCTGCTGCTGCTGCTAAGTCGCTTCAGTCATGTCCGACTCTGTGCGACCCCAGAGATGGCAGCCCACCAGGCTCCCCCGTCCCTGGGATTCTCCAGGCAAGAACACGAGTGGGTTGCCATTTCCTTCTCCAATGCGTGAAAGTGAAAAGTGAAAGTGAAGTCACTCAGTCATGTCTGACTCCTAGCGACCCCATGGACTTCAGCCTTCCAGGCTCCTCTGTCCATGGGATTTTCCAGGCAAGAGTACTGGAGTGGGGTGCCATTGCCTTCTCCATCAAAATCTGTATAATATACATTAAAGTCTACATTTGGCAAAAGAAAAAAAAAAAAACCGGGATTTCTCTGGCAGTCCAGTGGTTAGGACTCCATGCTTTCACTGCCAGCAGTCTGGGTTTGATACCTGGTCAGAGAACTAAAGATCCTACAAGTCAGGCAGTGCAGCCAACAAATAAATAGGTTAATAAAAAAAAAAAATCAAGCAATATTGGACTCAAATAAGTGATAGGGTACCAAATGTTTATGGTAAAGGGTACTGATGTCTGCAACTTACATTGAAAGGCACTAAAAGAATGATGGGTTGAGGGACAGACAGAGAGAAGAAGCAAGTGCAGTATCATGTTAATGGAAGAACTGGGTACCACCCAGGTGGTGGGTATATGCATGATCACTATATGATTCTTTCCACTTTTCCATATGACCGAAATGTTTCATAATAAAACATCAGGAAAAAAAGAAAAAATCGTGACCCTTTCCATTCTTGACTCCTTGTAGACCCTGGAGCCATGAATGCCGCACTGACATGCAATCTGTTTTTTATTACTCTGTCACTGTCTCAACCACTTGCTTCTCATTCTAGATGTGGGCCCTGCACCATCCCCCCCAACGCTATGTCCTCTCTTCCCCGTCTCCATTTCCTTAGTGTCAGTTATCTACATCCTTAAGAGAAACAAAAAGTTCAAGCAAGGCTTCTTAATCTGAGATTCCTGGGCATCAGAGTAGGGGGAAGAGTGAGGTCCATGCATCGACTATAATTGTATGAAAGATTCCATGAATGTATATGTGCATCTTTCTGGAAGAGGTTCCACAGCTCTTTGCAGATTCTCATGGACGCCTGTCACCCAGAAGGCTCAAGGCACAGTCTGAAAGCCCTCTTCAACTGCACCTCCAAACAGGTGCTAGGACAGGTAATGCATCCAATTTAGAAACCATCTGCATTTTGGAGCGCCTGTGTTTGTACTTGTGAAAGTGCCTTTTCTTGGCATACTCATATCATGTAGAGAGAAAAGGAGGCTGCTTGAGAATCAGTCATTGGAGAGCCGGTGCCCCCGAACGGTTATCTCCATCCATGGACAATAAGATCGGGGTTATTAAATGCAAAATCCAACTAAAATCAGGACATACTCTACTGATCAAAAATTTAAGATTATGATCATACAATAAATCAAATATTTACTGAACACTTAGCATGGTGAATTGCATAAATAATAAATTAACTTCTACTGAGGACATACTAGATAACAGGCACTTTCTATACATTTTCCTTTAATTGCATTCTCCATTGAGTTATACCCACTAATCTTGTATTACAGTTTTCCTATAAACTAAACGTCAAATAAATTATCCCCTGAAAGTCACCCAGCAAGAGGATTTGAACCCAGGGCTCCAAGGTTCCCAAGTCTATTCTCTTCTGAATCTCTCTAAGCAAGGACTCCAGAGTACCACAGTCTGAGTTCCAGAGTCTGGTGAAATCTCCTCCACTTCAAATATTCCATCCCATTTATTTTTAAAGGTCCTAAAATGACCCTGAAACGCAAGTACTTCAGAACGCAAGATGTATTGCCTAAATACTCTTTGTCTTCAGAGGTAGAATGTCTTTTTCATCATACTACATGGAGTTATCCAAGTCTTAGTTTGAAAAACTCCACTGCTGCCAAAGCAGAGAATGGATGGGCTGGGCTGTTAGAAGGGACACGGCAATGTCATCTGTGTCACCTCTGTGCTCAGTGGAAGGAGGCCATCTTCCCTGGAGCTTGGGGACCACCATAAGCATCATGACCTGGGTTTGCAGCAGCTGAGGCTATGCAGAGCTGGCTTACCCCGAGGCACTGCCTTCATCTTCTGAGAAGTCTTTAAAGTCGTCTGTTCGTCTGTTCGTGGGAAGGTGAATGTATGACACTAGCCTTGACTTCCAGATTCCAGGAATTTCTATGGGGTAGAGAGCACTTCATCCCACATGCCTCCAGGCTCTGGACCCCGAGGGGGCTGCCCTTTGGCCCAGATGCCTGCAGGGTCTAGGAAAGAGTGACAGTCGTGATCCGGTGAAGGGCAGAAAGACAGCTCAGGGCCTTCCAGGAACCACTCTGGCAGCTCTTTGGTCATCTCTTCCTCTGTAAGGCGGGCCTTGATGTTTCAGCTGCATAAAAATGTTATAAGGAGGAGAAATAAAGACTTGGCACTAAAGAAAAGACTTCCTCCAGCCCCGACGTCCTAATATCGATAAAAGCAGGTTAAAATAAACATCAAGGGAAACCTTGAAAGGGAAAAGAAGTCATAAAAGGCCAGTCTGGGGAATGCATGGAACAGGGGAGAGGCATTTTAACTACAGCTTGGAAGATGGTAAAGTATTTGCACGTGTGAGAGAGGACGGGCATGACCGATGAGTGAACTGATGCCCTGTACGGCAGAGTTTGCAGGTGGCCTGTCCCAACATCCACTCTCCCCTTCTCCTTCAGGAATCGAGCCTCCAACTTCAGCAGGGGACACCACCACCCAGGCCAAGTCTGTAATTCTCTGCCTCCCTTGCAGCTAGGTGTAAGCTTACATCCACGTTGCTGCATGCATCTTTTAAAAAGATTTTTTTTAAGGGAGGAGGGAATGTGCTCCTTTGCCTTTCCTCCCTCCACTAGCATCACATATGGATATGATGGCTGGATCATGACCATCTTAGACCATGAGGTTTAGTCCAGAATGCTTACTCCCTAGAGAGAGCAGAGTAGAAAGATGGAAGGAGCCTGGGTCCATATTGATACCATGAAAGCCACAACATCAGCCCTAGGTCATCAGCCTTTAGACTTCAATAACTTGTGAGAAGTAAACATCACTTCATGTGAGAAGTCAACATGAAGTTTGTTTAAGCTGCTGGTAATTGGGATAATCTGTCCTAAGCAACTGAACCTAATTTAAGCTGATAGAGAAATAGATGGGTGGCTGGATAATCTCTTTAAGAAGTTGTATTTGATAACTACTAGTAAAAGTACGTGGAAAAGGCAATGGCACCCCACTCCAGCACTCTTGCCTGGAAAATCCCATGGACGGAGGAGCCTGGTGGGCCACAGTCCATGGGGTTGCTAAGAGTCGGACACGACTCAGCGACTTCACTTTCACTTTTCACTTTCATGCACTGGAGAAGGAAATGGCAACCCACTCCAGTGTTCTTGCCTGGAGAATCCCAGGGATGGGGGAGCCTGGTGGGCTGCTGTCTATGGGGTCGCACAGAGTCGGACACGACTGAAGCAACTTAGCAGCAGCAGCAGCAGCAAAAGTATGATATCTGAGTCACAGTTCTGGTCTCTAACTAGCCCCTATCACCCCAATTAGGAAGGGTTGGTTACCAGAAGAAGTAGCCCCCATACCTCTCCACTTGGCAATGGCCAAAAGTAAACCACTATTTTTATGCTACTATATCAAATCCACCCTTTCAAACAAATTTACTTGTTCAGGGCACTGAACTTCATATGATAAAGTGGAGAGAAAAGTGAATTCGTAAGTAATTAGGCCTCAGAAGTCCCAGCTCACAGTGAGCTCTAAGATTCCTGCATTCCCTTAAGAAAAATTTACAGGAAGAAATGCATGCTTTAAACAAGTAAATTTCAAGCAAGTCAGCCAGACTGCCTGAAGACCAGAAGCTATCGAATGAGATGATGGGGAATGAGAAACAGGCAGTGGTGACTGGTCTTTCTAGATGCTGTTCTTCCTCAGTTATGACTGAGTGGGATGAATATTTCTTGAAATAATGTCAGAGACCAGCCTAAACCCTTGGGGACGTTTGCCCAATATTTGATTCCAAGGTCATCAGTAAGACGTTACCCAACAGCAGGGTAGATGAGGTCAAGGTTCCAGCAGGGGCTGGATTTCAAGGACATGACTTAACCATCTCAACCAGGAGAATGGCGGAATGCCCTGCATCGCATCTTCAGCAGTCTCAGCTTCCTCACTGCGTGTTTCAGAGCCTGCCAGTCCTGCCTGCTGCACCAGTCCAAGGACTCTGAGAGGACACCCTGTCAACCCACGAGGATTCCCAGGGTCTCCTTTGGCTCCCCACTTGCCTTCTACCTATTCTGACCTTAGGTGCTCAACACACATCCACACCCCAACCATGGGACCCCACAGTCCTCATGTAACACCCCGAGGTCTCTTCACAGAGCTCCTCAAGGACCAAGACTTCTGAGATTCTCAGAAATAATCAAGTTTTCCACTCACTTTCCAACTCTGGAGGACTCATTCTGCAAGGACATCCCAAGTGAGAAGGGAAAGCCATCTCTTGGGATCTCCGAGGTTTGCTGTTGGTGATAAAGTTTTAAATTGCTGTCCATTATTAACATTAAACTCACAGCAGTCAGCCTGGAGATCTGCAATTATAACAATTCATAAAAACAGCCCCTTTGTTAGTCACGCTTGAAGAGCTTTTGAAACATAATTGCAACGCAGTGCAAAGTAAAATAAAAATTCAGATTTTCTTTTACCAAGGCCATGAACAATACTGTCCTTTTTACAGCAGCGGAAAGCCTTGAGACATCCGTTATATTCCTTCAATGAGCTTTGTTCAATAAGTGCTAAGCCTTGAAGCTTTTAAATGTATTAAAGTGATTATGATATCATCACTCCAAAGGCACTTCAATAGAACATTAAGACAGAAACAATTTTCCTCCACACAAACAGGCATAAGAGTAACAAAAAGTTGATTAAATGCACATTGTATCAAAAATATTTTCAGTCTTTATAGACATATGTAGATAACATTAACTGTAACCCACACCATGGGCAGGGAACAGAAGAGAAAGTAATAAAAGCATTAGTGGGGGGAGAGCAAATTTTAACAATAAATCTTCAAAACAAACTATGGCTTGACTCTGACTTTGCTTGTGGATTTATGGTCAAAGTCACACTACATAAAAGAGAGTAAGGCTCAAAATTAATAAACACTAGAGGAGCGCAAGTTCTTGTTTGCTCTTCTCATAAGCCCAAAGACGTTCCCTGCTTATATGTGCTATACTTCCTTAAATGGCCTCAATGTGACGACTGGCAGGAAACGTGCATCTGTTTATTTAAAATGTCATCGAACTTACTGCAAGCAGGCAATGACTCTGCAAGGAGCAGACGCCTGAAGCATCCAACCAGGAGGTGTGGAGAGGTTAGGAAGGAGGCCAAGAGGTGGGGTCAGAGCAAAACCGCAAGATGTAAGACTCTCTTTGTTGCAGGCTCATTACTGAATGCTCTTAGCACAGATAAGGGGATTATGAATTCACATGTGAATTTATCCCCTATTAAACTTTCAGCAGAAGGGTCAGTTGGCTGGAATAGCAAAGTCAAGGCACCATGGTCACATGCCCAGGGAGAAACAACTGGGAGGGTCTCCTGGCAGATGAAAGTAAGAGCAAGGGGGCAGCTTCAGCCCTTGCTTTGAGTGCATGCAGATTAACGTTCACATCTGTGCCCTCAGTGTCCTATCCTGCTATTCAGCTCAGCTGTGTCTTGAGACTACGTTCCCAAAGCATTCAAAAAACCTGATAGCCTTTAGTGGATGTGCAGTAGGGTGTTAGTAGTTACTTTTTGTAGCAGCTGTTTATATACTGAGAGTATCTATCCCTGGTCATATATGGCTCAAAGATTTATCATTTATTGTTTCTGCCTCTTGAGTTTGTTCATGGGATCTTATATGATGGACTTTTACATCTTAAGATTAAGGAGCAAAGTATTCTCAGGAACAGAGAGGGAAACAACAGAGGAGAAGACAGCCAACTCCCAAACCAGTCAAGACTGAATCCCTACATATGACTCAAGAGCCACTCAACCTGTCTTACCCCCTGGGCCAAAGAAGAGTATCTGTGTTTCTCAGCGGAAAAGACTCTATAAACAAAGCAGACTATACGAGAAAAGTCACTGTCAAGGCCTTTTATTACCCAACTTGGAGGTCCTTGTGATTTTCTTTATGGGGAGAGTATCCTTGTCCATCACTTCAAGCACTGCTCCCAGGCCCTGGCAGCTTTTTAAACAAGTCCAGAGAAAGGAGCACATAACAAAAGGCTAAGAAAAATGGGAAATAAAGACCATACCGTGGGTGACAAGTTCCCCACTCAAGCAAGTAGCCAGTGCTGTGGGCCAGAATTGATTTTCTATACGACATCAGAAAGGATTACCTTTCCTCCATAATACTGCTCAAGGGGATGGAGCAGAAATCATAATTAATTCAGGAAAATTCAATTCTGAGAGTCCAAGTAACAAATACTTTACTTATAATATGAAGCACAGTCTCAAAACATCTTAAAACAGTCAGTGGGAGCTACAGCAAGCAACCCAGTCAATGCAATAAAGACGCAAAGCCACACAATGAAACGCCTGTGACACAAATAATAATTCTTCCAGGTCAGGAAAGAATGCGGTTTTAAAAAATAAATTCAAACTTCAGAAAAATGCATTTTCATTAATAATGCTGATTCTCCTTCCCTCCTGGTGATGTGGGGCAGGTAGGAGTGGAGGTCATTTAATTCCTTAACTATCTTGGTCCATTCGACCAACAAAAATTCACTGTGTTAGGGGCAAGTGTGTTAATGTGCTCCTGCTACAGAGTAGACACTTGCATAGCTAATGTGACCTAAACCCACAAGAATCTAAAAATATCACCACAGTCCACTACAAATTAGTCATGCCAGCAGAGAATTAGCAACACCCATATTTCAAAACAGATATTCAAAACAGTTTCTTTTTGACTTCAGATTCGATTCCATTGAGTTGTAGGGGGATACTGAGGGGAGAGTGCTGGGTGAGGAGGTAGATATCCCAAGAAGTATTAGTCACTCAGTTGTATTTCCGTCTTAGTGATCCCATAGACTATTGCTTGCCAGGCTCCTCAGTCCATGGAATTCTCCAAGGCAAGAATACTGGAGCAGGTAGCCATTCCCTTCTCCAGGGGATCTTCCTGACCCAGAGACTGAACCTGTGTCTCCTGTATTGTAGACAGATTCTTTACCATCTGAGCCATCAGGAAATTCCAGACATCCCAAATCAAGTACCAGTTCTAGCATTCATCAACCAGGGGCCCTGCACCAACTACTGCCTCTCTGGAGGGCTGAGGTTCCTTCTTTCCAAAACAGAAGAACTAACTTAATATGTTTCCGTACTCTTTTTCAGTTTCAGTATTCCATAACTGCGGCTATTATAATCTCCCTAGGTTCTGCTTAGAATTACACTTAAGTGAGTTTCTAATCCTTGACCTCAACAGCTGGGCAAAAGTGAGAATGTGCTAACAAAGAAGATGTCATTCTGGAATTCACAGTCAAAGGATTATCCCAAGGTAGAAAATCAGAAGTCAACTCGGTGTGTGTGTGTGTGTTCTACCTGCACATACACAAGCATGCGCCTTCTTGGCCAGAATACTTCACTTCATCATCACAATCCAGGATTACATCACAATATAGTATTATTAAGTGCCCTTTAGAGAATCCTTCTGTTTAGCTAATTATCTGGGATGAGAAATGGCAATAAGAGCATGGTTAAGGGCTCACCTGGTGGTCCAGTGGTTAAGAATCTGCCTTGCAGATGCTGATGAAAGAAATCTAAGATATAAACTGATGGAAACATATACCATGTTCATGGATTGGAAGACTCAATATTGTCAAAATGACTATGGTAACCAAGGCAATCTACAGATTCAATGTAATCCCTACCAAATTACCAATGGCATTTTTCACAGAACTAGAACAACAACAACAACAAAATCTCAAAATATGTATGGAGACACAAAAGACCATGAACAGTCAAAGCAATCTTGAAAAAGAAAAACAGAACTGGAGGAATCAGGCTCCCTAACTTCAGGCTATACAGCAAAGCTACAGTCATCAGAACAGCATGGACTGGCACAAAAATAGAAATATAGATCAATAGAACAGGATAGAAAACCCAGAAATAAGCCCACGTACCTATGGTCAATTAATCTATGACAAAGGAGGCAAGACTACACAATGTTGGAAAGACAGTCTCTTCAACAAATGGTGCTGGGAAAACTGGTCAGCCACATGTTAAAAAAAAAAAAAAAAAGAAAAGAAATTAAATCATTCTTTAACTCCATACACAAAAACAAGCTCAAAATGTATTAAAGACCTAAACGTGAGACTGTACATTATAAAATGCCTAGAGGAAAACATAGGCAGAACACTCTGATAATAAATCATAGCAACATCTGTTCTGATCCATCTCCCAGAATAATGGAAATAAAAACAAAAATAAACAAGTGGGGACTATTTAAGCTCAAAAGCTTTTGCACAGTAAAGGAAACAATAAACAAAAGGAAAAGACAATCCACAGATCAGAAAAAAAATATTTGCAAATGATGTGACTGATAAGAGATTAATCTCCAAAATTTACAAACAGTTTATGACACTTAACAGCATCAATTAACAACCCACTCAGAAAATGGGCAGAAGACCTGAATAGACATTTCTCCAAAGAGGACATACAGATGGCCAATAGGCACATGAAAAGATACTCAACATCACTAGTTATTAGAGAAGTGCAAGTCAAAACTACAATGATATACCAATGAGATACCAGTCGGAATAGCTATCATCAAAAAATCCACAAACAACAAATGCTGGAGAGGGTGTAGAGAGAAGGGAATCCTTCTACATTGTTGGTGGGGATGTAAATTGGTTCAGTCCTTATGGAGAATAGTATGGAGATTCCTTAAAAAACTAAAAATAGAACTACCATATGACCCTGCAATCCCACTCATGGGCACATACTCAGAGAAAAACATGAGCCAAAAGGATACATGCATCCCAATGTTCGTTGCAGCACTGTTTATAATAGCCAAGGCATGGAAGCAACCTAAATGTTATCGACAGAGGAAAAGATAAACAAGATGTAGATTATATATACAATGGACTACTACTCAGCCGTTAAAAATAATGAAATAATGCCATCCACAGCAACGTGGATGGACCTGAAGATTGTCATATGAGTGAACTAAGACAGAGAAGGAGAAACATCATATGGCATCTCACATCTGGAATCTAAAAAGAAATTATACAAATGAACTTACTTATAAAACAGAAGACTCACAGACTTAGAAAACAAACTTATGGTTCCTGGGGGGAAGGGCTAGTTAGGGAGCTGGGAAGGTCATGCACACACTGCTATATTCAAAATGGATAACCAACAAGGATCTACTGTAGAGCACATGGAATTCTCCAGACCAGAATACTGGAGTGGGTAGCTGTTCCCTTCTCCAGGAGATCTTCCCAACCAAGGGATCGAACCCAGGTCTCCCACATTGCAGGTGGATTCTTTACCAGCTAAGCCACAAGGGAAACCCAAGAATACTGGAGTGGATAGCCTGTCTCTTCACCAGCAGGTCTTCCCAACCAAGAAATAGAACTAGGGTCCTGTGTACTACAGGTGGATTCTTTACAAACTGAGCTATCAGGGAAGTCTCCACTCAGTATTATGTGCCAGACTGGAAGGGATGGGGTTTGAGGGAGATTGGATACATGCATATGTATGGCTGAGTTCTTTCACTGTTCACCTGAAACTACCACAACATTGTTAATTGGCTATACCCCAATACAAAATAAAAAGTTTAAAGCTTTTAAAAAAAAAGAGAGAATCTGCCTTGCAAGGGAAGGGACACCAGTTGGATCTCTGGCCAGAGGAAGATTCCACATGCCTCGGGGCAAGTGAACCTGTGTGCCACAACCACTGAGCCTGTGCTCTGGAGCCCAAGAGCTGCAACTACTGAGCCTTCGCCCTGCAACAAGAGAAGCCACCACAATGAGAAGCCCACGTACCACAATTAGAGAGTAGCCCCCATTCTCCTCAACTAGAGAAAGCCAGTGCACAGCAACAAAGGCCCAAGGAGCCAAAAATAAATAGATAGATACACAGGTTAAAAAAAAAAACATGGTTGATACATGCACAATCTTTAGAATCAGATGACTGATTCATAGTCTACCTCCTTAGACAAATTTCTACAACCTCTTTGAGCCTCTATTTACTCACCTGGAAAATGGGAAAGATAATAGTACCTTGCTCATAGAATTATTACAAGACTCAAGATAATCAACATAAAGCAGACACAGTAATTGCCATAATTACTACTTATCACTATTACCTCTATTTATAACCCACTGAGTTGTTCTAAGAGTTAAATAAGAACATATAGTCAGTACTTAACATCAGCACTACACACACAGTGAAAGCTAATACAAGTTATCCTTACCCTTATATTCCTCTATGCAGTATTGTTATGTCATCAGATAAGCTTGGAGCATTTCTCTTTAGTCCAAAACTTATTGCTTTCCCCACAGTGACCATTTTCGATAGGACAGTTGCAGCACTTAGACCACTTTAGACTCAAATGACAAATCCCAATTAAGTTGACACATTTTGGTAGTTAACAAGGCTTGGTGAGAGGAGCCAAGGAGTACAGCCTGGGAGACTTATGCTTCTCCTCTGAGAAAGTGTGAAGCTAAGCACCAACAAGCTCACCCCCTCCAACTCTTGACTTTGTACAACCCTACCCATCAGCCATTACCAATTTGGGGGCACACAGAGCCCAGCTTCCTCTCCCAAAGTCTTAGGGCCTGATGACCCCAAGTAAACAACTTGAAATCCATAAGAACAGCTTGACCTGGACTTGACCTAATTTTGCTCTTCATATTAAACCATGAATGGATTTTTCTGGACACTAAGTTTCTCTACCAGTCCTTTAGTTTTCACTGAGAACAATATACCACAACACTCAGATTTCATTCCAGTCTTCTACCAGTAAAATTCCTCCGGGTTTTTTTTCTCCCCCTCTAAGAATTCAAGGGGATCAACACAGCAAGTTTTGCCCACCATGGGATGGCAGTTGCAACCAAGATGTCCCAACCCATTTCCCCATGGTTGAGGCTTTTCAAGATGCAGGTTCTGCTCCACTCTCTAAGAGCCATGTTATAGCACAACCATTGTATGTTCCTTTGGCTGTAACTCACGTAATTAATCTTCCTGGGAAAGTGCACAAGATCTCAGAGGGACTTATGGAAGGACCCATGTCAGAACTAAGATAGTATGTGACCACAGTCACAGTTTGTCTATTTCAGTTGGTTCCTACCAGAGGGAAGTAAACTGTATGTTAAGGAGGCTCCAGGCTATAAACCAGGGTGACGCAAGCATTACGCTTCCAGGAGACAAGGCAGATGGCAGTTCAGCAAGTCCTCCAGGTCCTTCCTTTCCAGAGACACCCCAGCCCACAGTTCTGACTCCCACCTAAATTTCCCCTTGGCTTCCAGAAGGGAACTACTGCTGATTCTGGAACTTTAAATAGAAGCACATGCGAGAACCATAGGGACAGTGGCAGGACAGCGGCCACCTCATCCCTGCCGCTTTCTTAATTCCTGGCAAGTGAGTCTCAAAAACCAACGAGCGGGAGAAGAGAAACGAAGAAGATGACTCCAATGCTAACTTCTTATCCCTATTATGTAGTTACTTTATTAGAGTTTCCCTAACTTCTGCACAAAGGGAAGAGTAAGCTACAGAAAACTAAGTGGCTTTGTCATCAAAAGCTTCCTCCACACTGGCACACAAACACCTGTCAGTGCAAAAGATGCCTCTTTATCAAGTCTTCAGACCTACCAGGAGCCAAGCACACTCTGAGCTTTCAGACTATTTTCTTCCAATGTTTTGAAGTTCCTTTCAGTTCACATGAAGGCTAACGATTTCAAAAAGGTGGGGAAAGGAAAGTTTTTTTTTTTTTTTTTTTTTTTTTAAGAAAAAGGAAAAGATACTAAGCCATGATTATGAAGTCCTAAAAGCCTTTTAGCTGACAGGGTAAGCTTTGTTGAATAGCCTCTAAGAACCTCTACTGAGAGACACAATTCAGCAATAAAATAGAGGCAAGAGCATACACAGCTCAGCATCCCCAGACTCACAAATTCAGGCAGCCCATTTAATGCCACAAAACAGGTTTCTCCCTCAAACAGCCCTTTGGAAGGCTCAAGGTCCAGGGTGGCATCAGAGCAACAGACATCTGAGTTCAACCAATTCATATGTTATGTTCTGCCAGCAAAGCCCTCGTGTGGGAAAGCACTGGCTTATGGAGAGTTGTGATCAGAATGGCATAAACTTCCCTGTTATAATTTCAGTAACTGCTGTATTTCCTGCCATTCTGCCCTGACCAGCTGTAAGAGGATGAAAGTGAGGGGGTGGAGAGGAAATCACAGCCAAGGGCTTCCCTGGTGACTCAGTGGTCAAGAATCAGCCTGCTAGTGCAGGAGACGTGAGTTTGATCCCTGATCTAGGAAGATCCTGTGTGCCACCACTACCAAGCCTGAGCTCTAGAGCCTGGGAACCACAGCCACTGAGTCCATGTGCTGCAGCAACTGCAGTCCACGCATCGTAGAGCCCACGCCCCACCGGAGAAGCCACAGCAACGAGAAGTCCTGGCACTGCAGTGAAGAGTAGTCCCCTGCTCTCTGAAACTAAAGACAAGCCTGCACAGCAACGAACACCCACACAGCCAAAACTAAATAAATAGAATTTAAAAAGAAACCACAACCAAGATTATATTAAATAACTTCGCATCACCCAAGATGAAACCATGGTTTCGACAGCACATGTGATATTTGGCTTGGGTGTGTGAAATACCAGCTTCCAAATGATGGAGTTCTCCCCCCTATTTCAGACATACCTTTTCTCTGAAACTATCACATTCGGAGAGCTTCAAACTCCTGCTCCAGACCCATCCATCTAACAACAGAAAGCACCTCTCAAGCTCCTTTCTGACACAAGGCCATCATTCACCATTTGCTGGTACGCACAGTTTTTTGCTGACAAAGCTCCATTACTAGAAAAAGCTCAGTAAGTAAAGCTGATTTGAAATAACTATATATTATACAGAGGCTGGATGAGAAAAACTGATTTGGAGTCTAGAAAATATCATATAAAGAGGTTCTAGAAAGAACTGCTTAATTATTTAACTACCCTTACTTCCTACAGACCACACATCACTTGATTTATTCTCACTGTTAAATAGTAGGTAATTTACTGGGGTCATCCAACAAAACAACTCCATATAGCAAGTACATATCAGACACTGTAATTCTTCGGTTGAAACACCTATCTCTCCCTGATTAATGTTCCAATACTGAGCTAATGCTATCCAAGGGAAGTACGTACCAATTTCAGCTCTCCGGTGAAGCTGCAAAACTGAGAGCACACCCGTAGGGCAGCCTGAAAAGCAAATTATCACGGGCTGTCTCTGTTGTTCCAAGGTAGACTTATCACATGGTTGGGATGGCCTCAACAAATAACGCTTATGCATAAGTCAATTGAACAGAGATGGCTGGTCCCCTGTGACTCTCGCTCCTGACTCAACTGCTAGGGCAAGTCACAGAGAGCAAAACCTGGGCGAGAGGGTGCATACCTTCTCCCTCAGATATCAGGCTCACCCTCAGCCCAGCTCTGCCCATGCTTTCCCCAGCCCAGAAGGTCCCACACAGACTAACTACCTCCTCACTACCTACTTACCCTTCGAGATCCACCTCCTGCATAAAGCTTTTCTTCATTATTCAAGCTCTCTTCAGTCCTTCAACTCTTACTACTACCAGTATTTTTAAAGTGCAATCAAATTGTCTTAGTAAATTCAAGGTAAAATCTACATCACCTATATATTCTCTTGAAGTTCATAGTATAATAATGAATAAGAGTGACTCTAAGTTTCAGGTCATAAATCAAGTGAGTCAAAAATAAGGAATATGACTAACCTGTTATCAATCATAAGGAAATCAAAATTCATACATTTCTAATTCTACAGCTTGAAAATTCAGATACAACTTTTTGAAGTGCCAACTCACAAATGACCATATTCTAGGTCTTCAAGACCAACTACCTTCTCTGACTGCACTCTAGAAATTTAAAATTTTAAAACCTTCTCTGGATGGCAGAAACCAACACAACATTGTAAAGCAATTTTCCTCCAATTAAAAAAATAAATTTAAAAGAACTCCTTCTCCATCAATTTTTATAACAAGAGAAAAATTAAAATTCACAAATACCTATAAAATAAAACTGTAAAACAGTTAGGTAGTTCAATTTACAAGATAATTAAAGTAGTGCTCAGAGAAAGATCTCTAGCTTTAAATACACACAGTTCTAAAGAAGATCAAATACTTAAATGTGCAGCTCAAAAACAAAATAACTTAAGGAAAACAAAAGAATTTGTGTATATATAAAACAATAATAAGAAAAAAATGGTAGCACTAATAAATCCAAGAGTTATTAAATAATAAACTACTAAACCAATAATCAAGGGGAAGAAAAAATACATTTAGTTAAAATGTGAATGTATCTATAACCACAGACACAGAATACATTGAAAGACACAGCAATAATTTTGTGCAGCTTTACTCTAATACATTTGACATCCTGGTTAAACTAGATATTATCTAGGAATATAAATCACCAAATAGTTAGTGCAGAAAATAAAACCTAAAGAGACCAAATACAATGGAAGATATTTATAGTTATCAGAGATAAACCTAATAAATATCAGATCACAAATATTTCACAGATATTGCTTACCAATTCCTTCAAGGAACAGGTAACTACAATGCCATTCCAATGGTTTCTTCCAGAATAGGCAGAAACATTCTGAAGTTTTTACAGTATGTGTAACACTTTACTAGTCTGCCATAACTAAATACCACAGATGGGTATCGAACGAAACAAATGTATTTTCTCACAGTTCTAGAGGCCAGAAGTCTATGACCAACACGCCATGGGGCTGGTCTCTGCTACGAGTTCTCTTTCTGGCTTGTAGACATTGCCTTCTGCCTGTGTCAACTAGCTTTTTCTCTGTACCTATCCCTCCCTGATATCTCTTCCTCTTAAGGACGCAAGTCCTAATGGATTAAGGTCCTACCATTATGGTTTCCCTAAAGGCCTCGTGCTAAATATAGTCATATTGGCATGTACGGTTCAATATATACATTTTATGGAGAAGGAAATGGCAACCCACTCCAGTATTCTTGCCTGGAGAATCCCATGGACAGAGGAGCCTGGGAGGCTACAGTCCATGGGGTCGCAAAGAGCTGAATATGACTGAGCAACTACACCACCACCACCACCACCATATACATTTTAGGGAGACACAGTTTGGTCTCTAAAACACTGAAAACTATCCTGACAAACGGCACAATAAAACTCCAGCCAATGCTTCTCATGAAAATCAGTACAAAAATTCTAAACATAATATTAGCAAATAGCAGGTAATCACTGAGTATTATACCAGATTGTACAGAAACATTAAAAGCTTCTCTTCACATTTCAGTTCAGTTCAGTCACTCAGTCATGTCCAACTCTTTGCAACCCCAAGGACTGCAGCATGCCAGGCCTCCCTGTCTAACACCAACTCCAGAAGTTTACCCAAACCTATGTCCATTGAGTCAGTAATGCCATCCAACCATCTCATCCTCTGTCATCTCCTTCTCCTCCCGCCTTCAGTCTTTCCCAGCATCAGGGTCTTTTCCAATGAGTCAGTTCTTTGCATCACATGGCCAAAGTATTGGAGTTTCAGCTTCAGCATCAGTCTTTCCAATGAATATTCAGGACTGATGTCCTTTAGGATTGACTGGTTTGATCTCCATGCAGTCCAAGGGACTCTCAACAGTCTTCTCCAACATCACAGTTCAAAAGCATCAATTCTTCAGCACTCAGCCTTCTTTATGGTCCAACTCTTACATCCATACATGACTCCTGGAAAAATCATGGCTTTGACTAGACGGACCTTTGTTGGCAAGGTGATATCTCTGCTTTTTAACATGCTGTCTGGGTTGGTCATAGCTTTTCTTCCAAGAAGCAAGCATCTTTTAATTTCATGGCTGCATTTACCCTCTGCAGTGATTCTGGAGTCAAAAAAAAAAAAAAAAGCTCTGTCATGGTTTCCATTGTTTGCCCATCTATTTGCCATGAAGTGATGGGACCAGATGCCATGATCTTAGTTTTCTGAATGTTGAGTTTTAAGCCAGCTTTATTACTCTTTTTCACTTTCATCAAGAGGCTCTTTAGTTCCTCTTCACTTTCTGCCATAATGGTGGTGTCATCTGTGAATCTGAGGTTATTGATATTTCTCCTGGCAATCTTGATTCCAGCTTGCACTTTATCCAGTCCAGTGTTTCACATGATGTATTCTGTGCTGAAGTTAAATAAGCAGGGTGACAATATACAGCGTTGACATACTCCTTTCCGAATTTGGAACCAGTCTGTTCCATGTACGGTTTTTACTGCTGCTTCTTGACCTGCACACAGGTTTCTCAGGAGGCAGGTATGGTGATCTGGTATTCCCATCTCTTTAACAATTTTCCACACTTTGTTTTTATCCACACAGTCAAAAGCTTTAGCATAAAGTAGATGGAACTCTTTTGCTTTTTCTGTGATCCAACGGATGTTGGCAGCTTGATCTCGGGTTCCTCTGCCTTTTCTAAATCCAGCTTGAACATCTGGGAGTTCTTGGTTCATGTACTGTTGAAGCCTCACCTGGAGAAATTTGAGCATTACTTTGCTAGTGTGTCAAATGAGTACAATTGTGCAACAGTTTGAACATTCTTTGGTATTGCCTTTCTTTGGGATTGGAATGAAAACTGACCTTTTCCAGTCCTGTGGCCACTGCTGAGCTTTCCAAATTTGCTGGCATATTGAGTGTGGCACTTTCACAGCATCACAGGATTAAAAATGGCTCAACTGAAATTCCATCATCTTCACTAGCTTTGTTCATAGCGATGCTTCCTAAGGCCCACTGACTTTGCACTCCAGGATGTCTGGCTCTAGGTGAGTGATCATACCATCATGGTTATCTAGGTCATGAAGATCTTTTTTGTATAGTTCTTCTGTGTATTCTTGCTATCTCTTAATATCTTCTGCTTCTGTTAGGCCCATACCATATCTGTCCTTTATTGTGCTTATCTTTGCATAAAATGTTCCCTTGGTATCTCTGATTTTCTTGAAGAGATCTCTAGGCTTTCCCATTCTATTGTTTTCCTCTATTTCTTTGGATTGATCACTGAGAAAGACTTTCTTATCTCTTCTTGCTATTCTTTGGAACTCTGCATTCAGATGGGTATATCTTTCCTTTTCTCCTTTGCCTTTCAATTCTCTTCTTTTCTCAGCTATTTGTAAGGCCTCCTCAACCATTTTGCTTTTTTGCATTTCTTTCACTTGGGGATGGTTTTGATCACTGTCTCCTGTACAATGTTACGAACCTCTGTCCATAGTTCTTCAGGCACTCTGTGTATCAGATCTAACCCCTGAATCTATTTCTCACTTCCACTGGATAATCATAAGGGATTTGATTTAGGTCATACCTAATTTTCTCTACTATCTAGTTTTCCCTACTTTCTTCAATTTAAGTCTGAATTTTTCAGTATGGAATTCATGATCTGAGCCACGTTCAGCTCTCAGTCTTGTTTTTGCTGACTGTACAGAGCTTCTTCATCTTTGGCTGCAAAGAATATATTCAATCTGATTTCAGTATTGACCATCTGGTGAAGTCCATGTGTAGAGTCATCTCTTGTGTTGTTGGAAGAGGGTGTTGCTATGACCAGTGCATTCTCTTGGCAAAACTCTGTTAGCCTTTTCCCTACTTCATTTTGTACTCCAAAGCCAAACTTGCCTGTTACTCCAGGTATCTCTTCACTTCCTCCTTTTGCGTTCCAGTCCCCTAGGATGAAGAGGACATCTTTTTTTTGGTGTTAGTTCTAGAAGGTCTTGTAGGTCTTCATAGAACAGTTCAACTTCAGCTTCTTTGGCACTGGTAGCTGAGGCACAAACTTGGATTACTGTGATAATGAATGGTTTGCCTTGGAAAAGAACAGAGATCATTCTGTTGTTTTTGAGACTGCACCCAACTACTGCATTTGAGAGTCCCTTGGACTGCAAGGAGATCCAACCAGTTCATCCTAAAGGCGATCAGTTCTGGGTGTTCATTGGAAGGACTGATGTTGAAGCTGAAACTCCAATACTTTGGCCACCTGATGCAAAGAGCTGACTCATTGGAAAAGACCCTGATGCTGGGAAAGATTGAGGGCAGGAGGAGAAGGGGACGACAGAGGATGAGATGGTTGGATGGCATCACCGACTCAATGGACATGGGTTTGGGTGGACTCCGGGAGTTGGTGATGGACACGGAGGCCTGGCGTGCTGGGGTTCATGGGGTCGCAAAGAGTCAGACATGACTGAACTGAACGCAACTGCATTTTGGACTCTTTTGTTGACTATGAGGGCTACTCTATTTCTTCTAATGGATCCTTGCCCACAGGAGTAGACATAATGGTCACCTGAATTAAATTCACCCATTCTAGTCCATTTTAGTTCACGGATTCCTGAAATGTCAATGTCCACTCTTGACATCTCCTGTTTAACAATTTCTGATTTACCTTGTTTCATGGACCTAATGTTTTAGGTTCCTATGCAATACTGTTCTTTATATCATCAGAGTTTACTTTTATCACCAGACACATCCACATTTGGGCATTGTTTTCACTTTGGTTCAGCCTCTTCATTCCTTCTGGAGCTATTTCTTCACTTTTCTCCAGTAGCATATTGGGCACCTTCTGACCTGGGAAGTTCACCTTTCAGTGTCATACCTTTTTCCTTTTTCTTACTGTTAATCAACTATACTTAAATGAAATTAAAATATAGAGAAAAAAACTCAGAAACATTAACCATTTTTCATGATCACTGCTAGTAAAGTACATCTCTCTGAATCTTAAGCCCTGTATTCATTCCCTATTACAAGATGCCTTTTTCTTCCTTAGATATTAAATTCCATGGGTGTTTTACCTCATCTCAGCCAAAATGAGCTCTTAAATCAACAACAAATCTTAAAGATTTAATCTGTTTCTAATGTAGAATTTACCTATGAAAGTGACCTACTAGAATGTGAAGTCAAGTGGGCCTTAGTAAGCATCACTATGAACAAAGTTAGTGGAGGTGATGGAATTCCAGTTGAGCTATTCCAAATCCTAAAAGATGATGCTGTGAAAGTGCTACACTCAATATGCCAGCAAATTTGGAAAGTTCAGCAGTGGCCACAGGAATGGAAAAGGTCAGTTTTCATTCCAATCCCAAAGAAAGGTAATAACAAAGAATGTTCAAACTACCATACAATTGCACTCATCTCACATGCTAGCAAAGTAATGCTCAAAATTTTCCAAGCCAGACTTCAGTAGTATGTGAACCGAGAACTCCCAGATGTTCAAGCTGGATTTAGAAAAGGCAGAGGAACCAGAGATCAAATTGCCAACATCCACTGGATCATAGAAGAAGCAAGAGAGTTCCAGAAAAACATTTACTTCTGCTTTATTGACTACACCAAAGCCTTTGACTGTGTAGATAAAAACAAACTGTGGAAAATTCTTAAAGAGGAGAGAATATCAGACCACCTTACCTGCCTCCTGAGAAATCTGTATGCACATCAAGAAGCAACAGTTAGAACCGGACATGAAAAAACAGACTGGTTCCAAATTTGGAAAAGTGTATGTCAGCGCTATATATTGTCACCCTGCTTATTTAACTTATATGCAGAATACATCATGAGAAACACTGGGCTGGAGGAAGCACAAGCTGGAATCAAGATTTCCAGGAGAAATATCAATAACCTCAGATATGCAGATGACACCACCATTATGGCAGAAAGTGAAGAGGAACTAAAGAGCCTCTTGAGGAAAGTGAAAGAGGAGAGTTAAAAAGCTGGCTTAAAACTCAACATTCAGAAAACTAAGATCATTGCATCTGGTCCCATCACTTCATGGCAAATAGATGGGGAAACAATGGAAATAGTGAGAGACTTTATTTTGGGGGGTTCCAGAATCACTGCAGAGGGTGACTGCAGCAATGAAATTAAAAGACGCTTGCTCCTTGGAAGAAAAGCTGTGACCAACCTAGACAGCATATTAAAAAGCAGAGACATTACATTGCTGACAAAGGTCTGTCTAGTCAAAGCTATGGTTTTTCCAGTGGTCATGTACAGATGTGAGAGTTGGACCGTAAAGAAGGCTGGGCACCCAAGAATTGATGCTTCTGAACTGTGGTGTTGGAGAGGGCTCTTGAGAGTCTCTTGGATTGCAAGATCAAACCAGTCAATCCTAAAGGAAATCAGTCCTGAATATTTATTGGAAGGACTGATGCTGAAGCTGAAACTCCAATACTTTGGCCACCTGATACAAAGACCTGACTCATTGGAAAAGACCCTGATGATGGGAAAGATTTAAGGCAGGAGAAGAAGGGGACGACAGAGGATGAGATGGTTGGATGGCATTACCGACTCAATGGACATGAGTCTGAGCCAGCTCCTGGAGTTGGTGATGAACAGGGAAACCTGGAGTGCTGCAGTCAAACAGTTGGACATGACTGAGCGACTGTACTAGAATGATGAAGGTTATACACAGCAATCTAGATAAAAATTAAATCTTAATATGTGATTAACATACTCACTTTTGCCTTGGGACTGCAGATGATGTATTTTCCCTCACGATTCACACCATAACCTTTTTCTTTAATTTATTTTTAGCTGTCCTGGGTCTTCATTGTTGCATGGGCTTTCTCTAGTTGCACAAGTAGGAGCTACTTTCTACTTGCAGTATGCAGGCTTCTCATTGTAGTGGCTTCATTTGTTGCAGAGCACAGGCTCTAGGCTGTGCAGGCTTCAGCAGTTGCAGTTCCCGGGCTCCAAGGTACAGGCTCAGTAGTTGTGGTGCAAAGGCTAGTTGTTCGAAGGCATGTAGGATCTTCCCAGATCAGGGATCGAACCTATGTCTCCTGCTCTGGCACGCAGATTCTTTACCTCTGAGCCACCAGGAAAGTCCCACGCTATAACCTCTTAAGCCAACATTATCCTTTTTTTTTTTTTAATTACAGGAAGCATATATTTCTAAAAGATGTCATTTTGTTTCAAGTTAGCAAAACACTATAACTGAATGTAAAAAGGTATCCTGATACCTTTGGCAGTGGGCCAATTTAGCCAGAACCAATAAAATCTTAAGATCATTGTGGAAGATAAAGACATAAACCACATATTTGAGTTGAACAGACTTTTAATCACTTAACAAATATGTGTTGGGTACATACCATGTGTCAGGCACCATGCAGGATTGCTGGGAAAGACAGTACACAGTAATAGACCCAATATTTGCCCTCTTACCTAACCTAGGGTTTAGCTGGGAAAACAGATATAAACAACATATATGCATATACAGATATATAATTGCAACTGTGCTTGCTATCTTTTCAGTCATCTATCACCAAGATAAGTCTGCCTAACAAACTACCCCAAAACACATCTCTTCTCATCTATCTGCAAATCTAGTGTAAGTTAGCTAGGCTAGGCTGGACTCCAGGTTGCAGACTACAGAACAGGTTCAGGTCCACTCCACATTGTGAAGCTCAGTCTCAGGATGGGCAATGGTGAAAGCTCAAGAGATGCAGACAGAATGTGCAATGCCTTCTAAGGCACACTCTCACTCCACCTATGTAACACATGGCCACACCCAAGTTCAATGCGTCAGGGGAACATACTTGGGGGGAAAATTGCAAAACCACATACCAAAGAGCATGGACATAGGGAGGGCAAGAACTGGGAACATAATGCAATTTGTCACCACATTCCAAGAAAGACAGATGCTATGACAACACCCAAAAGAGAGATTTGACCCTGTGAGGGAGGTCAGAGGAGACTCCCCAAAGAAAGTGCAGAGGGAACTGAAATCTGCAAGTAGAAATGAACTAGGTGAAGGGGAAGTGAGACTTCCAAGTCTAGAGAATGCACGTGTGCACAGTCCTGATGGCCAAAGAAGATACGACCACTCAAGGCGCTTAGGGAACCGCTTTGCCCAAGAAGAGAGAGAGGGACACAGGATGAGATGCCAGGGAGGCCTGTGCTGCTCAGCACGGGATTTGCCTTTATCCTTACAGCATAAAACCATTAAAAGATGTTAAGCAAGGAAGTGGCATAATCAGATTTTCCTCTTTACAAGATCACTCTCTCTCTGCAGCATAGAGACTATTTTGGTGGAACAATCAGGAGGCTATAGCAAAAGCGTAGGTAAGATACAAACATGCCTTGAACTAGAATGGTGCTAACGGAGACACAGAGACTGGAAAGTGCTCAAACGACACCATGTGGACGGAAAAGCCTACTATTCTCTCAAATCACCCCTGCCAAGGTCACTACCTACCTCTCTATGGCTAAGCCCGATGACTATTTCAAAGCCTCATTCAACTTTTCCTCTGCAGCATTTGACCCTGCCGGCCACTCCCTCCTATTTCAATTGTTCTATGAGCCTCCAACCCAGACTGTGCTCTCAACTCCAGATCTGTGTATTCAGCTGCCTCCTGGACACTTTGACCTGGATGTCTCCATAGGCACCTCAAGCTCCATGTGTCCCAATTTCTTCTCCCCTTCATCTCCTCCATCCTGAAAACCCTGTTCCCCTCCAACTTCCCCATCTCCAAGACTGCCACCACCATCTACCCAATTAGTTCATCAATAAACCCCATAGTGAGTTATATGTCTCCCAGGCCTCAACCCTCCACATCCACTCAAATACCGTCAAAAACTGCCTCCCAAAATCTCTCAGATGCATCTACTTGTCTTTCACACTATCACTGCCCCAAGGCAAGTCTTACAGCCTTCTAATGCATCTCCTAAACTGTACCTCCAGCCTACTCTCTCTAGGACAATGAAAGTGATCTTTCTAAAATCATGGGATTTCCTTGGTGGTACAGTAGTTAGAAATCCACCTACCAATGCAGGGGACACCAGTTTGATCCCTGGACCAGGAAGATCCCAGCTACTCCAAAGCAACTAAGCCTGTGCACCACAACTACTGAGTCTACTCTCTAGAGCCCGCAAGTCAGTTACCATGCCAGCGGCACCCTAGCGCCCAAGCTCTGCAGCAAGAGAAGCCACCTCAGTGAGCAGCCCACACACTGCAACAGAGTAGCCCCCTGCTCACTGCAACTAGACAAAAGCCTGCACACAGCAAAGAAGACCCAAGGCAGCCGATAAAAAAATAATAATGATGATCAGAAAGACTACAGTTAAATAAAATACAAGCATGACCTTGCAACTCTCCTACCTAAAACCATTCAGTGGCAACCCCTCATCCTCAGAACAAAGCTCAAACTCCAGAGTTCACAGACCCTTTTGTGATCTGGCCCCTGCCTTCCTGGTGTGCCTTGAATACACTCATTTATCCTGGGATTTGGACATGGTCCATGCTGTTCCCTCTGCCTGAAATACCCTCCACTTCCCAACAGCACCTTACTTGGCTTCTCAACTCACTAAAACATAAGCTTCATGAGGATAAGGCCTCTGCCTGCTTTGTTCACTGCTGTTTGCCAACCATCAGCACAGTGCCTACCCCCATCAAGGGTTCCATAACGCAAATGAATGAATGATTGGATTCTTCAAGTTCACCTAGATAACACCTGCCTTTCCTGATACTCTCCCCTCCTCCCAAGGTGGAATGCTTTTAGATGTCCTCAGAGGGACCTAAGCATTCCCCATGGTGGCATCAGTTAACTCTTTACTTGGCCACACCCTCCATCCTCTGCCCCAACTAAAATGTAAGTTCCAAGCAAGTAAGGACTCAGTAAGAGCTCAATCTGTTACAGGAAGCAGCCCTCAGGACTCCGGTAAACCAGAAATGCCTGGAAGGAGGTCCCTGAAGGCATGCAACCAAAGAGAGATGCAAAAGAAGCCAGAAAAGAAGCTGAAGGTGAAAGCCTAGATATGAAAATATGTACAAGCTTCAGGGGGACACAGGAGACATGCATAGGAGGAGGTGGGGGTAGTGAGGTCAACAGTGGAGGACTGCAATGATCAGAAGGAGGGCTGAAGTCAGTCACTGAAGCCCAGCAGCCCTGTATCTCTTTCACCCAACACTGGGCACACAGCAACAGCTTCCTTTTACACAGAAATCCATGCTGGTAGGACAGGATCTCCATACCTTATAAAAATGCACCAATTTCCACTGAAACTCATATACATTACTGAAAAAAAATGGTCTTTTGGACACTTCTGTCATTTTGTTTCAAGGGCATAGACTACATTTAAATAAAACCTGACGTGTACGTTAACACCTTTCATAATGGATAGGATTTCATCAAAATCAGTCAGGTCCCTCCAAAGGTATTACAGCCATTTGAATGTAAAATGCTAAGTATCGCAGTTGAAACAGAAACCTTCCTTAATTCAGTCAAGTAATGTGATAAGGGTAAAGAATCTGCCTGCTACGGCAGGAGACACAGGTTTGATCCCTGTGTCGAGAAGATGCCCTGGAGGAAGAAATGGTAACTCACTGCAGTATGCTTGCCTGGGAAATCCTGGCAGGCTACAGTGCATGGGGTTGTTTGTGACTAAACAACAACAACAAGATAAGGGACAAAGAAAAGCAACTCTAGAGGGGAACCCAAGTAAAATCAGATATTAAAACTAAAACAGTTAAAGGGTTGGAGATCCTCTGGTGACAGGCAAAAATATAGCCTGGTTGGGTCTTCAATCTACTGGTTGTTAACAGCACACAAAGCCACATCAGTCACAAGCCTGAACCAAGGACCTTTTGCCTGAGGTTTGGTTTCCAAAGCATCCACTCAGCACATTCAGATTCTTTAAATATGATGTTCCCTTTGCTATTTTTCTCCACCTGACTCGGGGCAGGCTGTCATGGGAGAGGCTGCCTTCCCCAAGGTGAAGGCAGGCAGCTCTGAGGGAGATGCAGCACGCTGAGGCTGAAGGACCAACTGTGCTGTCGCCTGGCCCTTCAGAACAATGCTCTAAAAATCAAAGGGGTGGGACCTCCCTGGTGGCCCAGTGGCTGAGGCTCTGCACTCCCATTGCAGGGGGCGCAAGTTCGACCCCTGCTTGGGGAACTAGGTCCTACATGCCTCAACGAAGACTGCCGATCCTGCAAGCCACAACTAAGACTCAGCATAGCCAAATAAATAATTCGAGGGTTTTTTTTTTTTTTTTAAGAAATCAATTGGTTTCTTAAAGGGGGCATGGTTCAGAAACCAGAGAAAGGGGAAAGGGAGACAAACAGGAGAAAAGGGAAAGAAGGCCTTGGGAGAGTGATGGCAGTAACCCAGCTTCCCTCTGCATGAGAGGACAGCGGTGTCTCCTTTGCAGCAGCTGAAAGGGGCCATTGTGGATAAGATAAGTAATTAGAAAAGGAATAGTAATTACCACCAATGTGACAAGGAGGCCTGCACGACAGGGAGTTCTGTCAAAGCTCGTAATTCTTGCAAATGAGCAGCACGCCCTGGGTGACATGAGTCCTCTCTTATGAATTATACACGTAGCTACATGTAGTACATGCCGGGCACTGCTCCATCAAAAGGGACCGCTCGCAGTGGGGACAGCAAGACCCCAGGAGTTACACAGGCCTCATGTCCCCAAGAGGAGAATGCAGAAATCCAGCCATCATGCCAGCCTCTGCGTGCAAAGACTTGGCTCAAGCGGGAGGCTCTTGGAGACATATGAAGCAGCACAGCCATGATGCACAGAGTTAGGGAGAACTTTGTGGAGATGAGACACTCAAATTATAAGTCTTGAAAATGTAGGTGTTTGATAGGTAGAGGAAACTGCTTTCCCGGGACAGTGGTACTGTGGGCTGAGTTATGGTCCCCAAAATCCCTATGTTGAGATCCTAACGACCTCCTGGTATGATACTTCAGAATGGGACTGTATTTGGAGATGGGGTCTTTAAGACCTTTAACTACAGGTCTTTAAGTTAAAATGAGGTCTTTAGGATAGACCCTCATCCTACATGATTGGTGTCCTCCGATAAAGAGGACACAGACATACACAGATGGAAGACCACGTACAGACACAAAGAGAAAGCAGTCAAGGAGCCTCAGGAGAAATCAACCCTGCCAACACCTCGCCTCTGGACTTGTAGCCTCCAGAACTGTAAGAAGATAAATCGGTTGTATAAGCCACTCAGTTTGTGGCATTCCGTTACAGCAGCCGTGACAGACTAATACAGAGGACAACAAAGAGTGAGAACCGGGAAAACACAAGGCGGTCAGGTCCCTGGCAAGAACTTAGATAAAGAGCAACGAAGCTAGGAAAGCCCCTCGTCGGATGGGAAGCTGGCCTGGATTTCAAGCAGTCAAAGACTTTGATCAGACGGTGCCTCCAGACCATTTCTGCTCTGTCGACAAGATCTGGAGGGGAGAAGAAATGCGGGCCGCAAAGCAACTGAGACACTTCAGCAATTCTTAAAAGGTTTGGGAATATGAACTCAGAGTTGAACCTGGGATACTGGGAGGAAAGTGACCCACCAGTAACTGAGATAAAGGAGACAAGAACAAACATGGGAAGAAGGCGGATGCCGTCCGTTTTGGATGAGCTGAATCTGCACATATTTAGGTAGGAAGGTAGAGCACATTCTAACCCTCACCCTCACCCTGCACTAATGACACATCCCCTCACTGAGCTTGGGTCCACACATGTGCAAACACATCTATTCCTGTCTGGGGACCACGTTCACAAGCAGTGATTTTTTTTTTTTTAATTAATCTATCATGAGGACATCACAACCAGTCAACTTAACCCTAACACAATGGTCTTGAAACATAAACCCGATAAGCAGAACAAGCCTTGACTCACACCACTTTAAATTCAGATCCCCAGTAATTCCCAAAAGGCTGGGTTCCTATTTCCATTGCGATGGGCCAGATTTGAGAATTCTGTGGTTGTCAGAACATTCTAATGCTTGCAAATTGAGAAAGTTCAAGCGAGAGTCAACCACGTGGGAAAGCAGCAGGGTGGGGGTGGGCAGTTCTCAGAATGCTGTGGTCTTGGACCACTTAAGAAAAACATCATCAAAAATCTCTTTCAACACCCACGCCTTCTTTCAGAAGGAGAAAAACATTAAAAAGCACTGCCTATTGGAAAAGAAAGTTGTATAAATCATTTTATTTCATGCTCCATCATTTACTCAGCACAGCCTTCAGTGACACCTCCCGATTAGGTTTAATTTTAAGCCAGCAAGAACACCACACACCTTATTGTCAAAGAAAGTTCCATTTCTCTCCAAGCCTGATGGGTGACTATTGTAATGTAAAACCCTGAGATTTAAATAACACAAGCGGATTCTATTATGAGAAGAAAGGTTTATATTTTGGATTCTTTTTACTTCAAAGGAGCCCAGATACCAAACCATGAATTACCTGAAACAATGGGCTTCTATGATCAGCTCTTTGCCTGTTTCCTTACGAAAAAGACTACCTTACTTGCCTAGTGTAAGGACTTGGTGATCCAATTCTCTCTCAGAAGCAGTCCCAGGTTCTCAAAATTTATACTGTTTAGGGATACTGGAAGACAGAGAAGACCCGGCTTACCCCAGAATGGCCCCTATTCTCTCATTAGGCCAATTCACCAAGGCTCCAGGGTCCTCCCATTCCCCCTAGGCCTTGGCTCCCACAGACAGTGGTCAGACTACCCACCACTCTGTGGTCATTCCCAGACCACTTGAAGCTGGCAGGAGGATCAACTCCCCGGATAACACAAAAATACAGCATTTAGGATCAGAATTTTAAAACCTAAGAGGCACAGCCTCCTGGATCTTCAGGCCCACACCCCCTAGGCACCCAACCGGAACTGCCCACTTCACCCTCCCATGAGGTCTCTTCCTGTCCAAGGATAATATGGAGCAGGGCACTTTGGGGTTCCTGAGCACAAATCCATGTCCCCCATTTCATTGATTATAGGAAATAGCCTTCAGGACCCTCCCTGAGTTCCAATGGGCAGATTTAAGCAGTTGCTTATTAGGGAGTAGATGCAAGACCAGGGAGAAATAAACAGTCAAGAGAACCAACAGTGCAGCCTCGGGGCAAGGTCCCGATTCCCCATCAAAGGGTACACACAGCAATATCTTTGAGCTGTTTCATAGATACTGAAACCTCACTCCAGGTGGGAGAAGTTATTTGTGAACAATGGCATGCTGCCCACAACTATGTAGACACTGGGCCAGTTGGAACCTGAAGGTTGATAATGCTGACTCCTACTTACCTGTCCACCAATCCGTCAGAAGAATGCCCACAAGCTAATCACTCCCTCTTTGAACCATTACCATAAAACTTCTCACTATCCTCTCCAAGTAGGGACACATAGTTTTGAGGCAGAAGGCCACTGGGTCCCCCTTTACCTAGCATAGTAATAATAAAGCTATCCTTTTCTACTTCACCCAAATTCTGTCTCCAAGATTTGATTTGACTCCAATGTACAGAGAAGCTGAGCTTTGGGCATCAAGGACCCCAACAAACACATCAGGATCTTACTCTGATATCCCCAGAGGACTTTTATGGCCTCTTAAGAGAGATTTTTGAATACAACTGTGTGCCAGGTGCTGTGCTAGAGATAAAGGAATGAGTTTCCACACTCAGTGAGCACAAGCCTGGTTGGCAGACAGCACTGTGAAGCAACATCTGTCCTGTCAGTGAGACACACATGGGCAACAACAGACAACCAGGAACAATTTCTTATAGGAAATGACACCAGGACATACACTCAGGGCCATTTCTCAAGACCACGTTTATCAAATGAATTGAGTACTGTGTCACACATACTCACACATATAGAGGAGTCTTGCAATCCAATTGAAGGGAGTAGCCTCCCAGAAAATAAGATGCCTTACAAAGTGAAATAGTAGCACACTGAGGGCCTTGGGATATGTCCCAGTCTGCACACCCTCCAAAAAGGTCTAAGGCAAACTGCCCTTGTGCCATGCTTACCTGACAGAGGGTCTCTGCTATAGTGGTAAGTCTGTTCCACAGCCCAAGCAAGGCTAGCTTTAAAAGCAAAAACAGTCACTGCCTTACTCCCTCTAAGTAAGGCTTCATCCTGCCATCAGGTTTTTCCTGCTTTGATCACAAAAATCCTTAATTTCAAAAAGAGTTCATCATCTAACCATCCAGGAGAGATGGCAGCACAGCAGAAGCAGCAGGCAACATAACTGTACATCCTAAAGTCTATCACATGGGACGCAAGTGCTAAGGGATGTTCTTCAGTGTGGTCTCCAGACCAGGAGCATCAGCATCACCCAGACATACTGAATCTGAAACTCAGTGGGGTACAGCCCAAGAATCTGCCCTTCTAATGAACTCCCAGATGGTGCTGATGGCCCAGGAATGCAGGTTGAGAACCACTGCTCTAGGGGAAAATTCTCCTTGGTCATTGGTGAGATAATGGCCAACCATGAAGACACAATTACAATACCAGTTGCCAAGACTTACCAAGGAATTACCATAAGCCAGACACTATGCTAAACTAAGTCACAAGCATCATCCCATTTAATCCTATAACCAGCCTTCCACAAATGAAGAATCAGAGCCACAGAATGATGAACAGTTTACTCAATGTCACAGAAGCCAAAGCAGGGCTGAGATTTGAACCCAACCTCTCTGTAACTTCACCTTCAAGGGCAGCCTGCTCATCCACAGCCTAGAGATTCCAATGCAAGACTGGCATGGAAGGCTCTGAGAAATCCTAACACCAAGAGAGCATTCAACCTTGGATACTTGGCACTTCCAAACACACCCTGCCTGTCATCTCTTTGTAGAATGCCCCTTGCTATGAATCCTTCAGCTCTCTAGCACTGCCTGCTCCCAGGGCACAGCGCTGACAGCCTCTGCAGCCATCCTCTGTAATTCCATCACAGCGTGTTATCCTGGTCCCAGCAAAAAAGCTTCACGTTGGCCCCCCTTTGGTGTACATTCCTGGTTCCCCTCACCTTGACATTCACCCCAGTTGACCTCCATCTTGGTGTATACCACTTGTATAGCCCCCCCACTTGGTATACACCCCTCAATGGGTCCTCTCATGTGGTTTTACACTGAAGAACAAAGTCATAGCAAGAGGAAAGACCTGTAGCACTTCCAAACCTTCCCAAAATGTGTGATGGTCCAAAAGCTCCCCTTTGGTCCACCATGGGGAACAGAAGGTACAAACCCTAAAATTATCACACAGACCAAACCCCATGCTGGGTACACCCAACGTGACACTCAACCAACATGACAGATCATATCCCCGAGCCCTCAGTGCCCCAGCTCCAATCCTTCAACTCTCATGTCTAGCCACGCCCACTCCCCCTGCCTCCCGTTAGGACCTCAGCTAGAGAGGGGAACTGGGGCCCAGCCAAGGAACAGATGTGGGGCTTTGCTCTCACTCAGGGCAGAAGGCAGCTTCAAGAGGTTTTTTCCCTCCTCTGCACCTCTTGTCAATGCCTGACCCTTGCCAAACTGCAGAGATCCCTGTTTGAAATTAAAAGCACACGCCACATGCACAGCTGACTCAGTTTTTCCCTCCTGATTCAGCAGTGCGTGGTACGAATTTTCATCCCCACAAAGGAAACTGTCCAACAATCCAACTCACCAGGCATTTAATGAGCACCCACTATGTGCCTTGTACTGCATGCTGATCACTAAGGGGGAGGAAGATGAAGTTAAAGAAATGGTCTCTTGCTATCTGGGAATTGTGTCACTTACAGGACATTCAGTTTCTCTCACCCTGCCTGGGACAGTGTTAATCTATCCTCACTGTGAAGTGGGGATAGCAAATCCCACCTCACAGTGCTCTTAGGAGGATTAAGTGAGACAAGAGTAGAAGGAATTCAGGAACATGAATATGAGACCCACTTGCCTCCTTCTTTACCCAGTTTTGAGGAGATAGGAATTCATGTGACAGCATATAATTTGGTGTCATGTTGGAAAGGGTGGGGTTGCAGAAAGTTTGATTTGAAGTAAAATCAACTTTGTCAGAGGGGCCAGCTAGAGGCTATAGATGTTGAGCTGAGGGCTAAAGGCTGGACAAAGCTGTGTAGAGAAGACTCAAGGAAGGAGGAGGCAGGGAGCATTCTTGGTAAAGAGAATAGATCTGAACCTAGGGAATAAGGTGGGCAAGTGGGTGTGAGAGAGGGAACCAGTCTGGCAGGATAGTCTTAGATCTTCCAGGGGAAAAGGGTGAAGTAAGGGATCTCTGAAAGGCCCAGCGAGGAAGTCTGGCTTGAGCAAGAAGCCAGAGCATCCAGGACAAGAAGCCAAGTTCTCTTTCCACACAACTTCGCTAGTGGGAAGGCAACAGGCTCCCAAACAAGCCTGTGGGAAGACCCCCACCCCAGGCTCCATCTACGCCAGCCCTATTGCTCCTCTGGGGGAACCAAGGGTGGAAGGGGGCAATCTCAGGACTCCCCACTCAATCTCCAACATCAAAGAAATCAGAAATAAACATTCAATATTCCAGGAACTGGTTTACATTAGAGTACATCACCATGGGGAGAAAAATCATGTAGTCATTTTAAAAGATTATCACGAATACTATAGAAACACAGGAAAAAATGCTTTTGACATGTTAAGTGAAAAACAGCAGACCCCAAAGCAATATGTATACCATTATCTAGAGCTGGGTGTGAGAGGGAGCACAGGCTTGGGACACACAATACCCAGTTGTAGCACTGACTGCAACTTAGGAGCTGTGAGACCATAAGCAGGTTTTACCTGTTTTTATTTTTACTTAAGATAAAAGGGAGATAATAAAAATGACCTTCAGTTCAGTTCAGTTGCTCAGTCGTGTCCGACTCTTTGCGACCCCATGAATCGCAGCACGTCAGGCCTCCCTGTCCATCACCAACTCCCGGAGTTCACCCAGACTCACGAACATCGAGTCAGTGACACCATCCAGCCATCTCATCCTCTGTCATCCCCTTCTCCTCCTGCCCCCAATCCCTCCCAGCATCAGAGTCTTTTCCAATGAGTCAACTCTTCACATCAGGTGGCCAAAGTACTGGAGTTTCAGCTTTAGCATCATTCCTTCCAAAGAAATCCCAGGGCTGATCTCCTTCAGAATGGACTGGTTGGATCTCCTCGCAGTCCAAGGGACTCTCAAGAGTCTTCTCCAACACCACAGTTCAAAAGCATCAATTCTTCGGCGCTCAGCCTTCTTCACAGTCCAACTCTCACATCCATACATGACCTTACAGGGTAGCTAAAAGTTTTCAAATGCCTAGCATAGAGCAGAAGTTCAACTCCCCCCAACCCCCACCACATATGCAGGGTGAACTGTAAGTCTCTGGATGAAATTAGGTACCTTTAACAGAAGGAAATAAAGTACCCTCAACACTTAAGATGAGCTTCTTGAAGGTGGAGACTGTCTTACTTACTGCTGTTTCCCCAGACCTCAATAAAGCGCGAGGAAGGAAATGGGATGATGGATCATTTGTTACCACCACTATCTGCAGTTGTTAAAAAGGCAGTTAGGAAATGCTCATCTCCAGCAGACACCAAGAACAAGATCATGATCGGGCCACTTCTCCTCTATGGGGCCAACTTCACTGCTCAAGGCAGAGAGCATGTCTGGGCTCACAAACCAACCCAGCCTACTCAGGAGAAAAGCAGCATCTTTGTACCACTGATGTGTACTGGGCCAGGGCTGGTGGCTCAGCAGGGAAGACCCCAGGCTTCAGAGATCTCCCTGGACTGAATCCTCTCCTGGTGTGGAAAAGCAGGGCAGGGCCTGGCCTGCACCTGCCAGTCTCCTCACCATCACCAGGCAGTGACTGCTTCTTCCCCTGGGAAGGATTTCCCCAACGTCATGTGCTCTGGAGGCAGACTATTCAAGGGGAGGAAGGGCGCCATCCACACCACAGCCAGCCCAGCCAACTACTGCGCTACCCGCCACCACCTCTGACATCTCAAAGGACTCCCCCAGCCCCTCTTCCTGAAGGCTGGGATGTCTTCAAGATCATTCTGCCTCTCAGCTTTAGCTTTTGATGTTCACTAAAATGCAAATAAATGCACGGCAGTAGAACCCATTCTGTCAAACAGCCCTTAATATGAAAGGGTTCCCAACCTGGTCTTCAGAATGTTTTGACGGTGGCAAAGGGAAGGCAGGAGGGACTTCTCTGGTGGTCCAGTGGTTAAGACTCTGCATTTCCAATGCAGGGGCCCCGAGTTCAACGCCTGGTCAGGGAACTAGACCCCCCGTGCCACAGCTAAGAGTTTGCATGCCACAACTAAGAACTCCACAACTAAAAGTTGCAACGAAGGATCCTGTGTGCCACAACTAAGACCTGGTGCAACCAAATGAATAAAAATAATAATTTAAAAAAAGAGAAAAAAAAAGGAAGGAAGACAGTACTGGCATCTTGAGGGAACTGGAAGAAAATGTCCATCAAGGGGAGAAGTGTAATGAAGAACCAGGAGTTGAGGGGTTGGCGGGGAGTGACTACAAGTCTTTTGGACTCCGGCATGTTGCCAAGGTCCAGGATAGGTGCCCTGCAGGTGACCAGCCATAGCACACAACACAATCCTCAGGTTGCAAACCTTGCCTGAGGGTGCAAGTGCCGTTACCATGATTCCCAGGCCCCCAAGGCTGGATCCCTCATTCCAGTGCCCGTGTCCAGGGTCTTCCCTTGAACAAGCATGGAGACAACCCTCATCCCTCCACAGAAGTCCAGCATCGTTCTGCTACTCCTAAAAAGAGACGGTCACTGGCTCCTCTCACCCCACCATCCTCCTGCATGACCCACCACTTGACACATAGGGTCAGCACACCCCCAACACACACACAGGCAATCGGTTCAACATCTGCACACCCACATTACCCTACAGGGAGCTAAGAACAAGGCCAGATGTAATCAGAGTCATCAGAAAGGAAAGCTGGGGAGACAGAAGGCAGCAGGCACTCTGGGTTCAGGCTCTCTCAACCTATTTCCAGCAAGGCCCTAAGAGCTGCCAAGGCCTTTGGTTGGGGTGGCGGTGGGGGTAGCGGGAGAGTTAAGGCAAATAACTGAAGGCATTTCAATTGATGATGCTCCCCCAGTGACTCACGGTTTCTTTATTGCAACATGCTTTCTATAAAAGCCATTTTCCTCTTGCAGGATCTGCTTGGGCAACATGTGATGTCATCATAAATCATCTCTCTCTTCCCCCTACCCCTTTAAAATGTCAGCAGATTTCTTGGAGTTTCTAAAAAGCCCAGAGAGCCAGCACCATCTCCCAGTTTTGGCAGGGAAACGTGTTTTCTTTCCCAAGACGTCTGTCTTCACTTTTTCCCCTTGCTCTCCCGTAGGAGCCCTGTAGAGATAAAGCCTTGAAGAGTACAAAAAGTCACAGAAAGCATTTATGAAAAAAGCTTTCCTTTCTACCCTTTCCAAACGCAGGCTCTTTCTCTTGCTCCCTTTTTTTTTCCCTCTCATCCTATTTTGGTGCACTTCCAGGGGAAGTGAATGTATAGAGAGCACTTTTAAACAAGGTCTAATACAATCCATGCCTCCCAGACACGGATGCCATTAATCAGAACCAAGGCTTTGTGTGTGAGAGGCCACAGGCTGGATGGGCGCCACAGACGGTAATGCAGGCTGGCCCCTACCTACCCACCCCACCCCACCCCACCCCTGTTGGGGCTTGGCATTCATCCTCCCTACCCTACCCGCTCCCAAACCCCAGGCCCAACATTCCCCCAAAGACCTTCTGTGAAAGCCTTCACCCACAGGAGGAGAACTTTCCTTTCCTCCAAGTTTACTGGACCAAAAAGAAATAATTATCACTTTAACCACATAACCTCATAAGCAAAAGGAACATTCAACCCGACTCAAAGCCACAGAACTTGTCGGGCCATGGCAGAGGAGAGTCTCCCGCTGGTTCAGGTGTGTGTTTGGTCACAATGAGTGTCTTTTGAAGCTCATCTACCTACTGGAAGACTTCCTTCCAGAAGGATCTCTGTGGATAGAGACCAAGGCTGTCTTATCACCTATGTGTGATGATCACACAGTAACGAAGGTGGTGCTAGATTCCTACGGGTCTTTTTTTTACATCTTTGAGCCACAGCCAATAAATTGTCTCTCCATCTCTGCCCTAAAACTAATTACCTAAAGACAACTAGGAAAAATGGAATTTATGTGTGATGGAGAGCAACAACCATCTATGTAGTTCTCTGGGGCTATTATGAATGCCCCAAGCACCTTCCCATCCCTTCCTAAAAAACAAATCCTCATCTTGGTCCACCACGCCTGATGCTCCACAGTTACTCCTTGATCCATTAGGATTCAACACAGGTACCATGTGATAGTCCCTGGGGCTTTTTCACACCGCTATCAGCTATCTGCACCTAAGGATGAGTACGTGGCAGGCACCTTAGTAAGGACAGCAGACACCGGAGGTACCAGCCAGCCATATCAAAGCCACGGAGGTAACGAACCTGCAACCTTGATGGCTGGCATAGAGTCGCCTCTGGTCCCCACAATTGATCCAAACACAGGTGTGATGTGGAGCAGCCACTGTCTGTCTCCTCCTTCTCTTTCTCATTACCCTGACTAGTCACATTTCCCTATCAATGAAGGAAGAAGGCAAAAGGTAGCGGAACTCTTAGAGGGAAAAGAAAGAAGGAAAAACAGAGGCAGAAGTCTTTGCTTCATCCCCTCATGTAGCTCAAGCACCCAGGATAACACACAGTATAACATAAGCGTTCGGTACACATTCACAGAATCAAGCACACACCCAAGAAATGGCAAGTGGGGAAGTCAACAACCTTGGTGAGCCAAACCTCAGCTCCAGCTGTTCCACCCTTCCCTGCTGTCGCTCACACTGTCCCTTCTGCCGAGAATATCTTTCCTCGCCCTCCCAAATGGCTCATCCTGCTCATCTCTCCAGATACAGCGCAGACATACAGCGCTCCAAGAGCCCTTCCTCCACCACCCCCAGGATGGCTCAACTGCCTCTCCTCCACGCGGTCAGTGCCCTGCACAGCCTTTACTATTTCATCACTTCAGGGGGTTGTAATCACCAATTCCACAGCTGTCTCCTCTACAGAGTTGTCAGTCCTCTTGATACCTTTAATGCCTAGCCTTCTAGTTGGCAAAGGAAAAGCATTCAGTAACTGAACAAACTGACTGAGCCTTTGAAAGAAAAAACAGTCACCCAGTAAACCTAGTCACTTAAATTTTGTTTTCTGTCTGGTTTTTCACCTTGCTTTCCATTTCAGAGCAGATGTTTCCAGAGAGATCTACATCTGGGTTTCCAAAATTCTAGAACGGGAGAGGGCACGAAGGGCGGGATGGTTTAGAAGTGGGAAAGATCCAGGCCCAGTATGAGCAGGGTTCATTCCACAGGAGTCAGGGGCATTCCCTGTCTCTGACAAAGGACCTTTATGGAGTCTGTCCCCTGAGCTCGGCCACCCATCTGAGATGGGAAATACTGGGGAGGGGGTCGGGGAGGGTCCAGTCTCACCTCACAAGGCACTGCAACTGCCCTCACCTTCAGGAGGAAAGAGCTGCGGACTCTCTATCAATCCCTGATGCCCACACAGCTGGCCAAGGCAGTCTGGGGCAGCTTCAACGGATGAAAATGAGACTGTCCATAAAGATACAGTAATGACTACAGAACAGTTGAGGGCTGAGGCAAAACAACCGGTTCCCACGGCACCTAGAAACTGTAGGGAGCTGCTTAACTAGGAACTTAACTAGTCAAAGAAAAAAGATGCCCAAGCAGGACCCCACCTCCCGCAACTGCTAGGAGCATCACTACAGACTCAGAGCAAGACGAGAGGAGAACAAAAACCTCTCCCCAAATAAAGCCAAATACACAAGGTAACCACCCTCCAAATCCTCTCCTGTCGAATGCCCTATTATTACCTTTTGCAATCTTGCTTCTGGAAAGTTTCAAAGTCACCACCAACCAACCCTTCTCAATGCACAATGGCATTTAATAATTGCTCACGGTTCTCGCCTGGGAAGCCAGGCAAGCACCCACAATTCATTACACGTGTGACCTTTCGAGCCCTCAGCCCCCAAATGATTTTCACTCACTTTAATCTGACTCCGATTCAAAACAGATCTGCTGTCAGCAGCCTGCACTCCGTAGCCCCGTAGATGGGCAGTGCCTACGGCTAATCTTTTAGTGCCTTAATCATAAAATGCAGCACTTCTCCAGCTGTTTTCACCCAAACAGCCAGAAAAGGGGGTGAGCGGGGTGTTAGAAATGATGAATTATGAACTCCAAAGTAGTATTTCATTAAGCAAGATCGGACGCTAAAACTTTAACTGTGCTCTCTACTATCGAAAGGTCATTTTATAAAAACCTAAAGTAAGAGATTTTCGAAGGCTCTCTGGTTCACAGAGGAGCTCACTGCCCTGTGTGGCGGGGGAGGGGAGCAGGCACAGGAGTGGGGGTCAGTTTGAAATGTTTTTTAAACTCTGGCCTCTTTAGATTTTTGCAACGTGATGCCAAGCACATTCAACAGGTCTACAAATGCACTGCATTAGCCTAAATTTAGTGGGTGTTAATTGAAATCAGAGCTGCAGTCGTTACCACCGACATGTTTCTAAATACTACCCAATAAATTTTTGTCTGTTTCAGATTCTCTGTGACAACCAGCAATGAAAAACCAAGAGCGGGCACGTAAAACGGTCTTCTTATGTACCTAGTCCCCCAGCATGCAGACAAAAAGATGTCTGTGCGGATCTGGCCTGTGTCTGCGCACACAGACGTGTGTGTGGATAAACACAAGATCCATGTGCGTGCCTTGCCCATTTTTAGAAGGCAAACGGGGAGACATGTGCACGGACACACAAATATACTCTCTGTGCTCAGGCAACTTCTTTTTCGCTAATGCACCTCCATGGAAAGCAACATGGGCCTCTCTCCATGTGACAAAAACATTCTCATTTATCGCGAAGGGGGTTGGGGTGCAACTTATGGGCCTTCTTTTTATTCAGATGGGTTATTTCCCTTCCTTTCTCTCTGGCTTGCCTCACTCCCTTTAGGTAAACCTTGTTTCAATTTAAAACAAAACAAAATTAAAATTTCCTCCAGAACAGAGCATTTAAGGGTCAGCCAGGAAAAGGTCTGCAATACATAGAATTTGAAAGGAAGAAGGCAGGGGCCTGGGGGAAAGAAGAGAAGAGACTGGAAAAAGAATGGTCGGCTTTCCTAAGGTTCTGAGGTTCCTCAGAAAAATGGCTGTTTCATCCTCCCAATTACTCATTAGTTATTAGTTTACGTGCAAAGAAAAGAAGTGGCTTTGTGCTCTGAGTCATGATTCAGCTCAAATGAAAGGAAAAGGGAGGCAAGTGTCTGGTCCGCCGGCCCTATGTAATTTGTCCTTCTTTGATCCTCCAATGATAATTTGAGGACTTCCCCAGATCCCAATAGGATTGTCTGACTTTGCCTGGAGTCTATTCCATCTGAAAATAAACAATGCAGTCAGCATCCACGGCAGTGGGCCAGGAGGAACCTGGGAGGCAAATATGTTTACCAGGGACTACCACCACCAAAGGACCAGGCTGCAGCCCCAGCAGAGGATCCTCCTGCCATTTCTTTCCCTACATACACCCCATCGATCTGATTACTCAAGTGAGTTATCAGCTAAGGAGCCCCATCACTCCACAGAGAAAACTCATTCTCATAGACAAATCCCCTCCCAGAGTTTGGTACATGCCTGATACGTAAACATACAATTACATGTATGTTTATATATCACACACAAAAAGTGTACACTCAGGCCTGCTGCATGCCCCCAAAACACTACAAGTACACACAAAAACACACAAGTTCTGTCAACACACAATCCATGCCCTTCCTCAACCACATAACAGTGAGCCTGTGTGCACAATGCGTGCACACAAGCATGCCCACACACACACAGTGCTGACCCCTTCAGAGAAGGCAGGGTACCTTGGCCTCAGAGTCCTGTCCTCCAGTCACATAGAGCTCAAGAAAAACCAATGAGTCTGGGCCTCCTCTGAAGGGGCTGGAAACATTTCTACAGAAAAAGAACTTCTTCATGTAGAAATTATTCAGACCAGTCCAGTTCATCCGAGCACTGAAGCCCTGCCTCTCCTCTGAACTCCACGCTGTCTACAGAAGCCCACCAGATGGTCTGTGAGAAAATGAACTGAACTCTTTGACATTCAAGCTGAGTCCACAAAACAGCAGCTCAGTGTCACCTAGAAATCTGTTAGAAATGCAGAGGCTCAGGCCTAAGGCCGGACCTACTAAATCAGACACTGTGTTGTAACAAGACTCTCAAGGATTTGTGTACACATGCATTTGTGTACACATAAACATACATACATATATAACACTCAAGTCTGGGAAACTTAAGAGTCCAGCCTTCCTACAACCAGGACATGCTCGGCTGAGATCATCCTGTCCTTACCAGCCCTAAATGCCCAGGGGGTCCCTAGCTCCTGCCCACAGAAGAGCAAGCAGGAGCATTCCTCCACTGTCAGACCTTGCACCTCCTCTCACCCTCTCTTACCAGCAATAACTTGCGTTAACAACACAGCCTCAGGTGTCCAGACTCACTTGCATCTCTAAACCCACCAGGAGCTCTGTGAAAACTAACAGTTTTCTCCCCACTAATTGTCTCATCACTCTACAACTGCTGCTTTTTATTTCATTATGCTTCTTATCAGTCTCAGATAGGAATATAACCGAAAAAGAAATTGGAGGGGAACAATTTCAATATTTCAAAACACATGCAAATCAATGCCCAGAATCCTACCTGGAGTGTTTTTATTGAGACAATTCTGTGCTTGTCTGAGAGATGACCTAATAATAAATAAATTCATATCTTGCAAAGGTAGACTTTCTCCCCACCTGATAAAGCTAATTATACCAGCACAACATAACATCCTCCTAAATGCCTGATAACCTCATCCTGTTACTCAGGAAATATTATTTTTAAATAGGTATGATAGATACAAACTGAAACACTCGGATTTCAATTCCAGTCCCAATTCCCGGATCCCCTCTCTGAGTAATTTAAGGACTTCCTCCAGATAGTTTTTCATATTCTTTTAACTGACATTTTATCTTTATACAGTATCTCACAGAATGAGCACGCACTAAGACAATGACAGCCAAGAAGGCCTGTCATTTCTCATTCCGACAAAGACAGATGTCTTACACTGGCTTATGCCAATAATAGATCCAACAAAAAACAAAAGAGACTACACCTGCCGCTGATGTAAAGGCACCAATTCACATTTGTGACACTCATTTGTCAATTAACAGATTTCTCCCATTGTTGACACACGAGACTTAAAAGATGTGGGCTCGAATGTGATGAATTAAAAAAGACAGATGAGTAAGCTATGAGCTGCAAAGTAATGCTATAATGTGCTTTAGATATGAATATCAACTGACACCCCTGACAGGCCATACAAGGTTTTATTTCATTTTGCACTGTATCGAGGCTTCATACTTTGTCTTCTTTGTTCGCTTTTCATCAAGCTCCTAACATCTCATTCTGACAGCCAGAGACATTTAAGGCACTTTCGTTTCAAATGCAAGTTAGCGTACTTGATTTGTCATTAAAATGCAAAACGATTGCCGGTGCAGGTAAGTGTAGGTATGCTTAAAAGGTTGAATCTGCAAAGGAAAAGCTGAAAATGGTTTGGGTTCCTGTCTCTACCTCCTTCACAAGCCTGGCCACCTCTGGGGGCCACCTGACACCCAGTTGAGAAAGAGACTTGCCCCATGGGGGCCTCTGAAGCTTCCCTGCAAGGGGAGGAACAACATGTGGACTCAGAGGTGAGCTGGACTTCCCAGACACTAGGCGGATCCCAGAGTTACTCACATCTGAACCAGTCTAAGCACACAAAGAACATTCAGCCTGTGCAGACAAAGCACGGACAGGCTTAGGTCAAGATGCTCTTCTTTCCCATTGAGCCCCTCTCCCAATTTGATGCCTCCTCCACTTCCTACATGGAGAGAGAAACACACCCCAGACACTCCTGTGGGAGATAGGAGCTTCTGGGAAGAACTTATTTTTAATGACCTTTAGTACAGCTCAGTAATTTTACTCTTTTGGAAATGATATTAAGGAAATAATGAAGACAATGAAACAGAAGATTTATAGGCAAAGCAGTTCATCCCAGCATTTCTTATTAACATGAAACGGTAGAAAACAATACATAAATATATGTCAACCAAAAAGAGAATGGCACGATCTCGGTGCATCTGTGAAAAAATATTATGTAATCACTGGAAAACCACATTATTCAAGAAAACTGAATCACAGGGTATAATGTTGAGGAAAAAAGGATACAACTCTATACAGTTGACCCTGCCACAATGCAGGTTGGAACTGCACAGAGCCCACTTATACTTGGGTATTTTTTCAATCACAAGAACTTCAGCACTTCACAACACACCACAGGCAGAATCCCAGGATGCAGGGGATCTGGATGCAGCGAGTCAACCACAAGCTACACACGGATGAACCCTCATGTCGCTCAATTGTATGTACAGCCTGAAACTCAATTTTGTAAAAAAAAAAAAAAAAAAAAAATTTTTTTTTGTAATGTCTTACATGCTCAAATGTTAATAGTGGAATACTGGTTCATTGTTCACCTGCAAGCCTGTGGCTTTTTAAACTTTCCTTCTGTATATTTTCCCTGTATTTTTATAAAATAATTACTTTATAACCAGAACTAAAATTTGAAGAGCTAATTTTAGAAAGTAAACATTTCTTTGGCACAATTTTCTGTTCCCTAGCACCAACCCACCGTTTATACTTTCTGGACCTCAATTTCCTCTGTCAAAAGAAAGTGTTAGACCAGTGGTTCTCAAACTGTGTTCCACAGAACCCTAGCATACCACAAGGGGCTTCTGAGTTACTTCAAATGACTAATTTGAATTCAACTTTTAAATTACTTTAACAATTTTTTCTAATTTAAGAGCGCTATGTTCTCTCAAGTACGTTTGATACCAAATTTCAATACACTGCAGAACAGCGTATTATCTTGTGCTGACAAATTAACTCATTTTATACAGATCTCCAAGTTTCTTCCTACAATTGTCTAGTTTTAAAATTTCCTGTTATTTGCAAGGTGAAATTTAAAGGGGAAAGAAAATTGTTACCATTTGCAACTACTTACTGAGTGAGTTAGTATTTCGATCCTGCACACTCTGAACCAAATGCAGGAATACTCTGAACACTGTGGCAAGTATCAGATTGCTTCTGTCTCTCACCTTAATATCAAACCCAGGCTTCATCTGAGCAGCTTCACTGCTTTTTGCTGGCTCACTTTAAAAAATACTAAAACCATTTTACTTCATAACAGTCTATATAAATTTTTGTGGAACAAGGATCCTGCCGCTAGAAAAATCATTCTTAAAAACCACCGGATTAAACCAACCTACCTCCATCTGTCTCATGGTATGTGGGTCTATGAAGCACAGCACAGGTAACACGGGGTGAGAGGAGGACTGTTACAAAGGCAGTCCAGGGCAATCCCGCTTCCACTCTTACTATATGACACTGGGGGAAGTACTTGATCAGTCTAAGCCTTGGTTTACTTGTAAACAGTTGCTTTTTTTTTTTAATCATAAAGTTGGGAAGGTTCAGTGAGATAGAACAGTAAGCACTAAATAACTTAGCTGACGTTACATCATTAGTGCTTGTATAAGTGGGAGGAAGGAATGGCTGAACAGTGGACAGCTCAGCATGACACAGTTTGCAGACAAAACTGACAAAAATGCTTTTGTACAGCCAACAGAAATTTCTTTGCTAAATCCACAGCAGTTGCTCTCTAGATTGCCTGGCCCATGTTCCTTTCCTCATTTCCTCACCTTCTCTATCATCTGACTAGTTCATACTTCGGAAGCACAGTCTTCTTTTAATAGTAGATCAATCTCAGATCTCCACTTTTTATCTCCCTCACCACTATCTAAATGTGCACCATCTAATTTTACAGTTACTTCAGGGACAAGGCTTCTAAGAAGCCCTTTTTGGAAAAAAAAAAAAAAAAGCTAATATAGAAACTGTTAGTTACAATAGAACAGATCAATGCAGATCAGAAATAACAGACAAGGCAAACTTTTACTAAAAGAAGAAAATCAGATAGGATAAACTTAGGGATATGGAAAATAGTCACATGCTCCTGGCAAGGAAATACACCATAGGACTACGATCTCCCTTTTGATTTGTACAAGAGTCACCAATAACAAATGCCACATGAACCCAAGCAAAATACTCTCCAAGATGATTCAGCTGGAAGAAACAGAAGTATCAAAAATGAAATTAACGATTCCAGGGATAATTGCTCTCTTGGTCCACAACCCACAGGAGCAAAACTCTTCTTACATTCAGTGTTTCATTTGATCTTCACAACTCTGACAGGTGAGTACCATTATCCCCTGTCTGGAAAGTCACAACACAGATTAAATGATTTGCTCAGTAGGTCACAGATCATCTGTGATGGAGTGAAGACTAATAGTTAGGTATCCTGTCTCATGATTTCACTGTTTTTCCACCAAATCAGCTCCAGCCAAAAGTCCCCTGACTTTGCGGTCTCCAGCAAAGATTCTGAGCTTCAAATTAGCAAAATTTAAGTTTCTCATTCAAAATTTAAAAATTACAATGACAATAATGTATCATGTAATACATTATATGATGTTAACTTATTGTGGTAATCATTTTGCAATATACACATTTATCAAGTCGTTATGTTGTAGACTGTCACCTAATGTGATGTGATATCAATTATATGTCAATAAAACTGGGGAAAAAATGCACCATAGTTGTGTAGTATTTAGTAATTGACAAAGCATTTGCATTCATATAAGCTATCTCCTGTGCAACTCAGAGATTTCCTGAGAAAAAAAGTGAACAGTATGCTTTGCCTGTAACTGAGGAGAAAACAGAGACTCATGCTTCCTGAAAGGTTGTCTGGATGAACAGCAGCAGCAATAGGACTCACACCTGAGATAGATCCAAAAACTATGGAGGCTCGACCCCCAGAGCCCCCTTATTAGAACACAATGAAGTTTGCTCTATTTTTGTTGTTGTTGATCTTCCTAAAGGAACAGGGCAAGTTAACCCAACCTAATTTTCTAGACTTCTAAAATACTAGCATTTGATGTAAAGATACACTGCCTAAAGCTTAACCTACCCTGAAATATGATAAGGTCAAATATAAGTTTGGGATGAAAAACCAGCAACAATCTTGAAGCAAGAACACAGGGAGAGCTGTCCCCTGTTCATGGGCCTGGAAAACAATTTTCCATTTCTCTACCATTTAGTCACCAACCTACAACAGCTCACTAGGCAAAGATCTCAAAGACGACAATTGATTGGAATTGTAGGAAACACAATGGAATCCAATACAATGTGAGAGCCAAGGAGGTAGGCTTCATGGTTGTACAAAACTGCATTTAGACCTTGGCTCCTCCCCGACCAGCTGTGTACTGTGGGGAAAGTCCCTTAAATTCAGCACACTCACATTTCCTGACTTTAAACTGTGAAGAACACCTAGCTTGCCATGAGGACCAGAAGTAACCAGGTGAACTTACTTGTAAAGTAGAGAGAGAGACAGACATAGAGAACAAATGTAGGACACCAAAGAAAGGAAGGGGATGTGGGATGAACTGGGAGATTGGGATTGACATGGATACACTACTACATATAAAACAGATAACTAATCAGAACCTATTATACAGCACAGGGAGCTCTGCTCAGTGCTCTTTGGTGACCTACATGGAAAGGAAATCCAAAAATGAGGGGATATATGCATATGTATAACTGATTCACTCTGCTGTATAGCAGAAACTAACACAACATTGTAAAGCAACTATACCCCAATAAGATTTAAAAAAAAAAAGGTAATAATCAGATGAAGCTATAGATGAATGGTAGTTATTGCTATCTTTTTAGACTAGTCTCATGTTTTTAAACATCCACTGTAACAAGTGAGGAATTCCCAGACAGATGGCGTCTTCCAATAGAGGGGCACCTACCATGTGCAGGACCCTGCCCTGGGCACCCCTGAATGAGAAGCTGTTAACTCATTCTGCAAAAGCTCACACTCCATGGAGAGGGGGCAGAGTTACTACACAAGCCCCAAGGCATTCACAGAAATAATACCTCGCAAGCTCTCCCAGGGGAGAATGCACCCCATGCGCCAGCCCTTCATAAACAATGACACAAGGAAAAACAATAATAAATATAATGATTTCTGAAAGATGAGGTTTCAAGCTTTGGTGCCAACCCTTCTGGACAAGCTTCAGGGCCTCACCAGGTATGAAGCAGTAGCCGTCTTCTAGAAGAACTGCATTAACCATTACTCTCCTAACAGGTTAACTGCCATGTATGCACGTCACGGCCGATACTCAGGGCCCACTCAGCCAGGGAAAGGGCTGCCCTCCACCAGCTCTCTATCTCACCGTCAACAAACTTCCCAACAGTGGACGCAGTAACTCTGCTTAAGTTCTCAAAGTTGCTGGTAGGTCTGGCTGTGGCCCTGCATTGTTCTAACAACTTCACCTGAATTAGTCTTCTCTCCATACTGAACATGAGAGCATTTGCCACAGGAAGTACCACTCTCTAAGTTTCAGGTGCTGGGGAACCCGGTATGCCCTGAATATTTATAGACCTAAGGGAAATAGATGGGGAAACAGTAGAAACAGTGTCAGACTTTACTTTTTGGGCTCCAAAATCACTGCAGATGGTGACTACAGCCGTGAAATTAAAAGACGCTTACTCCTTGGAAGAAAAGTTATGAGCAACCTAGATAGCATATTCAAAAGCAGAGACATTACTTTGCCGACTAAGGTCCGTCTAGTCAAGGCTATGGTTTTTGCAGTAGTCATGTATGGATGTGAGAGTTGGACTGTGAAGAAGGCTGAGCGCCGAAGAATTGATGCTTTTGAACTGTGGTGTTGGAGAAGACTGAGAGTCCCTTGGACTGCAAGGAGATCCAACCAGTCCATTCTGAAGGAGATCAGCCCTGAGTGTTCATTAGAAGGACTGATGCTAAAGCTGAAACTCCAGTACTTTGACCACCTCATGCAAAGAGTTGACTCATTGGAAAAGACTGATGCTGGGAGGGATTGGGGGCAGGAGGAGAAGGGGATGACAGAGGATGAGATGGCTGGATGGCATCACTGACTCGATGGACATGAGTCTGAGTGAACTCCGGGAGTTGGTGATGGACAGGGAGGCCTGGCCTGCTGCGGTTCATGGGGTCGCAAAGAGTTGGACACGACTGAGGGACTGAACTGAACTGAACGAACAGAAGGGACTTCCTAAGAACAATGACCCAAGTCCTCAGCCCTTGCAGACTTCTCCAGACAGCTCTGGGGAACCCTTGCTACCCTGAGTAGTCCCCACCTCCACTCAGCTACATGACCATCTAGGTCATGGCCGTCAGAGCCATTCAAAGACCTTGGAAGTCACTTGGCCCTCAAGTGCATCCATGGAGGAATCCAGTCGTACATGGAAGCTAGAAAGGCCACTGCAACCCTACTGGCATTCTCCAGAACATGTACCCCAGGCCTGACTTCTACCCACCAGCTAAAGGGGAAGATGATAAGAAAAACCATCCACGGAGAGGGCAAGGGTGGGATGATTTGGGAGAATGGCATTGAAACATGTATAATATCATCTGTGAAACGAATCGCCAGTCCTGGTTCGATGCATGATACAGGATAGTATGGGGAGGGAGGTGGGAGGGGGGTTCAGGATGGGGAACACGTGTACACCCGTGGCGGATTCATGTTGATGTATGGCAAAACCAATACAATATTGTAAAGTAATTCACCTCCAATTAAAATAAATGTATATTAAAAACATTGGAGGAAATCTTGATAATATCTTGCTAGTGATAACTTATATGGGAGAAATGAAAAATAAACCATGTTTAATCTATAAAAAAAGAAAAACCATCCACTATATGGTTAAATTTACCTCTAGAGTCATTCTTCCGGAGTGTCACTTAGTGGACTGGAAAAAAATGCAGTGCCCCTCAGAGGCAGGACACTGGACAGAACGACCTTCAGGAGTCACTGGTGGCCTCCATTTTTCTATACCCCAGGTCAGCCTGACTTTCCCTACCTGAGCCCAGCCTCCAAGAACAGAATTCAGGGTGCTGGTTTGCTACATCCAATTACAACCGGAAGGAAGGTTATATTTCTGTGATATGATTTCAGCTCAGGCATTTGGGGAGAATTCGCAAGAGCCACCAGGACAGACTCACGATTCAGCTGTCAGCACCGAAGAAGACAGCCTGCCTTCCCAGGCCCACCCTCTGAGACTTCATCACTGCCTGCTCTTGGGAGGTTTCGAATCCAGAGGAGGTGAGCTACCACGGTGATGCACTTAGAAAGGACAAGAAATTCATTCTGAAAAATAAGTCCCTGAAATAAAATTTCCACTCCACCAGGCAATTCCAACGCACCCCCAAGACTGATGGCCAAGCAGGCAAGTGCCCCCTCCTTCAGCTTCTCAAGGTGGACTGACAGGAAAGGCTCTTGACTTCATCCCCTTTTGCTTCCTGCCCTATCAACCCCACAAAAATGCTTTTCAGCAGATCCAATCATCACAGCTGCTACAGAACAAATATAAAAACTAATTAGAATTTCTGAGGAACAAGGCACCTCAAAACTCATATGTTTAAACATCTAGATGGGAGTCTGCCTCAGCGAAACTGAAGAGTGTCTTGGAAAAATGGAGCTTTTGCAAACAGTACTCTGTTTGAAAAGAATTCATCTAAATTATGCCCCGTGCTGTTATTTCTTTAGCAGCACAAGGGCAAAAAAAAAGTTAGCTCCAATTAGGGCAACTTTACTTGTAAAATAGTAAAAATGAAAAGACGCTTCCTTTGCCACCATCCTATGTTCCCGCTCCACTCACATCTGCTCTACATCTGAGTTTGGAAAAGGAGAAAAGACGGAGTATAAAAACTGCAGCTGAGTTGAGACTACAGACAGCGGCAACACTACAAATGCCACATTCTGACAGTGGTCAACAGCAAAGGGGTTTTTCTTCACCCATCTTCTCTCACCTCACTGCTTCTCACAGGTGCTCACAGCTCTCTCTGGAGGTATACAATATCTGGAAATTATCTATTTTTGGTAAACAAAGCTACACAGAGAAATCATCAATTTCTCTTGAACACATACCAAACTAAATCAGGCTCAAATTCCAAGTATCGTCCCCCACCTCTAACTGTGAAAGTCTTTTCTGCTCCAAAGGTCCAAGCATTTACTAAAATAATTTGAGACTTCATCAGGAAGGCCATTATGCTGGCAAACATTAAATAATTCAAATGATTCCTTGTATATAAATATTTCACATCAGATATTGATTTCCGAATGAAGTGCACATGAAGAATGACCACATTAAGCAGTGTCCGAGTACATTCTGGTGTTCCAAAATACAGGCAGCATCTTACTGCACAGAAAGACTGAATTCCATACAAGGTCACACATGATTACATATCCCATCTACATACAAATAAAACTGCTGCCTCTGATTCCCTTTCCTATCAGATTCAGAACATATCCAATGGAATCTTCAAGAAGAGCAAAGTAAAAGGCTTTGAAACACATTTTTAATTTGTTAAACTGCTTCATTTTCAGGGGATTAACAGGGCTTTGATAAGGTTACAACCGATGCTGAATATCTGAACCGCCATGTCCTGAAAACACTCAATTTTAACCTTGGGTGAGACCAAGGTGAGATTTTAAGCACTACCAACCTTTAAAATTCTCTGGCTGCTATCCCCATCCTGTATCAAAAAGTAGAGGGAAAAAATCTTGTTTCTAAAAGTTGCGAGGAAAAAAAAAAAAAACAGGGCTGAGATGTGACCCCAAGCCTTAAAACCTGCACAGGTTTTCCCTGAGAGGCACAAACAGCAGTCTTGTTAAAAGAGGTGAACAAAGAACAGAGGCGCATGACCAACATCATTACCCAGGGCTCCGGGCAGCACAGGATAAACCAGCTCGAAACACACGCGCACTGAAAGCCCACAACTTTCCAGGCAACCTCAGGAGCGCAACAGCCCAGGATCCCAGCCAAGCTTGAAATGTGGAAAGGAGAAAGTGGGTCCTTGCTGGAGCCCCTCCCCTAGCCTCTCCAGAAACACCAGCCGGCCCTTCCCTGCCCCTTCCCTGAGCACCCAGAGAAAAAAAGCATAACAAGAGCAAGTGGGTTTGAACCAAGTAAAATACGTCCACCTCCTCCTACCCCAAGCCAGCAGCACAAAACTGAGCAAATTAACACGCACATATAATCCCCAAATGTATCTTCCAGGAAAGTACCGCATCATTGATTGAGACAAGATTTTGTGAATGCACACACACACACACACACACACACACACACACACACGCTCAAACTTTCTTTTACCAGGACAATAGCCGAGAAGAAAACACAACCCCTCAAGACTTAGCAAAAGCTAAATCCTGTCTCCTCTTAGCTGCAGCATTCGGCTGGATGTAGCTAAATTCACAAAATGTTCCCTTGGCATTTAAATTCTCTTTTTCTTTCCTTTTATTCTCCTTGTAAGCAGAGTTGGGGGGTGGGTGATGCATAATACGTCAAAAGACAAAGCAACTTCAAAACAAAATCAGTTATTTGTAAACAATCCTTGTGGGGATTTCTGCCCCTCCTCTCCCCCCACCCCAAGAAAAACAGCCCTGCCAGTTGTAATAGAAAGCCAAGTACAGATAAATCAATTAGCTTGCTAATTTCTCCCCTCTCATTTATTTAGCTCTGCACTGTATTTGTCGTAATTGACTACAATTATGTTAATTACTAACTCCAGTATAATTACTATATTTATTGTCATTGAGCATGCGATGTACCCACAGCAAAGCTGGCATTTGTCGGGCATCAAGAAACCAAACTGTCGAGAGGTGATTCTCGGCAAACTGGCGGATGTGGCTTTGGCAAATGAAAGGGCAAAAGAGATTTCATGCAATGTTAGTTTGAAAGCACCGGTTCATTAAGGATATTAATTTTCTGATAACTACACATTTAAGCATGACACACTCGCGCAGTATCTACAGGATTTTGCAATTATTAATGCGTGACAGTTTCAAATGCTAAGTGAATCAATTAAACAGCAGCATTCACAATTTGAGAAGAGATAACTGCTTCATAACTACCTAAGACTACAATTTTCACATGACAAAAAAGAGCCATTGAGGCGCCTTCAAAACCTGACAGGTCAAGAAAGAAGTTTGAAACAAAAGCACCTTACAACCATCATCTCTCCTCTTTACTTGTCAGATCAACTTTGCTAGTGTCTCCCCAGAAACGGCATCACATGCCAGCTGCCACAAGGTGATTTTTCATGTCTTGTCAAAGAAATCTTTTATTCTATTTGCTCTGCATTAACATGTTACATTTATTGATCAAGGGCCTGTTCCTCAGCCACAGCAGGGCACTGAGCTCTCCATGCCTACAGGGCTTTGATGTCCCGGTGACATTCGAGCCCGAATAATGCACATACTAAATGGATTTAATGCAGAAATGTGTTTGGGTCTGACAGTTACATTAATAACAGCCCCTCACACTGATAAATATGCAATTGCTACTATTAAGAGTTACCCAATTATGGGGAAAATATTTCTCTACCTTATAAATAAATCCATCAGGGGAAAAAAAAAGTTTTAACAATGGTGCATTTTCTTAAAACACTTCTCCAGCTGCAGAATACAGCCTGTGTGCATGCGGGGGTTAATACCCCCTCTCCCCACCCTCCTCTCCAATTGTTTTTAGTAAGTCTTGCTTTATCTCAAAAATGGTTCAGGGATTTAAAAAAAAAAAAAAAAAGCTCTTTTGTCGGTCTTCCCTGCTCTATCCGTCTCTTATTTCTTCAGAATCAGAGAAAAAGCAGACACCCAAGAGACTGCAAAATTGGGTTCTGTATAAACTCAGAGAGGAGCTTAAGGGAGGTGGTGCAAAGGTGGGGGGCACATAGCTGATCCCCATAATGATGGGTCTGGAGGAGGAGGTGTCTTTTTCTTTAAACTCTAAAAGGAAACCTGAGCATGTGTGTATGTCTCTCCCTCATTTAAAATCCTGAGCGGCCTTGTGCTGCAGCACTGATGAGGGTGAGAGTGCAAAGGCAAAGAGAAAGCAGCTGGGACAGAAGAGAGCTTTTATGGGGAAAGTTTCGGCCAGGGAGCATTTGTAGTTATCACATCCCTGCAACTAAACACAGACACCCAGCAAAAAAGCGCAATCGCTCCCCTTTCATCATAAAGGGGCAGGAACAGCTGAAATCACCAACACGGCAGTCCCTGAGGAGACAAGAGGAACAAGGCTTTTCATGAGGTGGGTGTGTGCATGCAAGTGAGTGCAAGTCCAAGCGCGCGCGCACGCACACACACACTCACACCTTCTTTTCCCTCCAGAACCAAAAGTCATGCACACAGCCATCTGTCTCAAGGTTCTTCATCCCGAGGCTGCGACAGCAGAGCCACGGCAAATGCTGTGCCGCTTCTCCCCCTGACAGTGGCCGTGGCCGTCTAAGGCACACCCAGGGTGGGAGGGAGGTGGAGGCGATAAAAGGGATGAGGTCTCGGAACCCTCAACTCCCAGCCGACCCAGGCCTCACAAGGTCTTTGTACATCAGGAAGGCTTGGGAGAAACTGGAGAGAGAAGGAAATGGAACAGACAGAGCTCTAAGGCTTCTTTAGGCTCCAACCCGGAGCTGTACGAGCCACTCTGATCAGGCTACTATGAATTCTACAGGTCATTTGTGATTTTAAAAAACAAACCCCGCTCCGGGAGCAGAAAATGACTGCCCACCTTCAAAGAAAACACCAATTTAAATCATGAGGAGCAATCTAGAATAACTGTAAAGCTGAAGTCAAACCACAGGAGCCATTTAATCCCAGCTCTCCCATTGAACCATCAGTGTGGTCTGAGGGAGATTTCCTTTATCTGGGCCTCAGTGGCTCCATATGTAAAAGGCTGGCGGAAAGACTGAACGAGCTGACACCCAGTAGGTTTTCTGCCCAGCCTTCCTTAGCATGTAGCAAGTACTCCATGACACCAGTTCTGTGTTAATAAGAAAATAAACATGATGACTGGTATCACTTATTTGATCCCTTGTCCCTGGACTCCTTTGCACAACCTAGCAAGTCACCTCTGGGTACTTATCTACGGGCCTGCTTTCTCTCATGAAGCTCTGACAGGACACACAAAGGTCCTCCTTGACACAGTGCAGCTGGCATGGCAATGGGAAGGCTCTTTCGTCCAAAGCTGTCTTACTTTGGCCTCACCCACTAAATGCTCACCCCATCAGTGCGATAGAACCTCATGGTTTAGAAGATGCAAGACCAGTGAGTAGAGAGTCTGAAAGGGTTAAGCTCACCTGTCTCTCCCCCCACCTATTCCCTCAAATCACCACTGCCCCCAGCAGCCACCCTGACAGCACAGAGCAGCATCACCACACGCATAACGATGACCATGACCGCAGAGCAGAGCAGGGCAGAGGGAGGAGGCAGCAGCAGGCAGGGCCCAAGCTCCAAACAGCTTACCAAGAAAGCAAACTCAAGATTCTGGGTTTCTGGTCCAGTGGTTAAGATGCCACACTTTCAGAGCAGGGCGTACAGATTCGATCCCTGGTCTGGGAACTAAGACCCCACATGCCACAACGTCAGGCTAAAAAAAAATAAGAAAAAAATTAAAATAAACCCAAGATTCTGAAGGAGTTAAATGGGTGAGATGAGAAATAAAAGGCTTTCACTTAAGATGTCAGGAATTTCTCATCCTGGAGGCAGCCCTGTAGGAAATATGGAGACAAGGTTTCTGAAAACCCTTTCTAAACCACACTGCAAGTCATAGTTGCATGGAGCAGCACCATCTCTAAGAAAGCTGAACCTCAGGAAAGCCCCAGGTCCTCTCAGACAACTCTCACCAATTGCCCACCACTTGCCCACCTTGGTCTTCTACTCTACGGTTCAATACCCCCATTTTCTGGCCAGTGGGTGGAAATCTGCAAAGTCAGGAGATTTTGTGGGGAGAGAGGCAGGAAAGTACCATATAAACCTCTTTTGCAGTGGCCTGCTACCCATTCCCTTCACCATCTTCCCTCCCTCCCTGTTTTACTTGAAGCTGTTTTTGGTAATAACACAGTTACAAAGGGCTTCCCTGCTGGCTCAGAGAGTAAACAATCTGCCTGCAATGCAAGAGACACAGGAGATGCAGGTTCGCTCCCTGGAGGAAGAAACGGCAACCCACTCCAGTATTCTTGCCTGAAAAATCCCATGGACAGAGGCACCTGGCTGGCTGAAGTCCTCAGGGTCACAAAAAGTTGGACACAACTGAGCAACTAAGCATGCACGCAGAGTCACAAAGGTCACTTCAGAAAGTGCCTCAAGTCAAGGAAATATGAGTCTTGCTACTGAGACATTAAGTATTACCTGCCAGCTCATCTTCCACTTCACCTTTTGACTGTATGTCTGGCTGGTAGTTAGAGACACTAGACTGGCCAATGATATTTTTAGAACCAAAAAAAAAAAGGCAAGAGCCGGGGGTTACTTTTCATAGCATTGCCCAGCTCAGAGAGAACACGGCTTCTAATATGTAGAAGCTGCCTCCTTTAATCACTCAAGGCTTATCAAGACCCTAGAACTATTGTGAAAATTCACTAACAGTTTCTCTTACTAAACCCTGCCTTTCCCATCATCATCTCTTCCTCTCAAGTCTCACCAACAAGAGCTCTGTTGCCACCCCGACTCCAATATCAGAGAGCTCCCCAAGTAAGACCACTATATTTGAGTTTTCAAAACAAATATGAACAAGGCCCTTGATGGCAAAGAAATGGTTTGATGAAGACCCAATACTAACAGAACATGCCCTTTGAGCTGTTCTCCTAAGAGTCTAGGCAGGGAACTCTCCCTTACTCATTCCTACTGTAATCTGAACACAGGAATGCTTCTAGTTAGGAATGATGAAAAATGTGTGTAAGATAAAGTAGGTTTAGCCTATGCAATGTCAGACAGTTGGCAAATCCAGGTATTTGTACCAGTTAGAAGAGGCTAGGCTATGCTGTATTAAATTTTCTGTCTTGTGACACAAATTTCTCATTTACAATCTATGTCCAACATAGATCAGCAATGGATTCTGGCCATTTATGGTCAGAACCCAAGACTGACAATCATAGCAAGCAGAAGAGAAAGTTGCAAATTATGTGCTGGCTCTTAAAGTTTCTGCCCATTGGTCATACCAAAGGGTACAAAGGTGTGCAAACATACCACATGCAGAAAGAGGAAATCTTCAATGTTTGTGAGGAATCCCAATGACCATCAGAGAGTGAAATGGCCCTTATGGATAGTCAAGGGTGTGTTTTTAGCTTCTCTAGTGCCATGTTTAAGAACTAACCATGGCTATGCTTACTTAAGACCTATTATTTGTGTTAAGCACTTGATACACAGTTGGCTTCCCTGGTAACTCAGATGGTAAATAATCTGCCTACAGTGCAGGAGACCCAGGTTCAATCCCTGGGTCAGGAAAATCCCCTGGAGAAGGGAATGGCTACCCACTCCAGTATTCTTGCCTGGAGAATTCCACAGACAGAGGAGCCAGGCGGCTACAGTCCATAGGTCGCAAAGACTCGGACATGACTGAGTGACTAAACCGCCACTTTATACAGTTACACATTCAATATTTTTGTAACTAGCCAAGGGCAGTTAAACAACTAGTGAAAGACAGTCATAAGATTTCAAGACAGGATGGTCTGACCACAAAGCCCTGATTCTTTTCATTACACTGCCCATTTTCCCAACTGGGAAGCAAGCTAACAGGCCCAGTGCTGCCCAGCTGTTAGTAAACAGGCATTGATGCAGTGGTGTGTTCATCCTCAAAGATCTGACAGTGCACCCAATGTCCACCTCTCTGCCAGGTGGGAAGAACAGAGCCACAGTTTTACTGGAGCTGCCCAACTCCCCAGTCATCACTGTCATCCTTGACAAAGTCAGAGAAGCAGCAAGCTCTCACCTAAGACATCTCCTAAGCAATTCTCCCATCCAGTACATTTACCAGAGGGATGCTAAGTAAGATGCAACTGCCAATCATTTTTAAAATGTAAGCTTCCTGTTTCCATAGATCAATTAAGCCCTCTCAATTTCACTGTCATATTGACACAGGTGTGTTTATCATTGTGTGCCGTGGGAACTCTGCTCTGCCCACTGTGTTCACAAGCTCAGTGGGCAACCTACTCAGGGGCCATGGGAGAGAGAAATGGGCCACCAGAGAGAATACTGTCCTTTCCCAGTCCAGGGAGAAGCAAAATGAAAGCTGCAACAGACTGTTACCAAGTTCTCTTTTCCTTGATCAAGGAACCAGCACTGGTGATGGCAGAGGATTCTCTGTATTGATCAGAGAAGTAAAATACGAAAACCTCAAAAGGAAAAAACAAACAAAAAAAAAGAGTTAAAGGAAGAGTTTGGGGTAGCATAGATTGGTATCACCATCAAGGCCTTCTGACTATTCTGTCCCCAGGAATCTGCCCCAAACAACTAATCAGAGATATTCATCAGTGAGTATCACAAGGCAATTGATAAGAGAGATTTATAACAGTAAAAATCTGGAAACAATTTAAATGTCCAACAATAAGAAATAAGAATTAGAAGGACTGATGCTGAAATTGAAGCTCCAATACTTTGGCCACCTGATGTGAAGAACTGACTCACTGGAAAAGACCCTGATGCTGGGAAAGATTGAAAGCAGGAGGAGAAGGGGACGACAGAGGATGAGATGGTTGGATGGCATCACCGACTCAATGGACATGAGTTTGAGCAAGCTCCGGGAGTTGGTGATGGACAGGGAAGCCTGGTGAGCTGCAGTCCATGGGGTCACAAAGAGTCGGACACAACTGAGCGACTGAACTGAACTGAAGAAATAAGAAACCATTAGAACATGTAATGCAGCATTTATTGAGGTGGGAATATGCTTCCGACACAATGGAAGCAACAGCATCATTTAAATGATATTTGGCATCAGGAAACACCCAAGACAATAAAATGTTAGCAGTGGAGCTTCCTGGGTGGTAAGATTATCAGTGAAAATTTGAAAGAGCGTTTCTGTCATACCCTTCTGGTTTTCCCAAGATTTCTATACTGATCACAGTTTTATTATTTAGCAGATTGTCTTCAAAAAATAAAATCTAAAGTACACTCTCATGTAGATATAAACACTGGATGGATACATGATCATTAATGCATCCAAGTGCAAGGGACACAACTTCACTCCTCTTGGCTGTTACCTGATAAGCCTCCTAAACCCTCTGTGGCCATTACAGGGGAGATGGCAGGACCCTACCTGCCCCTGGGAATTGTGTCCAGAGAGCTGGTCCCAGTTCATTGTCTTTGTGGCTCGCCTGGGTTTCCATCCAGTCATAACAGGAAGGATGAGACCAGGGTTGAGAGAGTAGGTATGTCTGAGTCTTTTAAGGAAGCCAGCAATTTTATTTGGACCTTTGTCTTGCTTCTCTTTCCAACCTGTCAGGGAACATACTGGGTCCAGGGACTTTCATCCTCCCAGGACAGAGTCACAGAAGCAAGACAGCCTCAATTTCCAAGACTTTCTGCATAGAGAAGTAACCAGTCTACTACTGTACAACCCAATCGAGGGAGGGATGGATTCACAGCTAATGCAGGAGAGAAGACCCTGAGGCGTAATGGAAAGAAAAAAATAATGTTTCAGAGCTTATAAATCCATAACCACCCTCCCCTCCAGCATGAATGGGTAGCCATAGAGCAAATCAGCAGAAACTTTCATGAACGAAATTAACAGTGATGATGGTGAATGGCTTTGAATTAACAGCAAGACAACAGAGAAGGATGTCCTGATCATGAGTGGTTAACTGAAGCCTAGTGCCTCTCTTTTAACTAACATCTTGGCAAGAAGTAATACCAATCTAGCCCCCACAAGAAATTCTCATGTTAGTATATGCATGGACTAACTCTGGAGGATGACAAAACTACCAGTAGTTACCAGTGCAGGTGGGAACCAGGAAGCAAAGGACATATATGTAAGGGAGAGTTTCTTTTCATTGGTTACAGGTTTGTTCCTTCTAAAAATTATGCCATGTGTACTATTAAATATTTTTAAATGAATAAGCAGAACTCCTTGCCTAAAAACAAGCTTCAGTCTAAAGCACAAACAGATTGCAGCTGATCCTGTGATTTACAGGAGTAGCAAAATTTGTATTAGGGGCTATGGCTGTATTTAAGTCAACACCCTGACATGACTCTCTGGATGAGATATGGAAGCCTGCAGAGATGTCCTGTAAGAAGAAGCGGGGTGATTCTTCCAAACATAACAAAGTGAGAAGAATTTTGTGTTTCTGAGGGTAGCGCTGGAAAGAAGGAACATGGAAAGCAGGGAAAGTGGCTGGGAAAGAGGGGCACCTGGTCACAGGCAGGAGACCTCATCCTGATGAGAGGAACAGCCAGGGAGAAACTCCCCAGGGCAAGGGAGTACCCTGAAGACTTCAGGAAGAACACTACCCAGCGTCTCCTGCTGCATGCAAAATTACCACCCTACCTCTCCCAGTGCACTTTGAACTGGCATAATACACAGTAATGTTGTACTGAGCTTCAAGGGAGATGAAGGGGGTGTCGAGAATGGGACCAGATAGGCTGCCAAGAGGGAGAACAGAAGACAGAGCAGAGAGTTAGAACCATGAGCTACAGTAAATCCAGGTGCAGAGCAAATATAGGGTGATATGCTCCCCACCAAATCCCGCGGAAATGACAAGACACGGCTGGGAAGAAACCTTTTACAAAAGGTGGGGCAGGGATCCGCAGTATTTCCTCTGGATATGACAATCCCCTCAGCCTGGTAGGAATCACATGTCCACTTGTGTGGTAGGTAAGTTCATGATCTTTCTCTTCCCTTCTCCCTTTCTCTCCCCAAAGAGGAATTAAATGAGCATCTAAATCATCTTTGAATTTTTATCCAACTGAAGGCAAAGGACGTGTGTAAGCTTACATCTTCCTCTGACACCCAAGAGAAACAGTGCCACCTCCCCTTGCCCCCAAGTTAGGTAAATAAAACCATCAAAGATGAGTCAATCTCACTATAACCACATCAAGTCAGAGTTATTCTTCTGCATTCTGGTCTGTAACTCCTTCCAGCTTACCCAAGTCCTAATAGAAACCCTTGCATGAGACCTCACCCCTCCATGGCTCATCCCTGCCCCAACCCAGCTACAACTCACACATTGACCACAGCACAAGCAAGAACAGGTTCCTGATTAGATCATTCCTCAAACTCAACACTTACAAAAACTCTTCTCCTCTCAACAAAAAGTTAACAAAAGTCTTAATTCCTTTTTTTGAACCAACCTCCTTCTCACAAAATTTTCCTGCCTCCAGGCCCAATCATTTCCTATGATAAATCCTTAAAGATCCAGCCTCTCAGAGCCAAGAACCCCTTCTCAGAGAGGCAGGGCCCCATAACGTGACAAAGACGACCCTGTTTCCTCAGACCTGACAGCCCAGTCCCATGACCTGTGACTGCTCATACCCTCTCCCAGGGCCCAGCCTCCTCAAACCCACATCCGGGCTCCCAGCAGCAAGGCAGCCACTGCCTGAGTCAAGAGCCCCAAACACCCAGAGGCTGGTCACATGGGAAGAACCTTCTGCCCCAGCCTACTCTGGGGAGCTGCGTAAGGTGCACACGTGACTCAGGCACCATCAGTTGAGACTGTATCCTGTCCCCTTCTTGGGTAGGGACCAAAAACCATCCTTCATTTGTTCAGAGTCAGAGTTTATTTGGCACCCTCTCACCACTCTGTATTACTCTGTGAATTTTCCATTTCTACATCTTCTCAGAAACCCACAAACCCCTTGAGAGTCAGGAAGCACACTGCGCCCACTCCCTTCCAACACAATTCCCTGGATGCCCCTTCTGTGCAAACGATGCATCTCAGCACAGCCGTGAGCTCCTAAGCACCAGCCCATGAAGCTCTGCTGGCTTTGCCTGAAGTCCCTTGCACCCTCTGGTGCCTTAAAGCCCCAAGCTTTGTCCATGTTTGCTAGAATCTGTAATGCCCGCGTGTCCTGCCTTGGAGAGAAGAGACTCCACACTGTGGAAGAAGTAAAGTACCGGAGCCCTGGGGTGGGACTCCAGCTCCTCCTTCTCCTTCCACCTGGAGACAGTCTGTTCCACCAGAGGATAGCACGGCTCTCAAGGAGACACTTAGGAAAAAGCTCTGCATGGAGCCACCTCCTTAGAAAAAGCCACCACCCAGATCCCTGCCAATTCATCCCACTGATTGCTGCTTTCCAAGAACCTCCCAGCTCCCTCCCTCGAGTCCCCAAACCAGTCACAATTCAGAACCTTTTAGGAAGAAATAACTGTTTTCTCCATTGGAATAATATAGACAATCACACTTACCCTCTCTGCCAAGTCTGGAACAGTTGTTTGAGCTTCCCTCCCACCTACCCCATGCCAACAGCATTGGAATTACTTTGAAATACCATCCGGGAGAAATCATCAGCACAAATATTTAAAGTTTCAATTCATAAAAAGGCAAAGGAAAAAAAAAAAAAAGAACAGCACACACACTCTACCTTGGATTCAGCAAATCTTTGCGCAATGGGGTCATCCACAAAAGCATCCCTAAATGCCCCCAACTCACCTGCTGGTTCTCTCTCTCTTCCTCTCCAAGAGTTTTCTAATATGACGCATGGGCATCAGGGAGGAAGGGCAAGACCACAGTGACACTGACGGCCCCTCATAGGGACACATGTGAGCCAGAGGACACTCACTGTTTTGCAAGAGGGGAGCCAGAGGACCTCGTGAAGCAGAGTCACACCTTTGGGGTCCCTTTGGAAACCTGGGCTGTCTGGCTTTTATCTGCAGGCCTTCACCATGGGGCCTCGGTCTCCCAGGCCTGGTCTGTCTCATGAAGGTTACATACCTCAGAAGGTTAAAGCTCAGATCAAGCCTCTTTGCAAAGTGTCCACAGTCCCTGCCGAGGTGCTCTGGGATCTCTCTGCAGTCCTGGCCTATGTAGGACACCTGGAAATCAAAATGGAACAGAAACAATGTGGCCAACGGAAATCACCCAGCTGCTCACAGTCCTGGACCACTGATCGGATGATTGCTTCCGCAACTTGAAACGCGCTCCTCACACAAGGCAGCCCCATTTGTGGCTGTTTCCCTGATCAAGTCAGCTTTGGGACTTGGCTTCAGGGACTCTGCCAACAGCTCCCCTTTCTTGGTACACTTAGCACGATGGAGACTAATCCCGGCACAAGGGAAATTGGACTGAAATTGGCCGGATTCAGATGTCCAAAAAAAAAACCCCAACGTCAGAGCATGCTGATATAATCACAGCAATCAGCCTCCCACTCAGGGGCCTTCCCAACAGCTGCCCCTCGGCTCTCCTGCTCCCTCTCCTCGGTGCCCCCTCCCCCAAATACCCTGTTATGCACATTACCTCAGGAAAGACACAGCAGATGCACTTACCAGCATTCAACCTGCAGGGTGCTGGAACAAATAAGGCTGGACAAGAAAACCTCCCCAGACTACCAACCCCATCCTATTACCACCACGTATAAAGCGTCCTCCAAACTCTGAACAGAGCCTACTTGAAGGCAACAGGGCAACGACGGGTGGCCAGAGCTTCCAAGACTCTGTCCTCCAGGGAGCCCCTGGCAATCAACCCCATTCTGCTGGCAGAAGTGTTCCCTTAAGCATTTTTTCACTTACTTTTATTATTATTATTTACCTAGTGTATGCCCAAATATTAGGAGGCTGAACTGAAATTTGATCCCAAAATTTCTGACTGGGAGGTCAGAGGGCTTTCTCACTGCTCCAAGCACCGAGTTTTTGAAACCTATGTTTCCAGGTAGCAGTGAAGGCAGGACTGGCAACTAATTCCAAAACCAGTAAGACAAACCAGTGACCAGACAGCAGCGGGCCACAATACACGATGCCTTCCCACAAAAGGAGCCCATCCTCAACTGCTCAGTAGGAATTCCAGCTCATTACAAGGCTACAGCCTTGATCCTTTTCGCCTTGCAAACCTTTGCTCTTCCACATATAGACAAGACGTCCTGGAATGAGAGAGCAGTGTCCTAGAGGGTGGAGGTAGGGTGGAGGGGTTGTGATTCCTAATTGAGAATAAGAATATGGTGGCCATCTTGCATCTTCAGTATTAGGTTAAAACGGTTAAAATTAGGTTATGAATTACTAAATACTCTGACCATCATAGAACTATGCAACTGCACTTTCATGTGGCTCCACCTGTGAAACAAGTCACCCTGCACCCTGGCACCCTCAATTTTTCAAGTCATCTCTCAACCCTTTCCTATCCAATGGGGACCAATTGCTGACAATATAATATCCTGTGTTCACTATCCTTCAGTAACTTCATTACTGGAAGATACAAGATGGGGAGAAAAGACAGGAAAAAAATAGCTGATTCCAATAAAATAATTTTGACTCAGGAAGATACAGACTAAAAACTAAAGGGCTGTAAGTTCAATATGGTAATCTCTCCCCTCTCTACATAAGATCCACCTCTCTTCTCGTGTAACAAATGAAGTTCTGCTTCCAAGCAGAGATAAAGGATTCTCCAGAGAGACTGGAGAATCTAGGGACTTCACTCAGCTGCTCACCATCAGCAGCTGCTTCTGCATTATATGTTCACACTGACCCCTAGGCCCATGGTGCTCACCTGAAAACCTATCCCTTTTACCCATCTTGTACATATCAAAATCATTCAAGACCTCCATTATATATGCAGCAGAGAGGCTGAGCTTTCAGTGTGGAAACTGAGTTCTTTCCTCATGGGTTACAAAGGATTAAATTTAGCAGGGACTCAGTCAAAATCCCTCATGCTTTATATGAGGAAACTAAGACTCCAGAGGCCTACCCTGCATAATACATCTTCTTAAGGAGAGTCTGGACCACATTCTGCACCAGGAATAAGGACATACAACATGGAGGCCATGGAATTCTTAAATATGCACATGACAATATGGATATTCTTGATCAACAAATGCCAGCTAGCTATCATCATGTTTTGGCTTCAAAATGAGTCTTCCTAGCTGAAAGATCTAGAACTACCTCATGATCCCATGTCGAAGGTCCCAGAAGAGCGTTAGAGCCTGCAGAAAGAGGAATATTTGCTCCCTTTTATCTTCTGTAGAATTCCACTACAGAGCAAACAAACATTAAGGAGAGTTACCACCATGAAGCATTCAACCACTCACAGCATGTCTGACAAAACTTCCATTAGCTTCTTTTATTCCATGATCTTAACATCACAGAGCGTCCTGGGTGGCTCAGCAGTAAAGAATCCCGACTGCCAAGCAGGAGACATGGGTTTGATCCCTGGGTCAAGGAGAAGGAAATGGCAATCCACTCCAGTATTCTTGCCTGGGAAATCCAAGGAGCCTGGCAGGCTACAATCCATGGGGTCGCAGAAGAGTTGGAATAACTGAGAGACTAAACAACAACATTAGAGCATTCCAGGAGAACTAAACAAATCACAACTTGCTCCTATTTCACAGAGACGAAGACCAAGTCTCCAAAGTTTACTAAGAACACCAACTTGATAAGCCATGTCTAGGTTTGGACCACCCTCATAGTAAATTGGAAGCTTTTTGAGATGGGAGTTAAGTCAACCATGCTGAAGGGTTCAAATTGGCTGGAAAAGGCTTAAAAGCAGCAAGCAGTCACTGCCAGGCACAGCAAATAACACTCATAATGAGAGGAGAGACTTATTTAAGAAGTGCTCCTGAGTGGAAGACATTACATCTCAGGATGTCAGGAGACTCCTTGCAGCATGGGACCACCTAACATAAAACAGGAAACTAGAAGAGCCAGAACAAAAATAGCCTGTGTCTTCACCAAACAAGAGAAGGGATGTAGAGGTTAACAGATTTAAATGCCACCGAAGCAAGAGCCCACCCAAAATGAGAAGGCACTGCATTTAGACAATTATCTTGATTTTGAGTGAAATGAAGAACAAATGAGAAGGCACTGTGTTTAGACAATTATCTTGATTTTGAGTGAAATGAAGAACAAAGTTTCATACTTTTAGTTTGAAATATGTATGTAATATGTACCCCAAGTACGTAATACATATGTAATATGTACATAATACATATGTAATATGTACCCCCAAGACTTTGATCATGTGGAATTACAATAGAAAAGGACACCATTATCAGGGAAATAAAAACATATCAAGTTCAAGACCCCTACAGAGAGGAACACCAGAAAGAAAAATAATAGCTTGGCAGGATCTCCACATGTACACACACTGAGCTCCTCTGAGCAGAAGCTGCAGAAAATTACCAAATTGCGACGCAGAAGGTTTCTCTTTGCAGTTGAGATAGTCTGGCTCACAGATTTTGGGGATGGGGGGAGTGTTGTCAGTAGTCAGATTGAAAGGAGGTTATTTCAGGATGCCTGCCCCCACTTGGAGGTGAGGCATCATTAATTTTAGATTTGCAGTACTGGAAGCTCCATGAATAGAAAGAACTCTGGTCATGAATCGGCATCCCTGTGCTGCTACTTAACTAGTTGCATTACCTTGGATGGGTCACAATCTCATAGACACTGTTTCTTCTTCTATGAACTAGTTAAACACTGCTGCTGCTAAGTCACTTCAGTCGTGTTCGACTCTGTGCGACCCCATATATGGCAGCCCACCAGGCTCCGCCATCCCTGGGATTCTCCAGGCAAGAACACTGGGGTGGGTTGCCATTTTCTTCTCTAATACATGAAAGTGGAAAGTGAAAGTGAAGTCACTCAGTTGCGACCCCATGGACTACAGCCCACCAGGCTCCTCCGTCCATGGAATTTTCCAGGCAAGAGTACTGGAGTGGGTTGCCATTGCTAACCACCCCCAAAAGGTATTAAGAATAATGTAACAACTCATATTTATTAAAAGCCTCCCACCTGGCTCTTAACTAGTCAATTCAGTTCAGTCACTCTGTGTCTGACTCTTTGCAACCCCATGAACCACAGCACGCCAGGCCTCCCTGTCCATCACCAACTCCTGCAGTCCACCCAAACCCATGTCCATTGAGTCAATGATGCCATCCAACCATCTCATCCTCTGTCGTCTCCTTCTCCTCCTGCCCTCAATCTTTCCCAGCATCAGGGTCTTTTCAAATGAGTCAGCTCTCCACATCAGGTGGCCAAAGTATTGGAGTTTCAGCTTCAACATCAGTCCTTCCAATGAACACCCAATGATCTCCTTTAGGATGGACTGGTTGGATCTCCTGGCAGTCCAGGGACTCTCAAGAGTCTTCTCCAACACCACAGTTCAAAAGCATCAATTCTTCGGTGCTCAGCCTTCTTCACATCCATGCATGACCACAGGAAAAACCATAGCCTTGACTAGACGGACCTTAGTCGGCAAAGTAATGTCTCTGCTTTTGAATATGCTATCTAGGTTGGTCATAACTTTCCTTCCAAGGAGTAAACGTCTTTTAATTTCATGGCTGCAATCACCATTTGCAGTGATTTTAGAGCCCTAAAAAATAAAGTCAGCCACTGTTTCCACTATTTTCCCATCTATTTCCCACAAAGTGATGGGACCGGATGGCATGATCTTAGTTTTCTGAATGTTGAGGTTTAGGCCAACTTTTTCACTCTCCTCTTTCACTTTCATCAAGAGGCTCTTTAGTTCTTCACTTTCTGCCATAAGGGTGGTGTCATCTGCATAGCTGAGGTTATTGATATTTTAGTCAATCCTCATTAAATAAACCTATGAGTCACATTTTATCCTCATTTTATTTATGTTACAGGAATGAAATAAGTTAACATATTTAAAGCCCATAGCCTTGTCCTTGGCACCTCGTGGCCACTAGGTAGGTAGTGAATCACACCAGTATCCCTGTGGAAGGGGTTTTTTATTCCCATGTCTCTCCGGTATGAGATCTCAGTATCCCAATTCCAATTCTGCATTTGTGTCTGCAATTGTATTAATGCCATTACTATAACTGTCCTAAGCTGGTGGAGAAGGAAGACTGAGGCCTTCGTGCTGAATAGAAATGATGCATTCATGCCAACAGAAGGCCAAATGCTGTCAGATCCATGTTGAAACACTGTTCAGAGAAAAGTGCAGGGAGGACAGCAACATCCCCAAGCATGTGGTGTTTCAGGTTTGTGCAGCTCCTAAAACCCAGGGCCACAGCCGCCAGGCCACAGCAGCATCGAAAGCAGTGACCGAGTTTCAGCAAACACCATCCATTTCATTGTTTAATTTTATGGGTGTTATGGTTTTCGTTTTTACACTTAAGCCATCCCTTTTGCGGGGGGGGGGGGGGGTTATGGCTCTCTAAATATGAACTTAGAAAAAGTTTTATCTGGTTTTATGATTGTATACTTACGCAATATTGAAATAAAAGCAGTTAACAGTGTGGGCTCATGGGAAGTGAGTTTCCTCCCCCCACCCTTTCAGAAGGATCCCAAGTTTGAGAAGGACCATGTGATACACATTTAAGGTGCTACATCTTATAATGGCTGCAAAAGGCAGAACGTTAAAAAGACCTAAAGCCCTGAGCCACCACTCAGATTCACTGACCTTGCAGGTTTAGAATACGGGGCACCTATGACACAAGGGCATTTCCCCCAGCTTGCCTGCTCAGCTCTTGCCCTGGCAGCTCCATTTGTTTAGAACAGTCCCAAGGGCCCAAAATGCCTCACTCACAGGTCACTGCCCTTGGGCTGTTTAGGATGGGCTAAAATCAAGGGGCTCAAGAGGAAAAAAAAAAAAAATTGAGCTTTGGAAATAGAGGATGAGAAAGGGAAGCACAGGAAGGTTGGCAGGCCCATGTCAAGTCTTCCGTGAAGCTGGAAGCAGCTACACCCAGAGACTCCTGGCTCTGAAATGCAGAGACCTAGGTTCGGAGGGTCAGGGACCTGGCTTGGGCAGAGGCCCTCTCCTCTAGCCCTTCCCTCTGCAGCCTTATTAACTCCCAGAAAGTCCCTTTTCCATGCCAGCTAAATAAGACACTTCATTTTAACCTCTTTCCCAGGCTAGTACCTCCCTGACCTGCTAACTCTTGAACTCTAAGAAGGGAGAAACATTCCCTAAGCCCAAAGTAATCTCAAAATCTAATTGTGCCTGACACTACCTGCCTCAAGCAATCCAAGGGGAGAGCTGCAAAACCTCAGAACCATTTCTCTAGGGCATCCAGGAAAAGCAGGGGAGCAGGAGGGCCGGCTCAATCAGAGCTTATAAGGGACACCTGGCTTCTCCAGCAAGTAAAAGGCACCTGGCCCCCGAGTAGTTGAGTCCAACCCTCCAGCAATAACTAAAAACAACTAAAGCGGCTCTACAGGGCTGACAGCAAGTAAAGCTGGGTGTCTATCACCCCAGGTGGAAACTAGAGTGTTGCCATCCCCAAGGACGCCCGTTAAAGTCAGGCGTCGAAATAAAACTGGAGCATTGTAGCCTTCTACCGGTCTTTGATAAGGGGTCTAGGGTTAGGAACTGGAGCAAGTCTGCAGCGAAGCCCTGCAACCCAGCGCCTGCACGGTCACATCGTGATTCTCACTGTGTCTTTCAGAGGCTCCTACCTCCGTCATCGGGGAGAAGAAAAAGAAAACTCTAAAACTACCATTTCTATTTTACAACTGCATTGGTGTAAAGACAAATGTATTAAAACGTTTCTTTTAACAAGGTTCTTTTTTTTTCCTTGATTATGAAAGAAATTACAACTTTTTTGTGGACTCGAAAAAGTACCGTGGGTTGGGAGAGGTGCCCACTCCACCTGACGGAGAGGTCCGCAGGCTGGCCTCTGATCACTGAGCGCTGCGGTTGGAGGGTCCAGGCGACCCGAGGGTCTTCCCGCCCTCTCCTCCCGCGCGGTGCTCCCCTCAGGCCTGCCTCACTCCGCTGCTGCAGACGCAGCCCCGAGGTGGGGCACGGAGCACCCGTCTGACCTCTGGACGCCGCTCGCCCCAGAGCTCCCTCCTCAGACCGACCGTGCCCAGGAGGGGGCGGGGTGGGCCCAGCGGACTTACTTGAGTTCCACTGACCACAAGCCCGGCCATGGCGACGGGGCGCGCGGTACCGAGTGCCGAGCAGGAGCGCTGTGGCGGCGGGAAGCTCGCGGCCGGCGCTTAGTTCCGCACTGGGCGGTCAGCTGACCCGGCGGAAGCCCGAGGCGCGGACTGAGCGTCGGAACCTCGGCTCAGCTGTGCGCCCGCCGCCCGCTCTGGGCCGGGCCTCGCGCAGGTGAGCCTCAGCTACCGCCCCGCGCGCCGCAAGAGGTGCCCGCCGCTCCTGCGCCCCACCCTCGGCGGGGGCGCGGGGAACCACCTGGCTTCTCGGCGCCCCACCCCCGGGCGTCCCAGGACCCTATCGTTCAGGAGGGGTCAAGACAACAGGAATAGGTCCCCCATCTCACGCCCAGAGCCCTGCCGCGTTGGTGGGGGCGCACGGAGGATAGTGGAGTGGGCCCATCACGAGCTCCCCATCTAAACCGTTAGCCAGGAGCATGGAGAGCTAGGACTTTCCTCTGTGTCACAATCCGGATTACACAATTGTCCTCAACTGCAGGGAGGAGGGGCGTCTGGGCGGAAACTCCTCTCCCCAACTTTGAGGGGTTATGGGAAGGGGAATAGTTAAGACATTGAAAGGATACTTGATGGAGTTACCGTTTGCATGGGGAGCAGGAGGAAATTGAATTTTTCTGTAAGTAAAGCACGGGCTCAGCTAGTAGCACTCTACTTGACAGGAATACTCGCCGGGAAGAAGAGTCAAATGATGTTCCCAAATTTATTCTCTAATCTCACAGGGAAATGTTAAATGTGAGGCTGCAAGTCATTGGAGGAGTCAGCTCCCCACACACATCTTCCCCGCATCTGGAAGTGAAGGGTGGCCTCTGCTGCCTCCTGTCTGGATGAAGTCAGGCCCCCTGGGTACGCAAATGGATGTTCATGCCTGTCCTCCACTGAAAGGGCCCCAGTTTTCTCCATGCCTGTTTTTGCCTTCACACCTCCATCACCAGGATGCACAAAGCGATTCAGTTTGGTCGCGTCTAACTCTTTGCAACCTCATGGACTGCAGTATGCCAGGCTTCCCTGTCCATCACCAACCCCCGGAGCTTACTCAAACTCATGTTCGTCAAGACGTTGATGCCACCCAATCATCTCATCCTCTGTGGTCCCCTTCTCCTCCCACCTTCAATCTTTCCCAGCATCAGGGTCTTTTCAAATGAGTCAGTTCTTTGCATCAGGTGGCCAAAGTATTGGAGTTTCAGCTTCAGCTGAATATTCAGTGAATATTCAGGACTGATTTCCTTTAGGATTGACTGGTTGGATCTCCTTGCAGTCCAAGGGACTCTTAAGAGTCTTCTCCAACACCGCAGTTCAAAAGCATCGATTCTTAGGCACTCAGCTTTCTTTATGGTCCAACTCTCACATCCATACATGACTACTGGAAAAACCGTATCTTTTGCTGGCAAAAAAATTACCAGATTCCAGTTCAATTTCATGTATCACCCATGCCCTATTGCAACTGAGAGCCAGCCCAGCGGTAACTAGCCTTTCCACCCTGCTTCTTTAATACCAATGGGCATAGGCACCATTTGAACAGAGAAGGGAAAACTGACTCCTGACACGCCAGACTCCAGGTCTCATGGGCATTGCAAGTACCTCAGTTCAGTAGACGTATTGATGACTGTAGCTTCCCACCTCTATCAAAGAGGGTGTTCACAGGCCTTTTCATTGTTCCCGTTTTATTACTCCATAGATCTAAGCCTTAGATCTTAGAAAGCCCTAGTTGTTCAGTTGATGATGATAATCACGATGGTGGTTCAGCATTTTGTGGCCGTCACAGTCCTCTCTCAGGCGTGGCGCTAATGCATTGTAACCTGCATCTTTATTGTCAGCGTTCTGATGAGTGGGGGTGACTTCTGAGGGTTGACTCGCCTGCCCTTTCTCTCTGTTGGAAGGACCAGACACAGTAAAGTAGAGCTGTAAGAACATAGACTTGGTTGTGTTTACTTTGGGGGGCTCCAGGAAATGCTGTAACAAAAGGCCCCACTGGCCAAATAAGCAAGCTTGCCCTCCAGAGATAAGGGGATCAAAGGGAATCTTCCAGGCCTCCTGCCCCGGGCCAGCTCCTCTGGCTCCTCCCTCCTTCTCTGCTGGACACACCCTCTCTGGTCCATTGTCTTTTGTCTGCCTTTCCTGCCTGAAAAAGAGGAAGTGATACTCTGCTCTCCCCGGGGAACTTTCCCCTTGGCCTTCCTAAAAGGGCTTTGACCCAAAGGAGACAACATGTGGAAATAAACTGAAACCTACTCGGAAATGAAACTGGAACCCCACTCTTCCCTCCCACCAGGAGCAGGGTGCCTAAGGTCATTTCATCCATGGCCCTACCTCCATACATGGCTGTGTCTTCTGAGCACAGAAAGTCTATTCTGCAGACCCTATTCACCAATGACACTGTCAGCAGGGGTCTTTGCCACTTTTCCAAACCCCCTCACTGCAGTTCCCTTCTCTACATAGCCCCAGGGATATCATTCTAAAAGCTGGATTTGACCCTACCTGAAATCTTTCAATGGCTTCCTCCCAGTCTAATAATACAGCCCAAAATCTTGAGCCCCAATCATCATACTTACGTCCCTCAGACCTTTTATATCCCATCAACCTTTGCCTCTCCGGCCTCCTTTCTTGCTTGTCCCATCCTCTGCTTGCCTTTTAGCTGTTGGTTTTGCCTCAAATGCCTCTCCAACCACTCGTCTCCACTAAGTGAACACACTGGGAAGCCCAATTGACTCCGGGGAGAGAACATTGGGAAATCACAAAGAACAAAGTTCAAGACAGCTCATATTAAAGTGGGCTTTAATGTTAGAAATGTAAATTGATGACAACAGGGAGCTATTGAAAGTTACTCAGCAGAGTAAAAATTTGTTTAATGTAGTGGAGGAGGGCTCCTCTAGGAACAGATTGGATTCACCTCTCCTTACTCCCCTCAGCTTTGGGAAGTTAGCCTTCAGAACAGAGGAACAAGGAGAAGGAGCGGGAGGGAGAGGAGAAGGAGAAAAAGTATCTATCTCTGAACCAAGAAAGATTGGAAGAGCGAGCAGGGCGGGGACATTCTTCTACCTCATCACCTTCTTAACCAAAAAGGGAAGTTTCTTCAGGTAACATGGACCTCCCCTTGGGAGGGGAGAGAGCAAACTCATATCCAGCTGGCCCAGAAGTGGGCAAATGATTCCTTTGGAACACAAGGAGTTTGCAGAAATCAACAGAGAGGCTGAGTCTTATTGGGTTTCTCCCTGCATAAAGCTCTTCCTGTCCCTGCCCCAGGAGCACCAAGGGGAAGGGAAGGGTCATGCAGTCATCTAGGTTCATCCCATTCCTCAGCCAAGAGAGAGGGAGCTGGAGGACTCCCTGCCTCACCCATTTAGATCACAGTCCCTCTGCCCCAGTTTCCAAAGGCTAGGCCCCATGCCAGGCACTGGGGGCACTCGTGACACAGACACACCCTCCAGGAAGGAGGTTCATACTCAGGCATTTAAGGTACTACATCAACACGAAGTGCTCTAATTGCGGTCCTATTTTCTAAAACCAAAGGTGAGACATGTAGCCCAATTTGTTCAGTACACTCAAGACGACCACAGGACAGAAAGTTCAAATCAAACCTGGGCTAAATTCTGAAGTTCTAACATATGTATATGGAGAGTGAGAAGGCTCAACACATATAACTGGATACTTCCTTATCGCCTTGATGAAGAGGACGATATTTTATTCCTACTGTCATCTTTGTTATTATTATTATTCTTTGGCAGATGAGGCCTTTTCCCCTAGAGTCCTTCCTCTGTCACATTCCTGGGGACAGAAAGGAAAATCCTGTTTATTTCCAATCAAGGGAGTTGATTCTAGGGTCGGCCAGAACCAGAGAAACAGGAACTGATTCCTTAAATCTTCCAACTCCGTGCATCAGCAGCTGAAAGAAAGACAGGGGCCAGTTAACAAAGTTTTATTCACATTCCTCCCTATCCTTAACTGAATTTCTGTTCGGCCTGGCCTCATTTCTTTCAGGCCCAGCCTCTGAGCAGGTTAAGATGGCTGCTGTAATTCATCACACCCCAGCCCCTAGTTCAGACTCACCACATTCAGATTTCAATTAAAAAAAAAAAAAAAGGCAGGATGTCTGCATACAAAATGCTCTTTGTTGATGAAGCAAACTCATTTCAGCCTAAAAGGGGTTGGGGAAGTATAGGAAAGAGGGGAGTTTTCCAGGGCCCTCTTGGCAGTTTGTGCACACTAGTGAGGCGACTTGAGGATGATCTATACTTCAGAACACCTCTCTGCTTCCCCATTCTGAACAATTCATTTGTTTCATGTATATTAAATGTCATCATAATGTCTGGCATGAGTATTCATTGCACAGATATTAGTTTATTGTTATTATTTACTAGTATCCTAATTATAATTACTATTATTTAATTCTCAGCACCTCTGATTTCCCTTCTCTTTAGATCGTAAAAGGGTCTGTTGTTGTCTCTCTACTGAAGTGCAAATATCCACCAGGAGCAGAAAAGGGAGCAGGTTTGGGGAAGGGGTGTGGGAAGGAGCTTCTGCTTTTCTTCTGTGATTTCTGCGACCTGCACTTACTACTTTCGTAATTAAAGACAAGATAGGAGGAGACCAGCAGGGAAATAAATAAGAATTTACAAATTAGACTGCTATCTGCTGATGTCTTAGCATTATTTTCACAAATCCTGAAGACAGCAGTGAAAAGCAAATCATATTCCCCAATTTGCCTGGAACTTGCCAGATACTCCAAGTCCTTAGCTGAGCACAGGAGAGAGTCATCCCTGATGTGGCGACAGGGGTTCAGATTTGGAAAGGGAAAGAAATCCTTGACCAGACGACACTGTTCAGCTTTATACTGGCCAGTGGGGAAGAAGGGAGCAGGGTCTAAGGCCCAGTGACCCTTCCAGAATCCCAACTTGGCTTGGCAAGTTTCTGCCACTTAGAGGAAAAACCTCCCCCAACTTCAATTAATATATATAGAACTCACAAGAGAACGACAAATATCATGTGATATTGCTTATATATGGAATCTTTAAAAAGGATACAAATGAACTTATTTGCAAAACTGAAACAGAGTTACAGATATAGAAAATAAACTTATGGAAGGAAGGGGGAGGGATAAACGGGAACATTGGGATCAACACATTCATATTACTATATATAAAATATATAACTAATAACACAGGCAACTCTACTAAGTATTCTGTGATGGCCTATATGGGAAACTACTCTTAAAAAGGGTGGACATATGTATTTGCATATGAGATTCACTTTGCTGTATACCTGAAACTGGGCTTCCCTGGCCGCTCAGTGGTAAAGAATCCACCTGTGAATGCAGAAGACGCAGGTTTGATCCCTGGGTCAAGAAGATCCCCTGCAGGAGGAAATGGCAACCCACTCCAGTATTCTTGCCCAGGAAATCCCATGAAGAGAGGAGCCTGGCAGGTTACAGTCCATAGGGCTGCAAAAGAGTTGGGACACGTCTAAGTGACTAAACAACAAACACCACCTGAAAGTAACATGACCCTGTAAATCAGTTATACCTCAGGAAAAATAAAAAAAATGAGACGTAAAAAGGCATGTCACTTTTTAAAAAGTATGTGAAAGTCAGAAAATGAGATTCTGATTCAGTAGGTGGTGCCCTAGCATCTCTTATTTTTCTCAGGTGCTTCAAGTAGCAAGGACTTGTAATCATCCAAACTCACTGTGGCTTCAGAAGTCATCTTTTCCAGCTACTGATGTGGAAACCAAGGCTGAGAGAGTAAAAGGAAGCAGCCCAAGGTCACCCATCCAATGAGCAGCAGACCCCAGGCCAGTGCTGTGATCTTCGGAACAAAATAAAACAGAATTCCTCCTAAGTCCCAGTAAGAACAGGATAAAGAGACGGGAGGAGCGCCAGAAAGATGCCATTTCACATCTAATCACTTCTTGTCACGTTGTAACCATTTTCCTCATATGGAGCCCCACGCTGATGGATCAGAAATAACATTTTCAAAGTTATATCTGCAAGGAAATGGCTATTAATGTTCTTCCTCTCCTTTTAGAGTGCTGAGGAATACATATTAATTTTCTCTCTACTTATATTGCCTATTTGCAAATTGTATTCACTACCCAGTGCTCCAATTTGTCCTACCCATGAAGAGATTAGGATGAATAAATGTGTTCCTGGAAAGAAAAGAAAAGAAAGAATTTGTCACTGAGATTTATTTTTATAATTATTTACAGGGATTATTTTAGAATATATGGGGGCAATAATAATAATGTGCATGCAAGAGTTCTGGCATAATTTACCAATATTAATTCTGTGTCTCTTCTCACTTCTTTGAAAGGAACCTCAGCTCTCTCTGCAGCTCTGAGCCAGGGGCCAAAGAGGTGGCAGCTACACCTGACCTCACATGTGCTGAGGGTGAGATGAAGGGCTGGTCATGCCTTAGAGTGGCCAACGCCCTGGCCTAGGAGTCCTGGGTTCAAGACCTAGCTTTGTACCAGCCAGCTGGGAGCCCATGCAGAATCTTTCACTCCTAATATCCTCAGTTTCCTTAAATGTAAACTAATGAATCTAAGAAACTATTTATTAGTAAAATAAAAATGCAAGTTAAGTAGGACTTCCCTGGTGGCTCAGGGGTAAAGAATTTGCCTGCAATGCAGGAGACCTGGGTTTAATCCCTGGGTTGGGAAAATCCCCTAGAAAAGGGAACGGCTCCTCCCTCCAGTATTCTGGCCTGAAGAATTCCATGGACTGTATAGTCCATAAGGTCACAAAGAGTCAGACACAACAGAGCAACTGGCACACAGCACACATATAAGTAGGTACAGTTCCCCAAAATAAAGAGAATGTCAATAAATTTCCTGCGCACCTACTACACGACAGGCACCAGGGGCAGAACAAGGACCAAGACAAAGACAGTCCTTACTCCCACGAGGTTTACACGGAAGATACAGGTAACAAGCAGACAAATAAAACAATTTCACGTATGTGAAATACATAATTTCAGGTAGCACTGACATCTGCCATAAAGACAAAAGTAGACAATGTGATCAAGAGTGGGGACGGGGTGCTAATTTGGGGGGACACAAACCTCACAGCTTCAGATGGCTGTGGGGTGTTCTGGGGAGGCTTCTCTAAGGGGAGCAATATTGCAGCCGAAGTCTGAATAGTAAGAGGGGGCCAGCAATGAGAAGACGTGGTAGAAGGGTTTTCCAGGCAGAGGGAACAGCAAATGCAAAAGCTCTGAGTGTTCTCCCAGTGTTGCACTGTCGTGTTCTTACTCTGCTGTGCTTGCGTGGTGAACCTGAACTCAAGTGCTTCCAAGGGCAGAGTGTCACCCCAACCAGAAAGATGAGTACCCAAGACAGCTGCTCCAGGCTTTGGATGGCTCCTCAGCTTCAGAGCACAGGTGGGCCGAGCCTTCAAGATGCTGCAGCCAGAAGCAGAGACAGGCACAGGCACACAGAAGTTCGACAGCCCTATGAAGCACCTGCAGTCTTCTTGGAGAAGAAAACACAGAAAGATCACTGACCTTGATAGATGACTACACTGGCACAGACTCTCACAGACACACAAAAGCACACAAACACACACAAACAGACATAAGTGCATTCACAAGAGACTAATGCCAATGCTAGATTCATGGATTCCATCTCGTGGTTGTGATCTAAGCCCTGAACCCCAATCTGAGACACATCTTGGTTACCCATCTACTGCAGTAGCTATACTGGCAGGCAAAGAATACAGGCACTTTAGATTTTTGGTACTTATTTTAGGTTTTTTTTTTTTTTTTTTTTTGCCCATACTGCATGACCTGTGGGATCTTGGTTCCGCAACCAGGGATCCAATCGGTGGCCCCTGCAGTAGAAGCATAGAGTCCTAATCACTGGACCACCAGGGAACTGCCAAATTATTGGTACTTGAACTCGGAGGGTTTATAGCTTATCCTGAGGTAATGGAAATTCATTCATTCAATTCATTTATTCAAAAATAGTTATTGAGTGCTGGCTGTGTGCTTGACACTAATGTCAGGACAAGGCAGTACAGAAAATAAAGTTTCTACTCTTGTGGAGCTTACTTTCGGTACTAGTAGCAGCAGTGTTAGTCACTCAGTTGTGTCCGACTCTTTGCGATCTCATAGACTGCAGCCTGCCAGGCTCCTCTGTCCATGGGATTCTCCAGGCAAGAATACTGGAGTGGGTTGCCATTCCCTTCTCCAGAGGATCTTCCCGACCCAGGGGTTGAACCCAGGTCTGCTACATTACAGGCAGATTCTTTACCATTTGAGCTACAGGGAAGACCTTAGTGGAGGTAGATATAAAAGAGAACACAGGATATGTCAGGTGGTGCTAAGTAAGAGAACAATACAGCAGAGAAGGGGGATAAAAAGTACCAGGGGTAGGCAATCCAGTGGTTAAGACTTCACGCTTCCACTGCAGGGGGCTGGGTTCGATCCCTGGTCAGGGAACTAAGACCCCACACACCACATGGTACAACAAAAAAGAAAAGTGTTAGGGGTAGATAGGGTGATCAGAAGGCCCCACTAAGAAAGTAGTATTTAGGCCAAGACTTGCAGGAAGTAAGGGAGAACCAGGTGGACATCTAGGAGAAAAATGTTCCAGGCAGCCAGAACAGCAAGTGCCAAGTCCCTGCCAAGCAGGCCTTGGCAGGTTTGGGAAACAGCAAACATGTCAGAGTGGCTGAAGTGGAGTGAGCAAGGGCAAAAACAGCAGTCAGTGAAATCGCAGGGCAGGGTTTAGGGTGGGGGCAGATCATCTATCACCTGACAGACTGGGACTTGGCCTTGCTCTCCAAGATGGGGATAAGGAGGCATGAGCGGAGGACCCACGTTTTATAAGTATTGTTCTGGCTACTGTATTTAGAACGGACCAGAGAAAGGAAGGGCAGAAGCAGGGAAACCAAACAGCAGCCTACGGCAAGAATCCTGGAGACAGGGAACAGGACCCTAATGCATCTTGAAGACAGCATGAACAGAATTTCCTGATGGATATGACAGGGAGGATATGAGAAACACAGGAGTCAAGGGTAAGTCCAAGACTTTGACCTGAGCAACTAGAAGGATGGAGCTGTCACACTGAAATGGATGAGCAAATTAAGGGAAGCAGGGAGTCGGGATCACTTGACCTGAGAAGTTTGATACGACTTTGAGACAGACAAGTGGAAATGTCAAGGAGAAAGTGGAACATATGAAAGTGAAGGAAACAGATCTGTACCAGAGTTAGAAATTTCAGAGTCCTCAGCTTTTAGATGTCATTTAAAGCCACAAGAGAGGAGAGAGATCTGAAGATTGGGCCCTAGAGTAATAACAGTTAGCAGTCAAGGAAAAGGGGAGGAACCACAGAGAGCCTGAGAGGTAGGGACAAACCAAAAGCAAGTCAGACCCCAGAAGCCAAAGAGAGAAAGTGATCAAAGGGACGGAGTCCGAGCATAATGACCAATTCAGTCAAGGATCACCAGAGGCTGTTGAAAGCATTGGGTAAACAGGAAATTCACATGGTCTCCAAGTATCATTCCACAGATTGCCTATAAATTACAAAGGGAAAAGTACCTTTACACTGAAGAGATCTGGCAGTCACCACCTACCCCAAGAGTTCAAAGCTGGCATCCAGTGATTAGACAACCGAACAATACAGACCTCTGATGTGATACAAGAGGAAGTACACACCACCCACATGCTGTTCTGGCCAAAATGTTTGGCCAGAATCTACTCATGAGGAAGCAGACAAATCAAAACATTCTTTAAGACAACGGTTCTATCTTGGAGGGTATTATGCTTAATGGAATATGTCAAACAGAGAAATACAAATATTGTACCTTATCACTCACCTATGGAATCTAAAAAATAAAACAAACTAGTGAATATTTTTTAAAAAAGAAACAGAGTACATATATAAAAGAACAAACTAGTGGTTACCAGTGGGGAGAGAGAAGCAGGGAGGGGGGAAGATCAAGGTAGGGAATTAAGAGGAACAAACAGCTATGTACAAAATAAATAAGCTACAAGGATATATGTACAGCACTGAGGATACAGCCAAATTTTTAATAATTACAAATGGAACATAATCTTTAAATTTGTGAATTACTATATTGTACACTTGAGACTTATTACAATATTGTAAATGAACTATATCTCAATTTTAAAAAGTAAAAAAAAAAAAAAAGACCTTGGGACTAGACTGCCCAAAATGTCATATCGTGGGGCCAAAAGGGGAGCTGAGTGTTCTAGATTAAAATGTACTAAAGAGACATGACAACCAAGAGCAATGCATGATCTTTTACTGGCTATTGGAACTGGGGGAAAAAACTAAAAAGACATTTCAGATAATAGGAAATGTTTTAATTGGAACCTTTTAATGATATAACTGATTATATTAAATTAACATCACTTTTCTCAGGTGTGCTAATTGTACTGAAGTTTCATAAGAGAATGTTCTCTCCTTAAGAGATGTGAGCTGAAGAAATCAAGATAAACATCAAGATGCCTACAGCTTGCATATGATTTGGGATTGGAGGAAAATGTGTGTGTGTGTACAAGAGAGAGAGAAAATGACACATGTTACATGGTAACATTAAGAGCTAAAGAGTCTAGGCGAAGGCACTGGGCATTCATCATCCTGTTCTTAAATTTTTCATAAGTTTGCAATTTTTTTTGTAAATAAAATGTTGGAATAAAAGGAGTGATTAACCTGTCCAGTGCTACTAAAGGTCAAGTAAATTGAGGACAGAGAATTCACCATTGGGTTTAACAACAGGGAGGTCACTGGTGACCTTGCAGATAGGAAGAGAGCAGAAGTAGACAAAGGCCAAATCATAAAGAGCTGAACAGACCCCACTGTGAACTCAGCAGGAGAAAAGTGGTCATGTTTGTGTTGGAGGACCACTGGTCTCACAGTAAGGGGAAGGACAGATCAGGAGGGGGTGAGCAGGGACAGGAAAATGTCCTCACAGGCTCTGAAAGGACACTCCCACTCCCACAAAGGGTGGTGGGGGCCTGATAGGAGAGACTGTAAAAAGACTGCAGCCCAATTGCCAAGAGTTGATGTCTGTTTGGGAGTCAGGGGTGAGGGAGCCAAGACGATGCCATTCACCAAAATAACGGGTTGGGAAGGGGCAGAGGGGCCTGATGCATTTAAAAAGTCTACAAATTCACAAAGACACACGCACCCCAATGCTCACAGCAGCACTATTCACAATAGACAAGACATGGAAACAACGTAAATGTCCATCAACACGAGCAATGGGTAAAGATGTGGTGCCTACACAGAACGGAAGGTCACTCAGCCACAAAAAAGAAGGACATGACGCCATTTGCAGCAACATGGGTGCAACTGGAGGGCATCCCACCAAGTGAAGTAAGTGAGAGAAAGACAAATCTCTCCTGGTATCACCCACATGTGGAATCTAAACTATGACACCACTGACCCTATCCATGACACAGAAACAGACTCAGAGAGAGAGCAGACCCGTGCCTGCCGAGGCGGGTGGTACAACAGACAGAGGTTAGCAGATGAAAGCCTTCACATACAGAATGGACAAACAACAAGGTCCTACTGTATAAGACGGAGAACTGTATTCAGTACCGTATGATAAATCATACTGGAAAAGAACATACCAAAAAAGAATGTATTATATATATGTATAACTGAATCACTTTCCTGTACAGCAGTAATAACACAATACTGTATATCAATCATACTTCCATTTTTAAAATAATAATAAGATAAGGTCTACACACAGTGCGCCCTTCTCTGAGGAAAGCAGGAGACGGGATATGCGCGTGACAGGAGTGTGAGTGCAGCACACTTGAGGACCTGGCGAGCCACTCCCATCGCACTCCACACCTGCCGTCGGAGCCAAGCTCAGAGTGCTGGGGGCTACGACTACGGTGTGACAGTGACCTGGCGGCACCTCTGTTCACAGTCTCCTCGTCCTGGGGAGTTCCTCTCCCCAGACCACTTCCAAGCGCTGCTCACCTTGTTGACAAGTGCTCTCCAATGTTCCAACCCTCGATGACTGCTTTGGGGTCTGAAAACAGCATTAACTGATGCCTGCAACTTGATGTTGTCATGTACGTTCATTTCTGCCACTGTCTGCCCAACTAGGTGGTCAGTTCCTTGACTGTAGGGAACCCAGTTTATATTTCAAAATACTCTCAGCCTTGCCCAGAAGAGGTGATCTATAAACTGGGAAACAGAGAAGGAGAATAACAGAGGCAGGAAGACGATGAAGGCCAACACTTAACATGCCCCATAACGGCTCACCGTGCTGACTCCCAGACATGGGTACCACTTCTACCGGTCTGAGGGGAGCCTTAAGAGGCCACTGCTGTCAGCGCCCCCAGTTCCTAAGTCAGAACCTCTGGTAGGAAGCCTCCCAGAAACAGCCCACGGTGCTCTCTCCCAAAGCTGTTTGCAGTAAGTGACTCACCCAATTAAGAGCATCTACATAACAAAGCCTCACCGGGCTGCAGAGGTCATGCAGACTGTGAAGTGCGTCTTTAGTGCCTGCATAGAAGGTTCACTAATTACCAGTCATTTCCACCCCTCAAGAGCCTGTCAGCCTTTGAGATGCAGGGGATAAAAGAATCCCCAAATTCCCACCCCACACCAATCACTCCTCCGTCTCCAACCCGCCCCTGCATTTCAAACCTGTGACTAATTAAGTACCAGGGATGGGCCTCTGCCCACCTGGCTCAGTGCCTGGAGGAAGGCAGGAGAGGAAAGAGGTTGCCTCCGATGGGGAGCAGATTTTAGTAAAAGGAAACTGAAGGGGCAAGGGAGCAAGGAGAGTCCTGAGAGCGCTGCCTCCTCTCTGTTAAACGAACAGAACTTGTATTGTTTTACCTCTGTTTTTAAAGGTGATAAGGGCTTCCCTCACAGATCAGTTGGTAAAGAATTCGCCCACAATGCAGGAGATTCCGGTTCGATTCCTGGGTCGGGAAGATCCCCTGGAGAAGGGATAGGCTACCCACTCCAGTATTCTTGGGCTTCCCTAGTGGTTCAGATGGGAAAGAATCTGCCTGCAATGTGGGAAACCTGGGTTCGATCCCTGGGTTGGGAAGATCCCTGGGAGGAGGGCATGGCAACACACTCCTGTATTCTTGCCAGGAGAATCCCCATGGACAGAAGAGTCTGGCGGGCTACAGTCCATAGGATCACAGAGTCGGACACGGCTGAGCGACTCAGGACAGCACAGCATAACGGTGATAAGTGTCTGCGGTAGAGCAGGTAAGTGAGCAGGTAAGAAGAAAGCTAAACTCACTCATCATTCCACCCCCTAAGGTGACCAGATGTTGGTCACATAAACACCTTACAGCCTGCTTTCTAGATGACATGCATTTTAAAATTTTTATTTATTTACTTATTTTTGGCCACAGAGCATGTAGGATCTTAGTTCCCAAACCAGGGATTGAACCCTCACCCCCTGCAGTGGAAGGGTAGAGCCTTAACTGTCCTTAACTGGACAGCTAGGGAAGTCCCTAGGTAACATACACTAGCCTTGGGTGTGTGCATGGCCCTGCTCTTTCATAAATCAGCTTTTTCCATTTCATGAAATACCTCAAATGGCTCTCTCCATGGGCACGTGAAAAGAAAGCTGTCAGAGATACTGACCTAGGCTACCAGAGAGATGTGTTTGGGCATCAGAGCATAAGAGGAAGCCATTGCCAGAATTTCTGAAAGCTGGAGGAGGCCACTGTGAGGCAGGAAAGAGCTCTTACCTTTGGAACCCAAGCGACTTCCTCTCTACAAACCTTGGTTTCCTCATCTGGAAGATGAAAATAACGATGTCTCCTTTATAAGATTACTGTGATGATGTAAGGGAGATCACGGTGATGAAAGGACTATGCAAGCACTGGATACCTTATCCCTCGTTCTAGTAAGTATTCATTTGTGGAACTTCCCTGGTAGTCCAGTGGTTAAGACTCCGTGCTTCCAGAAAAGAAGCCATCTGGTTCAGCCCTAGAGGAGCTTAAAATCTAAATGGGAAGTTGAACACACACATACAAAAGTTAAAGGATATGAATAGCTAATAAAAGATATCATCAATTAGTAGACAATTAAGAGCCAGATGAGTGGCCCAGACAGTACTCCAGGAATTCAGAGGTAAGAAAGAACCTGGGGGATAACAGTAATAGCCACTCTGAGCACATTCTATGTGCCAGGCACACACATGCATTGTTGCATTTCATTCAGTGACCTATGAGGTAGGTTCCATTATTACATCCATTTTGCACAGGAGGCAACTGAAACCTCAGAGAGGTTAAGAACCCTGCCCCAAGTCACATATCTAGGAAGTGTGGCAGTCTGGAATCAAGCAGCTGGACCCGGGGCACCCACCACACTGAAGCACTATTATCTACTCTGATGGAGGTAGGGGAGGGGAAGCTGGATACTACAAACGGGAGCCTCAGAAGCAAAGATGAGACCAAGGAGGGTATCTGGTATGAGGGAGAAGAGGCCATCCACTCTGGCTGGATTGCCAGTCTCCGTGGGCAGTAGATGCTCTCACAGTAAGAAGGTGGAAGGGGAGGAGCTAAGGTATATGAAACTTTTTTTTTTTTTTTTGGCAGAGCACAGGTCATCCAGGAGGGCTTGAGGCAACAGAAGGTCCAATTAAGCAGTTTGGGGGAAGTGGGCCTGAGAGGAGACACTTCAGGAGGATTAGATGAAGGTGAGGCGGACTGAAGCAGAAGCACCCAGGGGTAGGGGGACCATCATTCTCCCTAGAAAGCCCTTGTCCCTTAACTTTTTCATATTCATAACATTTTGAGCCAATCTACATCAGTTTCCATAGCCTCCAGCCTCCTTTTGGCATGTTTACTGACTTATTTCACACTTCAGTTCTGCAAGAGATAGCTCATTCATTGATTCCAGAAGTGCTTGTGAAGCTCCCATGTCAAAGGGAAAATCAATCTGCACAATTTGGTGGCTAGTTAGAAAGGGAAGGAGGCTGAAGATGCTGCTGCTGATCCAGCAAAGCCAGTCCTCACCAGACTCCCCAGTTTCCCCACCTCTCAAGCCTGGTGGGGGACAAGTTTCCCCACATCAGACAGCTCCTCAGGCCATTGCTTCCACTTCTCACCCCCACACCCCACCATCCTTGCTGAAAAGGCCAGTCCCCCACCAGCAAATGGCAAAAAGGCTCCCTTTTCTTCTGCAGAAGCAGGGCAGGGAAACTGAAGACATGGCAAGGCCTTTGACTCTACAAGCAAAACTTGGAGAATGTGGCAAAAGAGCCCCGTGGTAGAAAGAAGGCTCAGTAGCAAAGTTGGGGACAGTGAAAGAAAAAGCTTTGCAGATGTGTTAATGTAGCCAATATTTACTGAATATTGTTGATGTATACGGCAGACTCTGCAGAGAACAAAAGTAGGGTGACATCATTTGTGCTTTTAAATAATGCTGTGTAAAAGGTAAGGGAGAAGAAACAGAAGAAGTAAAGCTAGAAATAGAAACAGAATAAGAAGAAACACTGAGCCCGGAGACATGAAGCATCCTGGCCAAAGTCAGGGACTGGGCAAAGGATAGAGGGAAAACCTCCTAACAAGCCATGGTTTCTCCAGTAGTCACGTATAGATAGGAGAATTGGACCACAAAGAAGGCTGACCACCAAAGAATTGATGCTTTTAAACTGTGGTGTTGGGAGAAGACTCTTGAGAGTCCCTTGGACTGCAAGGAGATCACACCAGTCAATCCTAAAGGAGATCAATCCTGAATATTTATTGGAAGGACTGATGCTGAAGTTGAAGCTCCACTACTTTGGCCTCCTGATGCGAAGAGCCGACTCATTAGAAAAGACTGATGCTAGGAAAGATTGAAGGTAGGAGGAGAAGGGGACGACAGAGGATGAGGTGGTTGGAGGGCATCACTGACTCAATGGACATGAGTTTGAGCAAGCTCCAGGAGATGGTGAAGGACAGGAAAGCCTGGCGGGCTGCAGTCCATGGGGTCGAAAAAAGTCGGAGACAAATGAGCGACTGAACAAAAGCTTCAGTGAGTCTACCCTGTACTCAAACCCAAGCCCTCAAATGTTCAGGCCACCACTTGCCCAAGGAAACGTAGCCCAGAGGTGTTCCCATGCCACTGGGCCATTGATTGCATTCCACAAACATCTTTTGAGCACTGCAGTGCTAGGCACTTAAGCTATTGAACTCTGCTGAGAAGAATGAGAGTTGATTGTCACCGAAGGTGGTTGATTTGACAGTATCTCTGATGCCTTAGAAACTTTAATCAAACTCACTGAGTGCCACTGAGGCTTATGGGGAGAGAAAACCAGAAGTGAAGAGGAGAAATTCTGTACATTCTCAAACCAGAAGGGGATAATCATTTTATTCTCATTGGGCTTTCAGTTCAGTTCAGTTCAGTCGCTCACTCGTGTCCAGCTCTTTGCAACCCCATGAATCGCAGCACGCCAGGCCTCCCTGTCCATCACCAACTCCCGGAGTTCACTCAGACTCATGTCCATCGAGTCAGTGATGCCATCCAGTCATCTCATCCTCGGTTGTCCCCTTCTCCTCCTGCCCCCAATCCCTCCCAGCATCAGAGTCTTTTCCAATGAATCAACTCTTCGCATGAGGTGGCCAAAGGACTGGAGTTTCAGCTTTAGCATCATTCCTTCTAAAGAAATCCCAGGGCTGATCTCCTTCAGAATGGACTTTGGTAAGAGGTAAATAATGAAACACTGTGAGGCTACATAGAACAGTGTAGAAGACCAAGTAGGCATCTTATAAAATCATCTGAACGTTGTTTTCTCACTCAATTCTGGCCTGACTGACTCTCATTACTAAACTTACCAGTTTTTCTGTTGACATTGTTGCCTGGCGAGGCTGTAGACATTCAGTCAGACTGCTTAGTGTTGGGGTCCTTACCAGTATCAGCCAAGGAGCCCATGGGCACTTCTAAGAAGTAATCACCATCACGGGGATTTAAGTTGGTGCAGCCACTATGAAAAAAAGAGTGTGGAGATTCCTCAAAAAACTAAAAATAGAACTTCATATGCCCCAGAAATCCCGCTCTGGACATATATCTGGACTAAACAATAATTTAAAAAGACAACCCTTGCAGCAAGGCCATTGGTGCTGCTGCCGCACTGGTGGTTTTGAGTCAGGAGAGTGGAGCCTGGGTTGGGGGGAGGAGAGGGTTGACAGGCGGTCTCTGAGTCCTGGTCCGGTCACTACAGGTTGTTTTTTCTTTGGCTGTGAGCTCTCAGGCCACACCTGCTCTTTCAGCTTCAAGGCAGAAGAGGATGATACAGAGCTCCTGCTGGCTTTGACCATGCTCTGCCTCACTGAGAGAATAATGTGGTAGATGCCGTAGTGTGAACCATGACTAGGAGGAGATCAAAGTCCCTGTGGCCAACCTCAAGTCGTCCTGCCAACCTATGTTCAGTTTGGATGACTTCCAGCTCCAGCCACCCATAACCTTCTGCCTGATGTCAGATTCTGGCCCCATGCAGATCACTGGGTGGCACCAGATTGTCACTACAAGCAATGAGTTCCTGAGGAAGAGAGCAAAGAGGAAGGGAGTGAGGAGGAGGGAGCTGAGTTATGCCCCATCCTGCCTGCTGAGAAGCAGAGGGGCAGGCTCTAACCCTCTCTGGTGAGCTAGCTGCCGGCCCCATGCACCACACACCATGTTCCTGTACAAGTTTCAAGAACTATGTGACTTCTCCATTGAAGAGGATGGCTAGTGATGGGGTGGGGTGGGGTGGGTGGGGCCTTGGTCTGGTGCTAGAAGAGAGGGGATCCCATTCTCCACAGGGCCTTGGTATTCTAATCATGCACCTCACCTGGGCTTCCCTTTTCTCCAGGAATGGGAGGAACTCTGAACTTCTAGCCTCTCTCTCCTCACTTGCCTGTGAGGTTGGAGGTCAGCATCTAAAGCTCAGGACTACACATTTTTAACATTTGTTACATTTTTGGATAAAGGTTGAAATAAAGTGTGGAGGTTTTTTGCAGAAACCAAAACAAACAAAAAAACACACATTTCTAGGCTCACAGCAGCACTAGTCACAATAGCCAAAGCACTGAAAAAACCAAAGTATCCATCACAGGACAGATGAATAAAGAAGATGTCATAAATATATACATATATATATATATACACACATACACACACAATGGAATACTACTCAGCCATAAAAAAGAATGGAATTACATCCTTTGCAGCAACATAGATACAACTAGAGATTATCATACTAAGTAAAGTCAGGCAGAGAAAGACAAATATTATATGATGTCACTTAGATATGGATTCTAAAATATGACATAAATGAATTTATCTATGAAACAATCACAGAAATAGAGAATAGACTTGTGCTTGCCAAGGGGGAGGAGGGGAGGGAGAGGGATGGCCTGGGAGTTTGGAATTAGTGGACACAAACTGTTACATTCAGAATGGATAAACAAGATCCTACTGTATAGCACAGGGAACTATAGCCAATCTCCTGGGATAAACCATTACGGAAAAAAAATATTTTAAAAAGGAATGTATGTATGTGAATAACTGAGTGATTTAGCTGTACAGCAGAAATTAACACACCATTGTAAACCAACTATACTTCAATTTAAAAAAGACGGAAAGAAAGAAAAGTAGTCACCGTCAGATCTGTTTAGAAGCCATCCAAGAGCCAGGCTAGGGCAAACCATCCTATATTATTGATTGTGAGTGATATAAACCGGCTCTAGCTAATTTAAGCAAGAAAAGAAACCTATCAGAAGGATATCAGGAAGCTCAGAAAATCAGTAAAAGGTCTAGAGACTCAGACTTGGGAAATGGTACAGAGAGGGGCTCGGAAATGGAGGATGTCACTGGTCATACTACTGCAACAGTCTGATTAGACACTGCCTGAGCAGCCGCCGTTATCACAGTGGACACAGCAGCAACTGGCCAGTTGCTTCACTGCCTCCCTAGATAGTTAATGCCATTGTATTGGGTTCAATGCTGCTACTGAGAAGGGTTTATAATCCACCCTAAACCTCTGCTCACCTCTTGAGGAGCCTCAGCTGTCAGGGCCAGGGAGAAGGAAGATGCGACCCCTTCAGCTTCTGTAGTTGGAAACAGGTCCTTTATTCCAAAAAGCAGGAAGCAGGATTCAGATGCTAAGCATTAAAAAGGAGATAACACTAAGGGTGAGGGGTATGACCAAACTTCACTCCCAAGTGACTTTGGAAACCCATACGTCAAGAACCTTTGAAGGCAAGTGTCTAACAGGCTTCTAAAACTGTTTTGGCCAACTGTGTGACATTCCAACGGTGGTAGTGCTGGGCTGTGCTAAGTTGCTTCAGTCGTGTCTGACTCTTTGCAACCCCAAGGACTGTAGCCTGCCAGGCTCCTCTGTTCATGGGATTCTCCAGGCAAGAATACTGGAGTGGGCTGTTGTGCCCTCCTCCAGAGGATCTTCCCAACCCAGGGATTGAACCCACATCTCTGAAGTCTCCTGCATTGCCAGACAGGTTCTTTACCCACCAGTGCCACCTGGGAAGCCCCCAATGGTGGTAACACCAAATGGAAATAAGGTTAGTCAGATGGAAAGAGGTAAATCATATGCCTGGCTGCAAATATTAAAAAAAAAAACACACAATTTCATTGACTTAAACAAATAGTGATTTTTTTTCTCTAATCTAACAAAAGTTTTGGAGGCAGGTGATTCCTAGAAATTGTTGTGTCCCAGAGACATCAGGATTAAGTCTCTCTCTGCTAGTCTCTTAGACTTTTCCTCATGGTCACAAGATGGCTGCCATGGTTCTGGATATTGTATCCAAGCCCAAGGAAGGAAGAAAGGAGAAAGAAAGGAAAGGGAAGGGTCAGAACAACATCATTTACTTTGATCAAGAAAACAATGTTTTCCAAAGCTCCCCCTCCTACTTTGCCACTGCCTTACTTTTACTTGTGCTTCATTTGCCCAGATTGGGTCACATAACCATCCCTGGCTGGAAGAATAATCAGACAAAATGAAAACAAGATTGTCATGACTGGCTCCCCCGAATTTTGCACCACTGCCTAGCCCAGGCACAGTGCTACAATGTTAAGCTGAGGAAGAAGGAAGGAGGTGGATATTAGATAACTTAACTAAATTCTGGTATGAGGTCTGGGCATTTTAGGATCAGAATTTGGACACATGAGCATAGGGAACAAGGGCCTTCCAGGAACAAGGGACAGAGGAGCTGAAAAACACAGAGCATGTAGAGGGAACATTAGACTTGACTGGGGTGTAGACAGCTGTACTTTTGATAATCTATCCTATAGAAGTAAAATTGATTTCAAGGATATAGACACAAAAAATATATTAGAGGAAAAATTCTGTTAACAACCTATATGACCATCAGCAGGGAAGTGGCTGATTAAGTGAGGTATATCCACTCTATGGAATACAGGGGGTCCTTGACTTCAACAGTTTGACTTAAGAGTTTTTCAGCTTTACAGTGGTATGAAAGTGACAGGCCAACAGTAGAAACTATACTTTGAGTTTTCGATTTTGATTTTTTCCGGGGCTACTGATATGCAGTATGATAGTTTCCTGATGCCGAATAGCAGCAGTGAGCTGCCACTCCCAGTCAGCCCCACGATCACAATGGGAAGCGGATACAACTATTCTGTACCTGTACAACCTTTATTTCTTTTCACTTTCAGTACAGTATTCAATAAATTACATGACATATTCAACACTCTATTATAAAATAGACCTGTATTAGGTGATTTTGCCCAACTAGACTTATGAAAGTCTTCTGAGCATGTTTAAGGTGGGCTAGGCTGAACTATGTTGCTAGATTGTAGTCGGTAATCTACCAACTACTAGGTTGGTAGATTAAGATATATTAAATGCATTTTCAACTGGATGATATGTTCAAATTTACCAGCTGAACTACCTGGAAGGCTAGGATGGGTTTATCAGCTAACTCCATCATAAGTCAAAGATTTGTACTATGCAGCTAAAAAAAGGAATAAATTAGCTCTCTATCTATAGACTCATTTTTTACTGAGAAAGAATGAACAAATTGCAGACAACTCTAGTATAACCATTTTTGTATAAACAAGCAATAACATAAGAGCACCATACATTTGAGTGTAATTTATATGAGCATGCTGAGCATGGTGCAGGGACAGAAGTTACACCCCAGGCTGTTAACACTGTATATCTCAGGAGACAGAGCGGGAAATGGAAAGGAGATGGGTGAGATCATGTTTTCCTTTATTTATCTTTGAGAGCTTTGCTGGTTGAAGTGAACATAGATTTCGTTTATAACTTTGAAATGCAACTGAATCAAAGCTGTTTAAAAGAAGTTTAGAACTAAATTACAAAGTATCAAGTGTTACACTTGGACAGTGGAGAGTCACTGAAGATTTGGGGGCAAAGGAACAATGGGAGCAAGAAAATTAAGCTGGTAGGAGGATGTATAATACATTAGGGGCAAGAGAGGCCAAGGATACACAGAGTAATTAGAAGGTTTGTGCTGTAGCAGCTCAGCCAGAAGATAATAATGGACTAATAATACAGGGCTAGTAACACATAGCAATAATATGTGAAATGAGAAAAAGGAGGAGCCCAGGCTAGAGCCTTAGGACATACATGCATGGAGGGTGGGAGGACCAGTGATGCGGGAGGAATGTCTCCATTAAATTGTGTCAACCAACACATCATGCACTTTGAAAACCAAAATAAATAACTAGAAAACCATAGATATTGGTATATTTTCTTCCCCAACCTCCTTGATCATTGACTTGTTTTATATTTACAATATAAAGACTCAGAATAGTCATTATTTTTCTGTAAGTCTGTGCTAGCTCCCTTATTAAACTGAAAAAAACACCCAAGATATGAGACAACAAAGAATGCTTACTGGTAACCCCCAAAAGTGAAGTGAATCCCCAAAGTTATCGTTCATTCAGCACACCTGATGGTACTAATTAGTGCCCTTTTCTTCATTCATTTCTTGAAAAGACAGGTCCAGTCCCTGCCCTGTCAAGTTACCATCCAGTGAAAAGGAGAGACTCTCATCAGAAAATCCCATGTGGTAAGTGCAGTGAGCCAGGTGAAGAGGAGGGCAGAAGTTCACTCTAGATAGAAGAGAAAGCCTTAGCAAGGTCCTGAGGTGAGATGCTATATGGCACCTCTGAGTAACTAAAATGCAGCCATGGGTGGCAAAAACTCAGAATGAGGGGCAGTAGCAGACAAGAGAAACCTAGTCTGCCTTTGAAAACCATTTTTAAAGATCACTTCGGCTGCTGAAGAGCTAGAAGAGAAACAAGCAGGGGAGCTCAAAGGCCCAGTTTCTCCATCAGACTGGGAGCTGTCCAGGAGTTGAGCTGAGCCCACTTTATTTATTCCTTTCTCCTCCTCTGTGTGGACGCCTCCTGCTCAGCAAGGCCTCAGAGGCAGGTGGGTGCAGTCAACAAGACAGCAGACACTCCCCCACAAGGTAAGTAAGAGCCCAGCAAGATTCCTCTAGAGCGATGAGTTGAGTTGCTGGGGGTCTGATGGAAAGAAGGGATGAGGATACGGATGAGATGCCCCGAGGCAAGGCCAATTTCTTCTCTCCCTGCCTCAATTTCTTTATCTATGAAACAGGCCGTTCATGGTACTTACCTCAGAGTTCATGTTAATTAGTGTCCGACAGAAAACAAACGTTCTAACAGAGTTAGCTTTTGTTTTTCACCTTCCTGAAAGACAGGTGGGACCCTGTGGGCGCGAAAATGTTTTCCCTGGTGTCTGAGGTATGACTGGTTTCAGATACCAGACAATGTTCCAGAACCCCTGACCCAGTCAGGTCTCGGGACTCCCAAAAGACCAAAGTTTGACAAAGTTTTTACCTGAGAGTTTGGGCCAGGGTATGTGGTTGTAGAACTTTGATTTAAAAATCCTTAGATACAACCTTAGGCAGGGGAAAGGACCTGTCCACTGTCCTCCTGTGAGTCGGGCTGTGCGCCAAGCCGCTAGATCGCGCCGCTACGTCCCGCTGCCCAGCCGGCGGGGGTGGAGCCCGGCGAGCCGGGGGCGGGTCGGCGACGCGGAGGGGTGGGACCGGCACTGCAGCCCGCGGCCCCGCCCCCGGCGGAAGTGCCGCTGGGCCCGCCCCTCCCACCGGAGGCTGATTCCCCTCGCCCTTCCCCCGACCCGCTCTGCCCAGCGCTGTTCGGCTCCTAGGGCGTGTAGGGCCGGGGCCCCACCACCAGTCCGAAGAGGAGGCCCCCGGGTCTGCGTATCTGGCTGTCCCGGGTGGTGCGTTCTGTCCCTCTCACTCCCCCGCCCTCCCTTCCATTCCTGCGTTACCGGCGCGGCCGCAGGCGCCGCGGGGAACCGCACAGGTAAAAGCTCGGCTAGCGAGGGCGCAGGTGTGGGTCCCTCCCGGGCTGGACGGGCAGGGGAGAGCTGACAGCACGTGCCCAGCTTTTTTTTTTTTTTTTTTAAATCAGAGCGATTGTATTGATTGTGGGGCTCGGGGAGGGCGGACGCAGACCCCAGGAGCCCTACACAGCCCCGGGGTGACAGAGGGGGCGGGACTGAAGCCCCCAGAGCTTGGGGGCCGTATCATTCGTGTCCCCGCGTCTTGCGCAGGCTCTGTTGTGTCTCAGAAGTGATGAGCTGGTTGGGTGGGGGCGGGTCGAGGCCGCGGCACCGGACGGTTATTCCCCCACCCGCTCCCCGAGGTGACTGGGGTCTGACAGTCGCCCCGCCCGGGCGCGCAGTCTCAGGTTTGCGGAATGAAAATCAATAAAAACCGATGCAATGGCAACGAACATGAAACACTTTGGTTATTATTTGCGTTTGTTAAAGTATTATTATTATTTCTTAACTTCCTTCTTGGAAAAGGTGGCTAGGATCAGAGCCTCGGAGAAGGACTCAAAATGCCCCCTTGGCTCCCCGCAGGGGGAGGGATCCCAAGCCGCGCAAACTTCCCCGAGCTGCTGTGAGGGATCCAGCGGCGGTGGGGGAGCCCCCCAGGGCTCTGTGCTTCCGGATACGGCTTTCCTCTGCGCCTCATTGTCCGCACTTTAGGACGATGGTGTGCACCCCCCCCAATCCACTCGCTTCTCCTGGGTTCACCACCCCCACGCCCCGGGGGCCGCGCCTCCTCCCCTCCCCTGAGCTCTCCTCGGCGCTTTAAATAATGATATTTGCATGCAGGGAGCGATTCATAAATATGTCAGGGCCGGTGAAATATAGGCAACATTTCAAACTTTCTATTTAAAAAACATGAATTATGGCCGCGGAAAATGTGTTCCCATTTAAAGGCGATACGAAGTATTTGGTGTCTCGTCCCCGGGCCCATCCATCACGCAGACAATAAAGAGAGTTTTTCGCCCTGACACCCGCGATTTATGGGCGCCCTTCTCTGCCCTCATCACTCACCCGCCGCGGCCGGCCGGGCGACAGGCCCCGCGGAGAGACCGGCGGCCGCCCCCTCTCCCCCCGCGCCCGCAGTTTGCGCCCTCGTCAGCCCCCCAAGACCACCGCTCCCCAGGGGAAGCGCTGCTCTGGGAGGTCCACGGTGATGGTCTGGGCAGCCCAGTGGAAGACAGAACCACACTCATCCTCTCATCTACGCGCAAGCCTATCTCAAGGCTGGGATGAGCGGGCAGACGAGCGGCCTTGCGGGCTGGCTCTGCGTCCGGGCCTCGCCCGCCAACCGCGGCAGCGCGGGGGGAAGTTTGCAGTGCAGGCAGCAGGAGGTTATTTACGTGCGGTTTCGAGGTGAGGGGAAAGCGCTGGGCAGGGGACTCTCCAAGGGGGCTCAGTTCTGCCCGGGAGAAGGCGAGTTGGTCCCAAGCTTTCTTGAGCCCCGCTGGGCGGACGCTTGTGGGCAAAGCCTTCGGCAACTTTTACAAAGTCGCCTTCTCCCTGGTGCGATTCCCATAAACGCATCCTGAGCGTCCGCGGCACCTTGGAAACTATTTTTTACGGGGCAGGGCCCGAGAAGTTGGCGAGAAATAAGGAAAGGGAGGCGCCTTCCGTCGCGTTTCGCCGCGGACCAAGCTCGGCCACCAGGTACCCTCTTTGCCCACCTCCCTACTTGGCGCTCGGACACACCCCTAAAGCGCGCTGTCGTCTCAAAGCGGCCACCGAATCTCTGCTGCAAACTTGCTTTGAAGAAAGTTCGAGCTCTGTCTGCCGTGGAATTTGCTTTCAATTTTCGCCCCGGGCGGACTCGGCCCGGGCGGGTTTCCGAAGCACCGGCAGAGGGTAGGGGGCTGCTGGGCACTGCCGACCGGGAGAGACTGCTAAGGCCGAGGGCGCTGATAGCCCAGCCTCCCTCGGAAGCCAGACCTGCAGCCTTCTGGGCACGAGGAGCCACCTCGCGTCCTGAGCTGAGCGGGTGGGGCGCCTCCACACCCGGGAACCGGGATCCGTTTCCTGCTGGATGCCTGAGAGCTGGATTTATTCTGATACACGCAGCGCACCCGCAGCCAGAGAAATTACGTCGATTCTAAAAATGACAAGGTTGAATTTATTAGATTAAGATTCATCTGTAAGTGCAGGGTGATGAAAATTATACAAACAGCTCCAAGTCCAGTGTGAATTGCAGGAACGCTTCCGGCTTCAAGGGCATGTAACATAACATCTGAATATTTAGATATGTAGAGGGATATAAAATAGTATTAAATTCTCGGTGTGTGCACATATAGTTAAGTTGGGAAAATTCTGGAGCAAGTGTCATTTTACAGCCTCTGCTTGGGTGTAATCTGGGCTCGAGATAGCGCTTATGTCCAAATAACCACCCAGTGAATATATCCTACAGACAGAGCGAGTTCCGCATCGTCGAGGTGTGCCGCGGTATGTTTACCTCTTTAAATATCTGCGGCGTGGCAGAAGTGATATAAATACATTTAAGAAAAGCAGGCGCGCAGATAATTGAGCCACTGCACGGATACAATATTTCTAGATAAGGAAATAAATATTACTACTAGGTTGGCTGTGGAAAGTGTGCACAAATAGGGGGGCTTTCGGGAACGCGTGGTAGGGGCCACAGGTTCTGCAGCTACGGGCGCTCAGCAAGCTGAGGTGGGCTCTATTGGGATACTCGCTGCCTCGGACCTTGGGGCGACTACTGGGAGAGTCTCCGCCGGAACAGGCAACAATGCCGCACCTTAGGGGGTTCTCCCAGATAACGCGTGAAGATTCCGAAGCGCTGAAGCCAGCACTCCCGGTACCAGGGCCTCAGGTCCTGCGGGCAGCTCCTCCCCCTCGGACACTTCAAGCACACCTTAATTCTGGCTCCACCAGGCTCGAGCAGTGCGCATTTAGGCCTATCGGTTTGGAGTAAAAGAGAACAGGGCGGGTCTCGCTTGGTTCCGAGGCACCTCAAAACTCGAAGTCAGAGGCCCAACGGAAGAAGGCCACGATTTCACACCCGTATGGAATCCAAGCCGCGCCCGGCCCTTGGAAGGCCAGCTGAGGCTGTAGAAGCAGTTATCTGGGCATATTTACTTATGAAATGTTAGGCACCCCCTCACATACTCAGTAGAGAGGCCCAGATGCCCCATAGGTCTCCCCCGCATATTTGCAAAGCCCAAGCAACGCCACCAGCTAGGCCAGAGACATTGCAGCTGTGAAATTCCAACACCAAATGCTAATTCTAGAATAGGGAGCTTGCCACCCTCCACTCATCTCACCACCTGGTCTTTTTTTTTTTTTTTTTCCCTCACCCCTCCAAATACACTCAACCCTTAAACAGGCGCAGAGCTGCTGACAATCCCTGCTTGAGGAGAAATTAGAAGGACTTGGTGCTGAATTCCTGGGAATTGCACACACTCCTGAGGCAGCCCTGCCGCAGAGAAGTAACCCGGGCCCTGAGAATGCCCTGCTTCAGAGAGTGTGGTTGCGCTTAAGTGTTATATACCGTATATTGAGAGGAGGGAGAGAGAACAGGAAACATTCCCTGGCTAGTAGAAAAAGTACAAATGAAGAGGGGGGAAAGGAAGAAAAGGCTGAGAGCCAAGAAAGAGGCAAAAGAGGAAACAAAAAAGACAAGGGGGTGGAGGAAGAATCAGAGGAGATGAGCCGAGAAGAGTGCAGGCCTTGGTGAGGCCCAGGGACCAGGCCAGGCGCTGGCAACGGCAAGCCTGGTACCTCCCTGGCCCCAGAGGAGGCTAGTGCCGCCGGGGACCGTCCCCCACCAGCCCAGCGAATCTCGGCTCGGCTCCCAGTCCGAAGGGGCGGGCCTGGGTCCAGTGGCCTCCTCGCGCCCTTTCTCTCCCCACTCCCGGGGGACCACGAGGCGGGGCGGGGCGGGGAACAAGGGGTGCCCCAAGGGGCGCGCGCCAGTCCAGGACTGTTTGGACGCTCTGGGCCAGGCTTTCCAGCTCGCCGGGCCTGACCTGTCAGGCGGATTATCTTCGAGGGAGATTAATAGGGGAGGCGGGCTGCAATAATAATCGTTTTGTTTGATGTGACAACTCTGATAGGCGTTGATTTACTTACAAACTGATAGGCTTTTAATTGAGCGCCTCCGCCGAGCCCGAGATGAAAGGGAAGCGGCGGTGAAAGGCGGCCCGCCTGCCCTCCGGCCTCAATACTGATTAGCCATCTCGACAGTGAATAGTTCAAGGCATTTTCAAACTTTTTTCCTCAGCTCTCTCTCTTTCCTTCTCCTCCCACCCCCTCCTCAAATATCTGCCAAGCCCACTCCTTTTTTAGAGAAAACAAATCATTTCCATTGTGTGCAAATAAAATCCACAGGACATCCACGCCAATCGCTGCTGGGGGTTGGAGGCATTAGGCCCAGCTCAGAGTCATTAATAACTCCCCCTACCCCCACGGCTTCATGGCCTTCGGGGACTTGACCTCCCCTTCGAGGTGCGCAGGTTCGGTTGGGGCAGCCTCCCGAAAACCCTGGGAGTGCAGACCCCCAGGCGCCCCCGTGCGCTCGGACCTTCAGAGTTCGATTTTTCAAAGAGCGAATGCGCGAAGACCAAGACCCGCGCGCGCGCGCGCGCTGCATCGCGCAGGCCTGAGAGCATGTGCGGCCACACCGTGGCACGCCTTTCCAAGGGACACAAGGGGCCACTCTCTGGTTCTCCCAGCTGCCGGGGGTAAAAAGAAAGCTGCTGGAATTCCAGGCGAGGGAAAGGACTGAGTCTGGAGACTGCTGGCTGGAGGGCTGGGGGGAGGGGGGAAGGGAGGTCCCCCGCGGTCACCTCACCTCCATCTCTGGACGCCGCCCCCAGCATTCCGTGTCCGGGCCTCGCCGGAGGCTGCGGCGACGCGGGGCCTATGGCTGGGCTCGCGGGGCTGGGAGATCTACAGTTGATCTGGGCGACACTTCGACAACCACTAACCCAGTGACTCAGACACTAACGGAGCAGCTCTGCTCTGCAGATACAGAACCGTCCGGTTGTCAGAAACCGGCACCTGGGACTCGCTCCCCAAAGGTTATTTCAGACAGCCTTCCCAACTTCGCGTGTGGCCGCGCCACAGTCTCATGGACTCACCTTCCTCCGTTGTCGCACCGGCAGACACTCCAAAGCCCCTTGAACGGAGGTGTGTTCTTATACCTACACACACGCACGCATACACCGACAAACTCCTCGTATACACACCGCCTCACTCCCCGCTTCTCCAAAGTATCTTTAGTCAAGTTACCATCTCATGAAGTTTACCAGTCTAAAGAATCAAGGGATAAAATTAAAACGCATAAAAAGAATGCCTACGAGAAATTCTAAAACTCACCCCTAGAAAGTTCTCGGTACCTGTGCGGAGTGGGAGACAGAGACAAAAATGAGGGAGGGAGGAATGGGGTGGTGAGAGTGGAAACCCCGAGCACGCCGAAGGCAGGTCCCACCCAGACCCGACTTCGGCGCCGACGGGGCACCGGCCGGGTGAGCGAGGGTGGAAACCGGCTCTCAAGGCCCGGCCCCCGCCCCCGCCCCCCCGCGCGGGTACAGACTGGCTCCCGGCTCCCCAGCGCTCCCAGCCCCACCATTTATCAAAAGGACTTGACAACAAAGAAGACCCGGGGCGGAAAAGGGCGAGGGGGAGGGGAGAGTCAAAGTCTTCCAAGTCCTTCCGAGGAAAGGGATGTACCCTTCTCTCGCCCCCTTCCAGTTTCTGCGAGTTTTTGGAGGTCACCCACCCCCTCGAATTCGCTCCGGACGCTACCAAAGCCCTGACAACTCACACAGAGGCACAGGCATTCATACACACTTCTGCACTCAGATCCAGGTACACGGAGGCACGCAGAGCGCCTCCCCTCTGCCTTCCCAACAGCCCGAATGACGGTGCAAATCGAGGGGAACGCGGCGGTCCCGCTCCGCTTCCCTGGAAGAGCCAGTTGTTCCCACAGGCAGCCGCCCCCACCCCACCCCACCCCACCCCACACCACCCCACCCCACCCCACCCCACCCCACCCACCCTCTCTCTCTTGCTTCTTCCCTCTGCTCTCCCCGCGCTGGTCAGTCCTAGCTCGGCGTTCCAATAAATTCGAGCGAGCAGCCCAGAGTAACCCTGGCTACCAAGGCTGCGGGGATGGCAGGGGTTGAGGGAGGGCTGGAGAGGGGCCTGAGTAAGCCTGGAACCTATCTGCCCCAAACACACACGTCAGGCCTCTTCTTCGCAACCTCTCAGCCCTAGCCACGGTGGGGACGGGTGTCAAAGAACTGAGGCGGGGGTACCCCACCACTGACCTCCAGAACTCAAGGCTACGTTGGTAATGTGGCTCTTAGAAGCCTCCGAGTTTGGAGTCAGGGCACTAGGGAGGGGGTTGAGGGGGCCAGCTGGCAGCCTGACGACTGCACTCAACGTACCCCGAAGGGACTACCATGGCTTGGGGGGTAAAAAATCTTCCGTGTTGGACGTCGCCACTGCCTGTCTCGGATACCGAGAGCGCTCGGAACTCTGCGCGTGGCCCCAAAGGAACGGAATCCCCAGAAGTGGAAGGGTGTTCTCTCTCTCCAGTACCTAGAGGAGCGAGGCGCACACCCCAGGCCAGCGCACCCTTCTCAGCGCCCTGGGCGCACCTGCGCACTTCACTCTCACTATTCATTTTCCTGACACCGAGCGCCTCTTTCTCTTCGCCTCTCCTCCCAGGAGGCTGCTCCTCTTTCCCCCTCCTTCAGTTTCCCCTCAGTCTCTTCCTTCCTCTGCGTCTCTCTCTCCCTCTCCCTTTTCCCTTCAAGTCGCACCCGCCTTGTAATCAGCAACAAAAGCTGACATAAATCACCGGCGGATTGACAAGAGCTGACAAATAACTGATTGATTGCGGTCGAGGAACATTGACAATTGATGGAGGGGTGGAGATGCCCAAAGAAGTCGGGAGGGGGGGCGCGGGTAGAAGAAGAGAGGGTGGCAAAGGAGAGTAAGAATTGGGGGGGGGGTGCTGAGTGTGAAACAGAGGAAACATGTGACCCCCCTCCTGCCCCAATCTGCGCATCTCCGGGCGTCACGTGGCCGGGAAGGGCGGGGAACCTAGCTTAGAGCCGAGACTTGCCTCCACCGCCTCCGCTGCCCACCTAGCTTCTGGTTTCTCCGTCGCCGAATCCCGGGAAATCAAAGCGGGCGGGCGGACTTCCTCCAACACCCGCTCCCCACCTTTCCTTACCCAGGCGGCTGCACCGCAGGAGATTTCAATTACTGAGGCGGGGGAGAGAATACTTGGGGGTGTGGACCTCCGTGGCGGCCCTGGAGTTGACAGTCCGGCCGTTGTCCAGACTCCCTGCTAGTGCTCCTTCTGAACACGCTCAAACTGTTCCTTGCAAGCACCCTCTTGCAAAAGAAGGTTTCAGTTTATTCTCCAGCTGGGGAAAAAGGACGACGAGGAAGAAAAGAGAGGGAGGCGGCAGATAGCAAACGTAGAATAAATGTCCAGCTCGTCCTCCGAGCGAAATCAAGGGAGGGGACACGCAGGGGGAGCGGCAAAGAGGGAGCTGCCCATTAAAACCAGCGCTGAGAGTCCTGGCGGCGGCGGCGGCGGCGGCGCGGGACGCGTCACATCCCCTTGACCCTCCAATCACCTCGGGCTCCCATTTGATTGGAAGGCGGCAAAGGCTTTAATCTCCCCCTCGGTGCAGCTGCTTTTGAAGTGAGTTTCCTCGCCAGAGCCCCGGCTGGACAGGCAGAGGCTCACATCGCGGAGAGCAGCGCCAGCGCCGGGCCGCGAGTGCGCAGCGCAGGGGCACAGCCCAAGGCCGACACGGCTAGCCACCCGGCACTCCCGCAGTCGGGCCGGCTCCTCCCGCTCGGCCACGGCTCCGCTGCGGGCCACCCAGGATTATTCGCTTGTGGCTCCAGGCGCCAAGAAGGCGCGCTGGGCGCCGGTGACCGCCGCGCCAGCTCCACCTCCTCCTGCTGCTCCTGCTCCCGGGGCGAGAGCGCAGCCCGGAGCCCGCCCCGCGCCTCCTGGAGCCCTCCCCCCGCTGCTCCCATGCGCGCGGGTGGGTCATGAGCACAGCGCCCTCGCTTTCTGCCTTAAGAAGCAGTAAGCACAGCGGCGGCGGCAGCGGCGGCGGCAGTGCGGACCCTGCCTGGACCAGCGCGCTCTCTGGAAATAGCTCCGGCCCCGGCCCAGGCTCGTCCCCGGCCGGCAGCACCAAGCCTTTTGTGCACGCTGTGCCCCCCTCTGACCCTCTCCGCCAGGCTAACCGCCTGCCCATCAAGGTGCTGAAGATGCTGACGGCACGGACTGGCCACATTTTGCACCCTGAGTACCTGCAGCCCCTGCCTTCCACTCCCGTCAGCCCCATAGAGGTAAGGACCCTATCCCCGGATCGCGCTGGGACCACCACCCTGGCTGCCCCTCCATGGGATTTCTTTCTCTTGTGATCTGCAGGGGGTGAAGGTGGGGGGATCGGAGTGATTCAGCTCCGGAATGAGGGGAGAGGATCGTGCTCCCGCACCTTAAAACTAGGGCGGAAAGAGGGGAGAAGGTAGAATGGGGTGTGAATGCTAGGAGCCAAGGCAATCAAAACTTGTTTCTTCCATTGGTGTTAAAGCCCCTACCTCGACCCAGGGCCCCTCACTCTCAGGCCAGAAGACAGACGAGAGTCCAAAACACGGTTCCAAAGTCCCGGTCCTCCGGTTTCCCAGAAGCTGGTATTTGTACACAGCCTCTAAGGCGCCAACGACCCGAGCCCTTACTCTGAAGTATCAGAGGTGGGGGTGGGGAATACAGTTTGGGTCAAAGAGTCAGAAACCAAAACATTTTTCGAGTTGTTTTGTTGTTTTTGTTTTTTTTTTTTTTTAATCCAGTTATCGCTTAGAGAGGACAGGAAAGATCCTGGTGGCGGGGCTGGGGGTGGGGTGGGGGTGCTGTGGCCTTTCTCAAGAAAGAGAATGTGTGTGTAGAAGGGGTATCTCCTAGATTTGCGCCTCGGGGCTGGAAGGATCTTTACGGGTCGTGGCTGAGGTGCGCTCGAAACCTAGAAGGCAGGATTCTAAAGGGTTTCCCCTTCTTTCTTTGTGCGCCCCCCACCCCACGTCTGACCCTGCAGCTCGATGCCAAGAAGAGCCCGCTGGCGCTGTTGGCCCAAACATGCTCGCAGATCGGGAAGCCCGACCCCTCGCCCTCGTCCAAACTCTCCTCAGTGGCCTCCAACGGGGGTGGCACGGGCGGTGCCGGCGGCGGCGCCGGGGGCGACAAGGACGCCAAGTCGGGCCCCCTCAAGCTGAGCGACATCGGCGTGGAAGACAAGTCGAGTTTCAAGCCGTACTCCAAACCCGGCTCGGATAAGAAAGAGCCGGGAGGCGGCGGCGGCGGCGGTGGAGGGGCAGGCGGGGGCGGCGGCGGGGGGGTTTCGGCGGAGAAGTCCGGATTCCGGGTACCGAGCGCCACCTGCCAGCCATTCACGCCCAGGACAGGCAGCCCAAGCTCCAGCGCCTCGGCCTGCTCTCCAGGAGGCATGCTGCCTTCGGCCGGGGGCGGCCCGGATGGCAAGGACGACAAGAAGGACCCCGAGGCGGGCGGCGGCGGTGGCGGCGCCAAGGGCTCTGGGGGCGCCTCGGCCGAAGGGGGACCCACGGGGCTGGCGCACGGCCGGATTAGCTGTGGCGGCGGGATCAATGTGGACGTGAACCAGCACCCAGATGGGGGCCCCGGGGGCAAGGCTCTAGGCTCGGACTGCGGCGGCTCATCGGGCTCCGGCTCCGGATCCGGCCCCAGCGCGCCCACCTCGTCCTCTGTGTTGGGCTCTGGGCTGGTGGCACCCGTGTCGCCCTACAAGCCGGGCCAAACAGTGTTCCCTCTGCCTCCTGCGGGCATGACCTACCCAGGGAGCCTGGCTGGGGCCTACGCCGGCTACCCGCCCCAGTTCCTGCCACACGGCGTGGCGCTCGACCCCACCAAGCCGGGCAGCCTAGTGGGGGCTCAGCTGGCGGCGGCCGCGGCGGGCTCTCTGGGCTGCAGCAAGCCCGCCGGCTCAAGCCCCTTGGCCGGAGCGTCACCGCCGTCCGTGATGACAGCCAGTTTGTGTCGGGACCCGTACTGCCTCAGCTACCACTGCGCCAGTCACCTGGCTGGGGCGGCGGCAGCCAGCGCGTCGTGCGCTCACGATCCGGCCGCGGCGGCCGCGGCTCTCAAGTCCGGATACCCGCTGGTGTACCCCACGCACCCGCTGCACGGCGTGCACTCATCGCTCACCGCGGCCGCGGCCGCCGGCGCCACACCGCCCTCTCTGGCCGGCCACCCCCTCTACCCCTACGGCTTCATGCTCCCTAACGACCCACTCCCCCACATCTGCAACTGGGTGTCGGCCAACGGGCCTTGCGACAAGCGCTTCGCTACGTCTGAAGAGCTGCTGAGCCACTTGCGGACCCACACGGCCTTCCCCGGGACAGACAAACTGCTGTCGGGCTACCCCAGCTCCTCGTCTCTGGCCAGCGCCGCAGCGGCCGCCATGGCCTGCCACATGCACATCCCCACGTCGGGCGCTCCGGGCAGCCCCGGGACGCTGGCGCTGCGCAGCCCCCACCACGCGCTGGGACTCAGCAGCCGCTACCACCCCTACTCCAAGAGCCCGCTCCCCACGCCTGGTGCCCCTGTGCCCGTGCCCGCCGCCACCGGACCGTACTACTCCCCCTATGCCCTCTACGGACAGAGACTGACCACGGCCTCGGCGCTGGGGTACCAGTGAGGGCGGTCTCGAGGGCTATCGAGGGAAAGAAAAGAACTGGGGGGTGGGGAGGAGCCGAGGGAGGGGCGGGAACAGGGCCGAGGCGACTGTCACCCGCGCGTGGGGATGACCCGGGCCAGGAAAGGAAAAAATATATATATACTGTATCTATCTACCCGAAACAGCGACCGAGACCCGGTGGGAAAGTCCCCTTTCCCCCACCTCTCATCTCCCCACCCAAACTTTATAAAAGTTGAAAAAAAATATCATTTGACTTTTTATAGAAAAAGAAGGAAAAAATAATTGAAAAGTGTTCATCTGAGGACTGCATCGGTGGACACTGGTATTTATTTATGTTAGCTCCAAGCGGACCCGTGGTTCAAAAGTGCATTACTTAGTTTGAGCTCTGTAGGTAAAAAAGGAAGAAGGGGGAAAAATTAAAACTTGAGGGTTAAAAATGTGGAAAACAAACCCTCCCATCCCTTGTAGATTATAAATAAATACAAAACCGCCGCAGAACTAGAGGTCTTCTCTTTAATGTTACTTTAAAATTGCTATGATTGTATTGTACGTTCTTATTTAATGTCTGATTGAAACACAAATTTACATGCATGTTTGTTACAAAAATGAAAAAAAAACAAAACAAGTCACAATTTGTCAGCTCTGATTTCAAATTGCAATTATTTTTAAGGTGTATACCATCAAAAGAGAATGGGTATTTTTTTGTATGTATTCTGGAAGAAAACAAAAAAAAAAAGAAAGAAAAACAATTCTATTCCAAAACCTCATTTGCCTTATTTTGTTCTTTAAAAGGAACACTTAACTATTTTTAATTTTTAAGTCCACCCGCTGAAAAGGGGACAAGGTTTACGTCATGTACTAAAATAATAGACAATGTATCGCTTTAAAGATTAAAATTCCGTATATTTGATGTATTAAAAGATTTTACTTCTTCTTATCTTTTTTTTTTTTTCTTGGTTAAAGAGAAACAAGAGCATGGCAATTTGGCCACAGTGGGTTCCCTGGGCCTCACGGCTATTCCTTCCCAGGACCGTGGTCGAAATTCCGATTGTTTAGTTGTAATTTTCAGGAAGAGGCAAAGGCTTCAGAAGGGCTGGCCTTGGAGGAAATATTTTTAAACGGGATTTCACTATTTGGAAAGATAGTGTACTTAGCTATCGCTCATTTCGTTTTTTTTTTCCTCCCAGTAGCTGGTTCGTTAAAAGTGAAAGGAGGGAAAGGGGATTTTTAAAAAATTTCCCTCTTAAGATTTTGAGGAGTTTGGGTTTCGTTTTGTGCAGAGAGCGGCGCAGGTCCGGACTCGCCCGCCCAGCCTCGGCCCGGGGGAGGTGCCGCTGCCCGCAGTTCCTCTCTGCTTTCCTACCATCATCGGTTACGGGCGGGCAGCCGGGATCGATTGGCGGTCGGAGGGCGCTTGGGAACCTGTTTCCTAGGCCTGGAGAGGAGAGCGCGCTGGAGCCCTCTTGTCCCTCCGAGGAAAATGAGTTCTCTTTCCTTTTCTTCAGCTGGCTGCCGAGGGCTAGAGGCGGCCACCAGCCGACCCCTCCAGCCAACCTCCTCCCCCGGGGGCTCCTTCCTGTCTCCCGAGTCGGGACCCGCGTCAGGCCGGCGCCGATGCTGCTTTTCCGAATCCCGATTTCTCCGCAGTCTACGCTCTATCCCAGTCTGCGCCGCAGGAGAAAGCGCCGGGGCCCGGAAGACCCTTCCAGTTCGACTCCGCAAGGGTCCTGGCGCCCATTGTCAGCCTCGCTGGGGCGACCTGGGTGGACGCGGAGCGCCGTTCTGGGTCCCGAGCTCCTCTCGGCAAAGTCGCTGCGCGACCCTCGGTCCCGGCGCGATTCCCGCAGCGCGCACTGCTACCTTCTCCCCAGCTTGCGCGGCGGCACTGAGCTGCCTGAAGAGCCCCTGGAACCAGGCAGAAAAGAGGTCTAATCTTCGTGTGTGTGCGCGCGCGTGTGCGTGTATGTGTTGGAGCGGGGTGGGGTGAGGGGTCCAAGGCCCAGCCCCCACCCCGACCGCGATCACACACTGACACCCCAGACCCGGGCGCCAGCCCTGCTCTCTGCTTGTTGGGGCGCTCTCCCCGGCGGGTCCGCAGTTTGGTCCAGAGCGCAGCTTTTCTGGGATCCTGGGACTTCGGAGTCGCGGCGCTGAGCGCGGACCCCGAACTCTCCTCTCCCCAGGGTCAGGCCGTTCTGGGTTCTCCGAGCCACCGGCCTCCCTCGGCGTCAGGCTCCCCCTGCTGCCTCTGGAAGCTCACCGCCGCTCAAAGGCCGCCCTCGGCCTCGGGCCTCGGTCAGTCAACCGCACGGCCCCCGCCGCCATTTGTTCGGGAGTTGGTGACTCAGATTTTTCCACCCTCCACCCAGCATCAGCCTCACGCCTGCGGGGCCTTTTCCCGGGTTGCACGCAAAGCGGGCCCGACGACCTCCGGGATGCCTCTCAGGCCTCCGCCTGGAGAAGACTTCGTAGAGGAAGGCTCGGGCTCCGTGTCGCCTACCCGGAGAGGGCAGCCTCCAGCGCCTCCGAGCCCTCTGCCCGCAGCACGCCCGGGACGCTGCAGCCCAGCTCCCACTCTGGTCCGGCTAAGAGAAGCTGGACTGGGCCTGGCTGGGCCCGGCTTATCGAGAACCCTGGCCGATGGGGCTGCTTGTCACCTCCAGGCTCTCGGACACACACACACACTCACATTCTGGATAGGAGGACCTTAGAGGAGGTGGTTCGGCCCGAGTCCCGGGGACTCAAATGCCCACGCTTGCGACGTGAAAGCCAGGCCCTTGTTCACCCCTCACCAGCACCAGCCCCAAGCCCCTGGTCATTCCGACCCACACGCTTTGCCTTCCTTGGCCTCGCATCTTCCGACAGGGCCACCACGCCTTGCCAGCAGGGACCCACTTGGGTGGGGAAGGGCCTAGAAATTCCCCAGCCCTGGAATTTCAGGCCTGGGACCATCAGAAAGACAAACTAGGCCCTCTCGTGCCTTCACGCCCTCTCTTGGTATTTTAGTATAGTAACAAAAAGCAAACCCAAAACGGCTTAAAATTTTAATGAGACCTCCTTCCCGGAGAAGTTACTTAGAGGCAGCAAAATTCCGGAGCTGGGGCCGGGGATCAGGGATGGTCCCCCGACGTGTGCGACGGAGCTGAGTCATCCCACGCACAGGGTTAGTAAGGAGAGGGTGCCGGTATGTACTGCAGGTCCAATCCAGGCGCGACCCCCTCAGGAAAAAGACGCCCCAGCCTCACTGCGCGCCCCTGGCTCTCTCCCCGGGTCTGCTGAACTGCGGCGGGATGCGCCCGGCGGCTACCGCCAAAGCCAGAGCGGAGCGCAGTGTGTCCGCCAGGCGGCGCTGCGGAGCCCGGCGGAGCGGCCGGGAGACCCGGAACCCCGGCCAGGGCGCGGGACGCAGGCTGGGTGGTCAGAGACCCCGCGCCTCCACGTTAGCACGGTTTTCCGAGCGGTGTCCGGTAGCTCCCTCCTGGTAGTTCTTCGCTCCTCCCCCGCTACGAACCATGTCCTCTGCGCTTCTCCACATGCTCTAGCTTCTGCTCTTGTGTTCCCGGTGCTCTTTCTCTACCCCAGAGGAGTTGGCGCAGGTGTCCAGGGCCCCTCTCCAAGCCAGGGAGCTCCCATCGCCACCATCAAGGCTCTGACAGGTCACTTTGTCATAGTGAAGTGAATCTCACCCATTCATGCATCCATTCATTTCCATTCTCTGCTTATTTCCTATGACTTCACCCCTCACCAAGGGCTTCCCATCTCTTTATTCACCCCTGACACAGATGGAGAAACTAAGGCTAAATCCTGGAAGCCAATGGCAAGGCCCGCAGAGAAAGCCCAAGCCTTTCTCTCCATTCAAATCCCTGCACCCGTCTGTACCTCTGGCAGTGGCGCTGAGTGGCCCGGATGTCTTTGTGCTGGGTGGTCTTTAAGCAGTGAGGAAAGGCAGATTTTTTTTTTTTTAAGCCCTTGTGCTTTGGAAAAGGTATAAAAATTGCCCAGAAGGCAAGGCCTGTCCCTGTGAGGCTACCTGATGGCCAGCCTCTTCTGCACGTATTGGCTTAGGGCTCCTCACCTCCCATGCATAGAGGCCTGGTGATGCTCAGAGTGACTGTAAAATGCAGACTGACCTGTTTATGCTTACGTCCAGCCCATACTATCCTGTATTATCCCATTTAAACTTCACAGCAATTCCATGAGGTTGATAGAAGCTTTACGCCCATTTTACAGATGAGGAAACTGAGGCTCAGCAGGCAAAGGATACTAGCTAGTGAGTGATGGAGTCAAGGCAGAGGTTCTCACCTTGGCTGCTGTCACCTGAGGCGATTTTAAAGTATAAGAATGCCTGGGAGGCAGAGACTCTGATTCACCTGGGAGAGAGTGTGGTACACAGAATTGTTTTATTTTTCTTTTTAAGTTCTTAGCATCTTGTTGTTGTTATTTTTCTTTTTTTCCCCTGAACTTTTTGGCCAACCGACATGTGGGATCTTAGTTCCCTGACCAGGAATCAAACTTGTGCCCCCTGCAGTGGAAGCATGGAGTCTTAACTGCTGGACTGCCAGGGGAGACCCTTATTTTACTTTTTACTGTGGAGGCTTTGGAACATCCATGAAGGTAGACGGAATGGTATACTGGAGCCCCACAAACCCATCACCCAGCCTCAACAGGTATCAGCTCATGACCAATCTCATTTCCTCTCTACTTCTCCTATTTGCCTGTCCCACACCATTAATTTGCCTGTCCCACATCTTATCATTCCACATCCTCAGGTGTTTGTCACTTCCTGCCAGGCTCCCAAGCTAGGGCTCATCCCCCTCTCAGCTGAGGCTTCAATTCAGTTAGTGGCCATTTCTATCAGACCCAGGGCCCTAGCACTTCACCTACCCTGTGCTGGGGAATCCCCCAAAGTCCTGGGGCTACTGATCTCTCTCCCCTCAGTGTGAACCCAGGGCTCACAGTGGGCTGTAGAAAGACTCTTGAGGCCCTGGTGGAGCAGCAGCACTGTGGGATACTCACAGTGCAAAGGGCGTCCTGAGAGTGGGAACAGCTGAAAGCTACACGGTACAGTGTGACGAGCACAAATTTGGGGTCAGGTTGGTCTAAAATTGAACTTTTTGCTCCACCCACCTCTGGCTCAAACTCTATGACTCAATTTATTTGAGCCTCAGTTGCCTCCTCTGTAAAGTGGGGATGGAAGTGTTAGTTGCTCAGTCATGTCTGACTCTGCAACGCCATGGACTGTAGCCCGGCAGGCTCGTCTCTGTTCATGGGATTTTCTAGGCAAGGATACTGGAGTGGCTTGCCATTTCCTTCTCCAGGGATCTTCCCAACCCAGGAATCAAATCTGGGTTTCCTGCATTGCAGGCAGATTCTTTACCGTCTGAGCTACCAACAGATGCCAACTTTATAGGGTTGTTGTGAGGCTTAAATGAAATAATTCATATGAAAATTCCCAATCTTCTGTCTGGCCCGTACTGGGTTTTAGTAAAGATAGATTTCTTTCCTTCTCCTCTTCCCAAAGTATAGTTTCCTTATGATCAGCCCCCTTGCCCAAGAACTAACTGTGGCCCCTGTGATTCACTGGTTCCAATTCTCAGTCTACTATCTGGCCATCTGGCCAGGGTTCATCTTCTGACCTGGCCTCTCTTTGCCTGTTCTACCTTGCGTCTCACCAGTCTTCACAGTCCAGACCCTCTGCCAGCCAGCTAGGCCCCCAGCCACTACCTCCCTTGAATGCCTTCCTCCCTCCCCATCCTTCCAAACTTTCTCAAGACCCATCTTCCTGGAAGAGAAGGGCTTCTCTTCCAGGAAGCCCTCCACGCTTCCCCCTGACCACACACTGATCTTTCCCTCAGCACTTAATGCAATGGCAGAGGGTGGACGAATAAAGGCCACCAGACTAGGGATGAGGACCCTTGGGTTTGACTGGTGCCTCTTCGTGGTTGTATGGCCATGGACAAGTCACTTATGGCCTCTGTGAAACTAGTCTCCCAAACTGATATTTGTCTACACACATTTACCAACAACAGTAATTTAATAAGCAGCATGCATTGCATGTCCACTCCCAGGCACTCATCTAGCCCCATTACTACCACTATCCTCCTTTTACAGATGAGGAAACTGAGGATTAGAGAGAAGTCACATGTCTGTGCTCCAGCACTGGGTCCTTAACCACTGTACTGCACTGCGCTAGTTCCTGGGCCTGGAATCTTTGTCCTCGGCCTTCCTTTTCTAATTGCCAGTAACTCAAAACTCCTATTTCAAAGCTCAGGCAGTGTCACCTCCTCTGGGAAGTCCCCCAGGCCCTTCCACTGGATTCAGTGCCCTTTGCTCTCTTTGCTCCTGTAGCACCTGCCATCCCATCATACTTTCTTTACATTTTGCTCCCAGCCTGAACTCTGAGGCACTGGACAGCAGGGACTGTCTCCTCTTCCGGTTTCTAGTAGTGCCAGCTGGCTTGGTACCTGGGACCTAGTAGATGCTCAATAAAGATTAGAGGGACGGAAGGAAAGGGCGGGAAAGGAGAGAGAGGGAGACAGAGGAAAACAAAAAGACAGCATGGAGGAAAGATGCAAAAGAACTGGGCTCGCCTGGGCAGGACGACCCTTCCAAAGAGAGGCGGAGAGGCAGCAGCAGTGGGCTGGGGAAGCTTTGGCTGTCTTTGCCCGTGGCACAAGATGAGGCCCAGCAAGCTTCCACACATCAATTAGAAACTGCATTTCTGACAATAATGAAGACCCTCAAAGAGTGGCTTGAAGGAGATAAATATTCTCTTCTCTGAGTCTGGAGGTGGATGGTCCAAACTAAGAATGGCCCTCAGTCATCAGGGACCCAGGGTCCTCTGCCTTCCTCGATGGCAGCTCAGTCAGGAATACTTCATCCTCACGTGGTCTCTGAGTTCAGGATGGCTGCTGGAGCTCAGCCATTATCACCTTACGACAGTCAGGTGGAAGGAGGAGTGAGAAGAGATTAAAAGGGTCCACTCCTTTTTAATGGGTCTTTCTGGAATCCACAGACAACTCCTCAGCTCATACCCCATTAGGAAGAACCTAGTCACGTGGCCATGCTTAGCTGCAAAGGACGCTGGGGAACATAATGTTTACCTGGGCACGCTGCTGCCTCAAATAAAGTCAGGGTTCTGATACTCAAGGGAGCGCAAAGGGTGGGAACTGGGACAGGACATTAGCAGACTCCCCGGCAGTCCACAGACGGGTTAACCTAGAACTGGAATCAGGAGAGAGCTTTCTTGGTGGTGGCCTTCCAGGGGGTCACTATCTGATGACTTGCTTCCTTAAACCACAGATCCTTATCGATAAAGTGGGCAAGGGTGGTACTTATAAGCTCTCAGAAGTTGTCATTCTTGTTCCCTCTAGGTGTTTGGAGTTGTATACTGCAATGATTTAGAGTGGGATTTGTCAAAAAAGTAATTTTTATTCCTATAAAGATCTTCAGTTAGAGACCTGTTCATTTTGGCCCCCCACACAATACCAAGCTAAGAAGGAGGGATCGTATTTGTTAAAAAAAAAAAAAATCAAGGAAAACAAAAATCCCACAAGGTGAAAGGGAGTAGCATTGTAAACTTACCCCCCACCTCCTTCCACGTTATTTGCAAAAATACAGTCTCCAACTCAAAGCACAGACCGTCCAGTGCTCATGCAACTTTGCACTAACTTTACCTTAAATAATTATACTGTAACTACAGAAATGTAAAAGAACAAGACACAACCAAACAAACGTTATTGCTGAATCATAGTGACACCTGAGTGAGTTTTAATCATGCCTCCATACACCCATACAGCAGTGGCCCTTGGGACAAGGTCCTGGGGAGTCAGGAAGGGGGGTGGAGTAGGGAAGGCAAGAGGAGACTCCTAGGGCTGGAAAGGGTAAGGAAAAAGCAGGAACAGGGATCTGTTCATGTGAGCAGATTGGTTGCCCCGTTGCTGGAAGCTTCCTCGGCCTTAGGTCTCAAAAAGGGAGACATTTCAGGGTTCTGGGCTGACTTTGCGTGTCTCTCTCTGTCTCTGCCATTTTTCTTTCACATGCTTCATAAACATCTCTCCCCAACATTCTCCAGGGGCGATTCCTGTGGTGTGGGAATTCTATACCCTCCACATCACTAGTTCTTAAGCCTTTTGTGGGTTGAGGGAACGACGCAGAAACCACAACCTTTTTTGAAAATTCGATAAAAGCAATGGCCCCTCTCTATAGAAATAAGTATACATATTCAACACTGGAAAAATAATTTCAGGGGGCTCATGGACCTGCAGATTTTCAATCCTTGATCTTAAAGGAAATCCAAGATTTAAACATATATTAAAAAAAAAAAACAACATGCCCTTGGGAAACACCCTGAGAGACTCTTCCTTTCTAAATTTTTCTCACCAAGGCTACATTCCAACAACTCTGTGGTGATTAACTGTAACAACTTATGTCAACCTACCACAGGCCAGTGTGAACCTTTGCAACCTTCACAATAATTCTATGAAGTGGGCACTATCATTGGCACCACTTTATGGTGAGGAAACTGAGGCACAGAGAGGTTAAAGTGACTTGCCCAAGACCACACAGCCAGGCAGCGGCAGAGCTGAGATTGTGTTATAGGCTGTTAGACTCCAGGCCCATTCGTTTCATGCTGTTCCCCGCTCTGGGGTGGCCTTTACTTCTCTATACGCTGAAGCCACGTAAACGTGCCTGACCCTAATGCAGGTGCAAGGCCCCACCCAGCAGCATGCCGGAACCGGCTCACACGGGCTCACAAGAGCCAGCTGTGCACATCTCTCCCCAACTCCTCGTTCTGTGGTGGTATGTTGATAGCTTGAAATTGGCCATGGTGGGAATCTTTACACCATAGCAATTCACAAACACTGTAAGTGAAGGCTTTTTTTCCCCAAGAGAGATGATTATTAAGCATTTATTAGCACATTACTTGGAGAAGGCAATGGCACCCCACTCCAGTACTCTTGCCTGGAAAATCCCATGGGCAGAGGAGCCTGGTAGGCTGCAGTCCATGGGGTCGCTAAGAGTCGGACACGACTGAGCGACTTCACTTTGCCTTTTCACTTTCATGCATTGGAGAAGGAAATGGCAACCTACTCCAGTGCTCTTGCCTAGAGAATCCCAGGGATGGGGGAGCCTGGTGGGCTGCCGTCTATGGGGTCACACAGAGTCGGACACAACTGAAGCGACTTAGCAGCAGCAGCAGCACATTGCTGGACCCACATATTCTAGTCCCACTCCAACAGCTGCAACCTGCACATCCAACCACTCAGACCCCGAGTCCGTGGGAAGCGAGGATCCTCCTCCCAGTCAGTGGGGAGGATTTGGATGGGGTCTGCTTCCCCCAGGCTTAGTGCAGGGGGTAATTAGGGAGAATGCAGCCTCCTCTTTGACCCCAGAGTAGGCAGGCTATCTTCCAGTTGCCCTTCCCTGTCCTAGAACCTGGGCCTGGTCAGCTGGAGTCCAGATCCTTTACAGCATCTGGCAGCCCACCTGATATGGCAGGCTGGGGGCGGTGCTTGGCTGCCCAGAAGCTTCAGTGGCCTTCCCAGCTCAGTACCCCTGCCACTGGACCCTTAGCAACTACCACCAGCCAGCTCTGGTTTAACCCTTTCCCTTCGGGGTGAGCCACAGGCAGCTGGACCCTCCCTCCAGCCTCACTAGAAACCAGCCCTGCTCCCTCCTCTACCTTCTGGGAGCACCCAGCAAACTGCCCAAGACAGCTGTGACAAAGCACACTCTCTAACTTTGGTCCATAGAGAAACCCCATCCAACAGCAAGGATTCCAGTGGGCCAGGCATAGGGTGGAGACTTCCCTGGTGCCCTCTCACCAAGCAGGGTCTCAGACCACAGGAAAGAAACGGATTATTATGATTATTATCATTTCGTGAGCATTTCCCTCGTGCCAAGAGCTTTATATTTCTTTATAGTATCTTTTTTTAATCCCTACAAGATCCCTAGGAGATAGTGCTATATTAATCCCGTTGGAAAGCTGAGATTCAGAAAGGTTAGGTAACATGCCTGAAGTCACACAGCCCACAAGTGGTGAGCAAAAATTCAAGGCCAGAGCTGTCTCACTCCAAAGCCCATGGCTTAAAACCTGTATACTTCAACTGACAGGTTCTGCTTCCTTCCCCAGCCCCCAGGGGAATATGGGAAGGGCAGCCCCTCTGGCCTCCCTTGGGGTTCCCTGGGGACATCCCCAAGGGCAGAGGAAAGACAACATTGGTCACCTGTAGCGAAACCACTGCCCAGTCCAAGGTGTGGTCCAGACATAGAAAGCGAGTCTTCACTGGCAAGCAGACTGGGAGTCCCCGCTGTGTACACGGCCGTCTCTCAGGCATGGGAGCAGTGGGCAGATGACTGGGATACACCAGGTCTCCCCTCAGATAACTTACTGTCCAGTTAGTGACTCACAGAAGATATTGCTGCCTTAAGGTGAGCTGTGACAAGGGCTATCTCACTGGAGGCATGGGGTTAACTTCTACAGGAGGATGCAGAAATCTTCACGGAGGAGGCAGCACTTGATCTGGGTTGGACAATGACTAGGCGTTCACTGGGTGGTAAATGGGGGAATCCTCGGAATCGGGAGAACAGATGAGCAAGATCAAAGGCACGGAGGCAGGACTGCCCGTAAAGGTGTTTGGCAGGGATGTGGTGGTGGCAAGGGGGGTGGGTGGGAACGTGGTGGGAACAGATGGTGGCCTGTCCTTGGAGACATCCGAGGTCTTTGTGCAGAGGAGTACTGTTATGGGATAGAACAATGCAACTGGAGATACACAGACTAAGACATCAGGTGGTTCAGACAGAAGAAGGTGAGAGATGAGAGCTGGGGGGCGGCTGCAGGACACGCGAAGCCAGGACCACCCCAGGGGATGGCAAGGAGGTAGGACGGACTGGGCTCGGCGAAGGGCAGGGGTTGGAAAGGAGAGAGAAAAGGGACATATGATCCTGAGGTCTTAGCCTATGGTATTGGGCTATACCTCTGTGAAAAAAAAAAAAAAGAAGAAGAAGAAAGCAAGCCTCTCCCCCAAATACAGTGACTTAAATCAGATGGAGGTTTCTCTCGGGCCTTCGCCATCTATGCTTGTGAGGCTGCTCTGCTCTGTGACGTCATTCAGGGGCCCAAGTGCCTTCCATCTTGGTGTTCCTTCATCCCCTCAGGGTGCTGTGCTCACTGGTGTGATTAGATATGGGTGCTATTCCCACCCAGGGGAAGGGGAGAGCAGGGACGTCTGGGGCAAGCAGTGTCCTTCTGAACAAGTGAGGAAGATGTCGCTCATAGTCACCTGGCCAGCTGCAAAAGGAGGCTGTGCAATGCTATTTCTCCCCTGTGACCACGTGCAAGGAAGAAGGAGAGAACAGACCTGGGGTCAGAGGGCTAACCAGGGGTCACCACGGCTGGGTACCCGGGAAAAGTTCCAAGGGGCAGCAGGCTTTGGCAGAGAATACACAGTGTAGATTTTGTGTAGGTTAAGTTTCTCATGCCTGCAGGGGGTGGAAATGTAAGTTTGTGAGTAGTTAGAAGAGAGAGCTGAAATCTGAGGTGCAAGGGAAGAAGAAGAAAATTGGACTACGCATGGAGCCTGAGACTCTTGAGGAAGTCCTGTGAGGAATAGTCCTTTTGCCAATAGCATTGGGGTAGCCAAAAATTCATTTGGGGCTTTCTGTAAAATGTTACAAAAACCCCAAACAAATATTTTGGCTAACCCAATAGTTGCTTCTTTTTTCCTTTAAAAAATTTTTTTAATTGAAGTGTAGTTGATGTTTAATATTATATTAGTTTCAGCTGTACTCCATTTTGATTCATAGTTTTATAGACTATACTCCATTTAAAGCTATTACAAAATAATGTCTATATTTCCCTGTACTCTATAACATACCCTGATTGCTTATTTATTTTATCCATAGTAATTTGTATCTCTTAATCCCACACCTTTATCTCACCCATCTGAATTCCCTCTCCTTAGGGGTAAACATTAGTTTATTCTCTGTATCTGTGAGTCTGTTTCTGTTTTGTCATATACATTCATTTTAATTTTTTTTAAGACTTCACATATAAGTAATACCATAGAGTATTTGTCTTTGACTTATTTCACTAAGCAACATACTCTCTAAGTCCATCCACATTGCTGCAAATGGCAGAATTTCATTCTTTGGGGGACTGAGTAATACTTCATTGTGTGTATGTACCATCTTCTTCATCCATTCACCTGTTGATGAGCACTCAGGATGCTTCCATGTCTTTTGCCAACAGTACTTTCCAAAGATGGTGGCCATGCATCCCGTCCCATGTATTTTCCTTACGCTATGAAGTCGTCGCTCCTCCTTCACGTGGTGGGGCTCCAGTTTCCTCCCCTTGAACCTGGGCAGGCCTGTGATGGGAGCAGAAGTGATACCATGTGACTGAGGCTGTCAGGACAGGTGATACCACTTCCTCTAGGGATGCTCATCCTGGGACCCCTGTGCTGTGAAGAAGCCAAACGTCCGCATGGACAGACTACATATAGGTGTTGCGGCAACAGCCCAGCTGAGGTCTCAGCCCACAGGAGCGTCAGCCACCAGCATGGAGGGATGAGACTCAGGCGATTCCAGCCCCCAGCCTTCAGGCCACCTCAGGTGATCCCGACTGGAGCAGAGACAAGTCGTCCCCACAAAGCTCCATTCAAACTGCCGATGAACCAAATAAATGTTATTGTTTTAAGCCACTACGTTTTGGAGTCTTTTTCTTGTAACAATAGGTAGCTGATACAGGTCAGACTCCCTTTTCCCACCCTAGGAGACTACCCGAAACCTGACAGAAAAGGGATGACCCTGGGTTGACCTTGCCCATCCTCGCACTTCTCTGTTTGTCTTCTGCTTGACCCTTCTCCTGCCATGACATGTCTGTGTATCTAGCCCCCAGCCTGCTGCTTTGACCAGCCTCGGGACCCCCGGCATGGCTGCCTCTCTGGCCCCTTTAGGCTGGGTCCCACTGTCCTCCCCACAAAGGACACTGCCAGGCTGCACCCTTTCTCTCTGCATCCCCAGAGGGCCAAGAAGACTGTCGGTAGAGAAATGGTAGGGGAGCAGGAGGTCTTCAAACACAAGGGATGGGAAAGTCGCTGTGTTCCATTTAATATATTCACTTTTCCTTAGAATATCTGCGTAAGGAGCAAATGTCAAACTTGGAGAGACAGAGGGATGAGGGTCACAGGGGAAACCTCTATGGCCAAGACTTAGACCCAAGGGATCAGGGATAAGAAGGTGGTTAGAAGCACCACATTCTCGGGGGATGAGAGACCTCAGGGGGGACTTGGCTCCAGAGCTAGGATCCCCAACTAGGCAGCAGTGGCTGGGTGGGGCTTGGGAAGGAGGTGAGCACGGTTTCACAGCCAGAGCATTATTGAGGTACCTTGTGAAATGCTCACCACAATCAAGTTAGTTAATACATTCATCAGCTCACATAGTTACTGTGCCTAAGTCTGTGTCCTTACATTTTCCTTTAGGAGTATTATGGCAACATAAAAGTCTTACATTTAAGTCTTTAGTTAATTTTTGCATATGTGTAAGATAAGAGCAAAAAAGTTCGCTTAAAGCTCAACATTCAGAAAACGAAGATCATGGCATCTGGTCCCATCACTTCATGGGAAATAGATGGGGAAACAGTGGAAACAGTGTCAGACTTTATTTTGGGGGGCTCCAGAATCACTGCAGATGGTGATTGCAGCCATGAAATTAAAAGACGCTTCCTCGGAAGGAAAGTTATGACCAATCTAGATAGCATATTCAAAAGCAGAGACATTACTTTGCCGACAAAGGTCTGTCTAGTCAAGGCTATGGTTTTTCCAGTGGTCATGTATATGGATGTG